>NC_063366.1:23517867-23526168 GCF_021869965.1 Rhincodon typus | reverse complement strand
ACTGAGCGTCGGTGGGGGAGGGAGTGGGATGTTTGTGGATGTGGTGCCAATCAAGCGGGGGCTGCTTTGTCCTGGATGGTGTCGAGCTTCTTGTTTGTTGTTGGGGCTGCCCCCATCCAGGGGCAAGTGGGGGGGTATTCCATCACACTCCTGCCTTGTGCCTTGTAGATGGTGGGACAGGCTTTGGGGAGTCAGGAGGGGAGTTACTCACTGCAGGATTCCCAGCCTCTGACCTGCTCTTGTAGCCACTGTGTTTATGTGGGGAGTCCAGCTGAGTTTCTGGTTAGTGATAATCCCCAGGATGTTGATAGTGGGGGATTCAGTGATGGGAACACCATTGAATGTCTAGGGGCTGTGGTTAGATTGTCTCTTATTAGAGATGGTCATAGCCTGGCATTTGTGTGAATGTTACTTACCACCTTGTCAGCCCAAGCCTGGATATTGCCCAGATCTTGCTGCATTTGAACGTGGACCATTTCGGTAACCCTCCTAAAATGTAAAAGTATCTCATAGCTAAGGATTGATGCTGGCTTAATGCTGAAGTTACTAATAGTCCAGAGACACATGTTGTTCTTGTAGAGATGTAGGTTTGAATCCCCCCTATGTAGCTGGTGGAACGTAAATTTAACAAATAAAGGCAGAATATGAAACTAGTCTCAGCGATGGTTACAACAATCAGCGATTTTAATCAAAAAAAATCATCTGGTTCACTGATGCCCCTTTAGGGAGGGACCTCTCCTGTCCTTACCTGGTCTGGCCTACACGTGACTCCTGACCCACTGCAATGAGGCTAACTCTTCACTGCCCTCTGGGATGGGAGTGAGATTCCGGGATGGGAGGGAGATTCTGGGATGGGAGTGAGTGTCTCTGGGACGGGAGTGAATTTCCAAGATGGGGGTGAGAGTCTCCGGGATGGGAGTGAATTTCCAGGATGGGAGTGAGTGTCTCTGGGATGGGAGTGAATTTCCAAGATGGGGGTGAGAGTCTCTGGAATGGGAGTGAATTTCCGGGATGGGGGTGAGAGTCCCTGGGATGGGAGTGAATTTCCGGGATGGGGTTGAGAGTCCCTGGGATGGGAGTGAGTCTCCGAGAAGAGTGCGAATTGCCAGGATGGGTATGAATTTCCGAGAATGTTGCGAATTTCCGGTAATAGAAGTAAGTCCCCCCCCGCCTCCATCTGACCAAGCGACCACTACTGAGTGACATGGAGGAAGCCTCGTTACCTCATGTTGAATGTGCTCACACCAGCGAAACCAGGCCATCCCCACATTACAATCAGGCTCCATTCGTTAATACGTTCATAAGTTGCATTGTGCGCAAATCAAAACAGAACACAGGGCGGGAAAACGTACCCGTTCGTCAGTACGAGCAAATGGTCGCATGTTGGGTCAGTGAAACAAACAGGAAAAGGCGATCTGGTTTGTAAGTGCACGTGTTTGTAAGGCAGGTGAGGAAGAGGCTTCTGGCTGGAGCTCAGATCTCTCTCCCATCTCCCTCAGCCTGAAGATTGGAAGATGGTTGCGAAGCTCCAGAAACACCAGTACTTGCACCAGAAGAAAGCTCTGCAGGCCATGGAGGAGTGAGTACTCCCACTCTTTTCATTCATTTGGCACATTAGGGGAGGTCATCCTTTTCTGCTTCCAACTCTATTCCTTCCCACATAGTCTGCAAAACAGGAGCATTTTTTTTAAATGGGTATCATGGGCTGGGCCCAGCATTTATTGCCCCGTCCCTAGTTGCCCCCCTTGAGAAGGTGGGGGGCGGTGCTTGCGCTGCCTTCTTGAACCGCTGCAGCCCATATGTTGTAGGCAGACCCGCATTCGCACTTTGGGAGCGAGTTTTGGAATTTTAACCCAGTGACTGCGAAGGAACGGCGATACATTTCCAAATCAGGATGGTGACCCACGAACCACTTCTATCTAGAAGGACAAGGGGCAGCAGATACGTGGGAACACCAGCCCCCTGCAAGTTCCCCTCCGAGCCACTCCCCATCCTGACTTGGAAATATATCGCCGTTCCTTCAGTGTTGCGATTTTGGTCATGGGTTAATTACTGGGCAGGACACCGGGAAAAGAGTCGCCTGCTCTTTTCTACCAAAAATGGGATGCCATGTACTCCCAGGACAGGTTTGATAAGCCTTGGGCCTGCAACAATGTGGCACTCCCTCAGGAATGCCGGCCTAGCTTTTGTGCTCCTGTTGTTGAAGTTGGATTTGACTCTATGACTTGCCTCCCATTCCACCAAATTCCTGACTGGAGCTGCTCCTAAATTTTCAGGAAGATCCTACCTCTCCCGCCGCACCGTTCCCTCCCGGGCTTTCCTTGTCCGACAGGGTCCGGGCCCAGTTGCCTACCTGGAGCTGAGGCTTCTTGTTCCCATCATAGGCCGCCTTCTGAGCCTGTCTCACCTCCTTCTGCAGCCTGAAGCAAAACAGAGGCCCCTGTCAGAACCTACGGAGGATAACCCCCCCACAAACCGCACTTCCCCACCCACTGGGAATCTCCCATCGGATAGCAGCCGCTGGAAAAACTCAATGGCAGAGTGGCCAATCCTCTAGGACATATCCTGGAGACTGGGAGTTGAATTCATTCCGGAGGAAACAAGACAGAGGCACTGGGGAAGTTTCCCAAAAATCAACAGGACAGGCACCGGGAGGGAGGAGTTTTTAATTCTTATCCAGCGTTTTGACTCATTACAACATCAACTCATATTTGTCTAGTGCCTCTAATGTAAAGAAGCAGCTCCAAGGACCTTCACAGGGGCATTCCAGAGCAAATGAACCGTGAGGTCAGGTGACTATAAATTTGGTCAAAGACTTTGTTTTTACGGAGAGTTTAAGGGGGAAAATAATGAAAGAGAGAGAGAGAGAGCGGGAGGGTGGGGGCAAAGAGATTTAGGGAATGCTACAGTTTAAGGGCCCAGGCAGCTGAATGGTGCCAGTAAACCTGGGGATTATGAAGTGGCCAGAATTAGAGGAGAGCGGATTTGGAGAATTGTAGAGGCTGGAGGAGTTTCTCGAGGAAAGGAGAGAGTCAAGGCCACGTCTGGATTTGTAAACAAGGACGAGTAGTTTGAGAATCGAGTTGTTTGAGATATCCGTTGTGTGAGTGGTGGGGAGCGGGGAGAGTGGCAGCTGCTAAATGATCCGACGTTCAGGGAACGAACCATCATGTGATGGAGGATCTCATTTGGCCAGGGACAGGAAGAACGAGACAAAAGTCGTTGAAGCTTTCTCTCTTGCGTTCTGCTGCACAATTCCGAGCTCCCTTTCCTGCTCTGACATGCAGCTGGGATCCCTGAAAGAAGTGGACATGCTCCCAATCAGATCATTAGCAGCGGAGAGTGAACACTGCACAAAGTCTTCCTCAACAAAACTGGCAAGCTATGGGACTTTTCCAAGCCTCGTTTCTTCAACAGGCGCAGTGGATAGTGCCCGCACCTCTGGGTCAGAAGTTCGAGGTTCAAATCCTACTCCAGGATCTGTTGGACAAATCCAGGACAAATTAACCAGTTCTGGAAACTGCCTGCCCCCATCCTAGGAAATGTACGTGTGAAGAAATGCTTAAAAATACATAGGGGTTTTGTTCTGAGGAAGGGCCGCTCTGCTTTTTCTTTTGTCTACCGATGCCGCCTGAGTTTCTCCAGCAATTTCTGTCATCAGGCTAAATTTGAGCCTCGTAAGAGGGTATTAGGGTTGGTGATCAAATGCTTAGTTTTTAATGGCGCATCTTTAAGGAAGACTGAGAGGGATTTCCTGAGGGTCTCACAGTGAAGGGATAAAAATCCAAGTCACGAGGTGAGGCCAGGATTTCAGGAGCGTAAGGAGCTCAGCGGCACTGTAGGTAGTGGTGGAACTCACCTGTACCAGCACAAACCTGCGACTCCCAGTCCAAAGAGGCCAGTCACGGCACAGATGATAACCAGGCCTGCAGAGAGAGAGAGAGAGGAGAAGGAGAGGGAAATGTTAGTGGATTAACTGTCTCCCTTTCCTGCTCTGACATGCAGCTGGGATCCCTGAAAGAAGTGGACATGCTCCCAATCAGATCATTAGCAGCGGAGAGTGAACACTGCACAAAGTCTTCCTCAACAAAACTGGCAAGCTATGGGACTTTTCCAAGCCTCGTTTCTTCAACAGGACTTCCTAAAATAGAAGTGGGGATCACATCTTTGCCACTCCCTCAGCCTCACTTTCCAAATTCAGACCAATTTGGAGAATTGCTGCTAAAACAGCCACGCAGTCAAAACCTTTCCACTTGCAGTCATCAGGACACGATCACAAGAATGTCACTTTTTAAAGGGAGCACCAATTTAGGGCTGCAGCAGGAAAAAAAAAGATGCCGATTGGTTAACTCAGATGCGTTGCCATGGAGAATGGAACTGCTGGTCCCCCATGTTTTTGTTTAATTCAGAAAAGGCACAATGCCTGGACATATCATTGCCTTCAGTTCTGGTCGCTACATTACAGGAAGGATGTGGAGGGTGCAGAAGGGGTTTACCAGGATGCTGCCTGGATTAAAGGGTATGAGCTATGAGGAGAGGCTAGAAAAACTCAGGTTGTTTTCTCTGGAGCAGCGGAGGCTGAGGAGAGACTTGACAGAAGTGACTATTATGAGGGGGCATAATTTTAAGGTGATTTGAGGAAGGTATAGGGGAGATGTCAGAGGTAGGTTCTTCACACAGAGATTGGTGGGCGTGTGGAATGCTCTGCCAGCAGTGGTAGTGGAGTCAGATACTTTAGAGACTTTTAAGCGACTCTTGGATAGGCACATAGAGGATAGTAAAATGTAGGGTATGCTGGGTAGATTGATCTTAGTAGGATAATAGATAACATTGTGGGCTGAAGGGCCTGTACTGTGCTGTACTGTTTTCTGTTTAATGTTCTATGTTCTAGAAGTCGATAACATTATGAGATGCTTGGATAGGTTTGATGGTCAGAATATTTTTTTCTCAGAGTTGAAATATCTAAGACTAGAGGCATGCATTTAAGGTGAGAGGGAGGAATGTTCAAAGGAGATGTGAGGGGCAAGTTTTTTACAGAGAGAGTGCTAGGAATCTGAAACGTGCTGCCAGGGGGTGGTGGTGGAGGCAGATAGGATAGGGGCGTTTAAGGGGCTTTTAGATAAGCACATGAATATGCAAGGAATGGAGGGATCTGGACCTATAGCAGGCAGAAGGGATTAGTTTCATTTGGCATCATGTTTGGCACAACATTCCTGCGCTGTATTGTTCTGTTCTATGTCCTTTTTACCTGCAGAGGACAGATCCCTGTGAGTATAAGTTGGTTCTGGCCAGTGTAGTGAGCCACTTTATGAGCCCACATGATAATCTTATGTTGTTGTTCTGTCTGGGATTTGGCATTGGTCCTAATGTGTGCAAGATGGAAAGTTTCAATCACATGTTGTGCGAACATACAAATATTCAAATCAGGAAGAGAAGTAACCCATGAAAACAGATCAAAAACCATAGCCATTGGAGATCTGAAAAGAACAAAAACAGAAATTGCTGGAGAAACTCAGCAGCAGGTCTGGGCAGCATTTGAGGAGAGGAACCCAAGTTAACGTTTTGGGACCTAGGAGTGCAGATACATAATTCTTTGATGTTTGTGCTACATATAGACAGGGTAGTTAAAAAGGCAATTGGCATGCTTGCCTTCATTGCTCAGTCCTTTGAGTATAGGAGTTGGGACGTCATATTGAGGCTGTACAGGACATTGGTGAGGCCTGTTCTGGAGCACTGTGTCCAGTTCTGGTCGCCCAGTTAGAGGAAGGATATTACCAAGCTGGAGAGGGATCAGAAGAGATTTGCCAGGGTGTTGCCGGGTATGGAATTTTTGGGTTATAAAGAAAGGCTGGATAGGCTGGGACTTTTTTCACTGGAGTGTAGGAAGTTGAGAGGTGACCTTATAAAGGTTTATAACATAATGAGGAGTATAAATAGGGTTAATGGTAGGTGTCTTTTCCCTACGGTGGGGGATTTTGAGACAACAGGGCACATTTTTATGGTGAGAGGAGAGAGATTTAAAACGGCATGAGGGGCAAATTTTTTACGCAGAGGGTGGTTTGCATGTGGAATGAACTTCCAGAGGAGGTGGTGGATGCGGGTACAATTACAACGTTTAAAAGACATTTGGATAAGTACATGAACCGGAAAGGTTTGGAGGGATATGGGCCAGGAGCAGGCAGGTGGGACTAGTTTAGTTTGGGGTTATGGTTGGCACGGACTGGTTGGACCGAAGGGTCTGTTTCCATGCTGTATGACTCTATGAGCCTACGTGTCCAGTGACCCTTCAGCAGCAATGCTGCCGGACCTGCTGGGTTTTCTCTGGCAGTTTCTGTTGCTGTTAGTTTCAGAGTGGGCCATTCCCTCCCACAAGCCTGACACGCCATTCGAAAAGATCGTGGGCTGGTTTGATCGCTGAACATTCCCACTTAATCCCCCAACAACCTCTCAGCCTCTCGTTCATCGAGAATCTATTTACATCGGCCTTAGAGATATTCCGACCCCGCTTCTATCAAGAAGGGAGAATGCCAAAGGCTCGCGCACCCTCTGTGAGAGAAAAAAATATTCAATCTCTGTCTTAAATAGGCGACCTCTTCCTTTCAGACAGTGACCCCTTTCTCTTGGTTTTGGGCAATACAAGAAGAATGCTTGGTACCTACTCAGTGAGACCATGTCATTCAGTAAGTATGAAGTCCTGTGGCGTGCTCTGTCATTCCTGCTGTGGATCTGTGTAGTCGTTCTCACTGTGCTCTGTGATTTCCCGGTGCTCTGGGAAGATTCTGGGTTGATCAGGGTGGCATGGCTGTCTCTGGTGGGCGCAAGGGTGTGACCCAGTTCGCTGACAGCTTCTGCACAAAGAGCGACAAGAAAATGCCACAGAGATAACACAGTGTGGAGCTGGAGGAGCACAGCGGGTCAGGCAGCATCAGAGGGGCAGGAAAGCTGACGTTTCGGATTGGGACCCTTCTTCAGAAAATGCCACACATTTACTGCTATCATTCCAGGGATGATATGGACTGGGCTTAACTCAGAGAGCAGTCAACGTACACAGTCCCAGCCTGGCCGGATTACCTGCTGTAGGTAATTGAGGGTCAAACATCGGTCAGGCATATGAAGGGATCTCCACTGCTCCATTGGGAAATACGACCAAAGGAGAGGGTGAGCAGGCTGCAGCTCATTGTCTAACAGGGCAGCACTCCCTCAGCGTTACATTATGGTGCCAGCCTAGATGGTGGCTCATTGGTTAGCATTGCTGCCTCACAGCACCAGGGACCTGGGTTCGATTCCACCCTCAGGCGACTGTCTGTGTGGAGTTTGCACGTTCTCCCCAACATCCCATGTCTGTGTGGGTTTCCTCTCACAGTCCAAAGGTGTGCAGGTTTGGTGGATTGGCCTTGCTAGATTACACAGTAGTGTTTAGGAATGTGCAGGTTAGGTGGATTGGCCTTGGGAAATATAGGGTCTTAGGGATGAGGTAGGGGAGTGAGTCTGGATGGGACGAGCTTGCAGATTTTGATAGGCCAAATGGCCTGCTCCTGCACTGTAGGGATTCTATAATTCTGTGATAGATTCTGTTCGCAAGGTCCTGGAGTGACATTTGTACTAACGGCTTTTAGACTTGAACGCAAATGAGCTCAAGCCACTGCTGCCACTCACAAGTGCATTTATATAGCCCCTCGCCCATAGAACTCAGCCCAGGCTTTCGCACTGTTTTCTCGGCTCTTCCACACAGAAATCTTGGCAGACCAGGGAGAAGACCCCTGGCGCAGTTAACTGTTTGACTGCGGGAGGCATCACATTTCTTCACCTTCAAGCAGAGATGTGGTGCTTGACCACACTGTACTCACCAGCCTGATGAGCCGCGGCTGAGCTGAACACAAGAGAGAGCAGGGACAGGCGGAGGAGAAGCACCATTATAGGAACTCTCTCCATGACTCTCGATGCCGGGGAGTTTTGCAGCCTGCTGTGCCCCTGCTTTATCTCTGGGCCTTCGCTGCCTGCAATGTGACTGGATGACCTTGTTCTGAGTAAACAGAGCTGATGGAAAACACAACGTTTGACAGGTTCCTGATCGTGCCCTCTCAGAACGGGAGGCAGTTCGGAAAAGCCAGGTCTCAGCTTCACGGAAACCAGAAAGGCTTTCGATTAAATATTGAAGAATTGTAACTGAGGCAGTGGGTCAGACACTGTCCCCCCTCTGGGACTGGGTGGGACAGTGGGTCAGACACTGTCCCCCCTCTGGGACTGGGTGGGACAGTGGGTCAGACACTGTCTCCCTCTGGGACTGGGTGGGGCAGTGGG
>NC_063366.1:23495998-23517367 GCF_021869965.1 Rhincodon typus | reverse complement strand
CTCTCTCCCTATTTATTTCAAAACCCCCTTCCCCTCCCCCTTTTCTGATGAAGGGTCTAGGCCCGAAACGTCAGCCTCTCTGCTCCTATGATGCTGCTTGGCCTGCTGTGTTCATCCAGCCGTGCACCTTGTTGTCACCATACTAGGCTAACTGGACTTCAAATAAGCACTACAACTGGTGTTATCATTGGAAAATGCAGCAAGTGGAGCATGAGTTGAAAAGTATTCCAATGGAAGTGGACACCCTCACCAGGCCAAGTGAGCTTGGGGAACACCACTTGAGTGAATGCAATTGCATAGTCTCACTCAGGACATATCCTGAAGTGACTCTAGTTCAGCTCATAGCAAAGCCCCGAAACAAAGCCAAGCCTTGGTCAAATGGTTAAAATTTTCCTCAGGATCCCGGCCGATAAGCCAGTGAAGTGCTAATTAAATACCCTGAAGTTTTTCAGAAAGTTTAGGTAAAGTCAAAGGAGCCAAGACCATCTTGCATGTTGACCAGGAAGCAATTCCACAATTTTGCAAGGTCTGCCCAGTGCCGTTTGCCTTACAGGCAAAAGTACAGGCAGAAATCAGGAGGCAGGAAAGCGAAGGAATCATCAAACCAGGCCAGTTTGCGGAATGAGCATCACCGGTTGTACCAATTCTGTGTGAATCCTGACAAGTTGATTAGCCTTTGTGGGGATTTTAAACAAACAGTAAACTGCTTTACACTGCGGATAAATACCCAATTCTTTGCTTAGAGGATTTATATGCACTGAAGCTGGACATGAGCTATGCATGTTCGTGCTAATATGAGACTGCCATTTAGGATATTGTCAGCCTGTTCAATCTTTCCGCAGACGATGGAGAACCTTTTACGAGGTCAATCACAAGTCACCATTTATTTGGATGACAGTTACCTGCTAATAAGAGGAAAGACCAATAAGGAGTATTTACAGAACTTAGCCGTAGTCTTTACACGTTTTTTTGCAGGTGGACATACACCTTAGAAGGACACCCCAAGTGACCTACTTGGGTACAGAGTTGACAAGATCGGGTTACACCCATTGATAAATAAAGCGAGGGAATCCCACATCTGTACCGGAGCTCAGGTCTTTCCTTGGGCTGGTGAAATATTACAGAAAGTTTGTGCATAACCGAGCTTCCATCCTGGCAACTTTGCATCAACTGTTTAAAAAAGTCAGCCTTTTTGAAGGAAATGGTTGCATAGACCAGCCATAGCTTTCAGGGAATTGAAGAAATGGCTACAATCCTCCTAAGGTGTTGGCACATTATGATCCCAAGCAAAATCTGGCATTGACTTGTGATGCTTCCCTTACGGCATTGGGGTATTATTAGCACATAGGTGGCTCAATGGAGTGGAATGCCCAATAGTGTATGCATCCCGAAGTTTGACTAATGCAGAGCGTAAATACGCCCAGATGGAGAAGGAAAGTTTGGCAGTCATATTTAGAGTCAGGAAGTTCCACCAATACCTTTATGGATGTAAATTTGTGATAATAACAAACTACAAACCCCTGCTAGGTCTGCTGAAAGAAGACAAGGCAGTGTCGTCCATAGCTTCAGACCGAATTCAGCGGCAGGTTCTGATACTAAGTGCATATAATTACAAGGTAGAACACCAACTGAGAGGCCAAGTAGCAAATGCGGGTGCACTGAACTGCCTCCTACCAGTGCTATCACCACTGAAAGAGTCTGTAATGAACAGCTTTCCAGTCACAGCTGATGATATCAGACTTTGGACACACAAAGATCTGGTCCTGGCAAAACTGAAATAACTGGTGGTGATGGGGGAAACCAAAGGGTCATCTCAACTAGAATTGAAACCTTTTTGGACCTAGAGAGACCAGATCACAGAAGAGAATGGTATGTTATTATGGGGAGCTACAGATGGTCCTGAGCAAAGGTAACCAGCAGATACTAGTTAAACTCCACCAGGGTCATCCAGGGTATTCCAAAATGAAGTTGTTGGCAAGAAGTTATGTCTGATGGCCAGGACTGGATGCAGACATAGCCGCACTGGTGGGGCAGAGCCCAGAGTGCCAACACGGACAAAAATTATTGCCAGCAGCTGCCCCACATTTGTGGGAATGACCGGATAAACCCTGGATTTGATTACACATTGTCCATGCAGGTCCTTTCATGGGATCCGTGTTCTTAGTCACTGCGGATACCCACTCAAAGTGGCTGGATGTGCGTAGTCAAGCATGGGGACGACAACAGAAAAACTGTGTGCATCTTTTGCAATGCACAGACTCCTGGAAGTGTTCGTCACTGATAATGAGCCATCGTTTACCAGCAGGGAATTTGATTATTTCCTAAAAGTGAATTGCATTTGACATATAAGGACAGCTCCAAACCATCCATCGTCCAATGGTCTGACAGAACCAGCAGTCCAAACTTGAAGGCAGGCTTAGAGAAACAGCCCATACGTTCACTATATACCAAACTGTCCCAGTTTCTATTTGATTACAGAACCACCCCTTATGCAATTAGAGGGATAGCTCCAACAGAGTTGCCAATGGGGAGAAGACTCCACCAGGTTAAATCTACTCTTCCCAGATCTGGGGATGTTGGGGTGAAACAGCATCAGGAGTGCCAATGCTGGACACAGATATCCGCTAAGTGAGAGAGACAGTCAGAGGACAAAGTTCGTGTAGGAATCACGAGAATGGCCCTGGAAGGGTAAGAGGCATGATTATTGTGATATCAGGTCCAGTAATGTATAAAGTTCGGGTAGGTGCGATGGTCCTAAACAAGCACATTGACCATATGAAAGCTGCAAAACCACATCCAATAGGAGCAAAACGTGCCCGGCTCCTCGATAGCCTGTCCGACTTTTCTGGAACCTGTGGGTTCTCCCTCTCCGTCAAATGCCGATGATGCCTTGGATCCTGAGACGAACACAGTAGATGTTGCTGCCTCAATGCCTTTGCTGCCTGAAGAGATGAATTTCTTCCGAGGTGTTCCAAGCTACTGTGCGTCACAACCGCCAGTATCAGAGTTGGAGGAACCTAACCTAGTGCTAAAACGTCCCAGGAGCAGCTACAAAAAAAGAAACAGCCTATGTCCTCGGACTCTGAGGGAGAGGGATGTAGTGATTTGTAATGAGATCAGCCAGGTGAACCTCTTAGAAAATGAGTTCCCTGATTGGACCAGATTAACAGCCTCAATCAGGGAGCCCTGGTTGACAGATATAAACAGGAATGTCAGAGATGCTGTTCACTCTGAGAGCTGCCATTGAAGGAGCTAGATCAGTGTCAAGGACTTTCCACATGTAAATAAAAGGTGACTTGCCTCTCTGGAATTACTTTGAAAGGTTAGGGGTGCCGAGAGGGCAGGAGTGCAGAACCTCAGCATTAACAACTGCCCATCAGCTTTGAGGTACTTTGAACTTGTTTGGATGAGAGTGAAATTTCCAGGATGGATAAGCTAACTGATTATGGTACTGTAGTATGGGAAGCATCGTGTGTGTGTGTGTGTGTGTGTGTGTGTGTGCGCGTGTGCGTGGAGAGGGGAAGGAATGGAATATAGTGGTATAGGGGACAACATGGTGAGAATTGTCACTGTTCCCTGCAGTAAAAAGTCTGAGTGTGTTGCCTTGGAACTTTGTAGCTTAGGGCTGCAGAGGAATTTGCAATGAGACATTGAGGTTGCTGTGTGGTTCACACAGGGTCTTTTTGACCTGCTGACATCATTGATACCTGTGAGGACTTGGATCTCATATTAAGAAGCAGAATCTTAAAAATAATAACCACACAGTTCTGAGGAAGGGTCACTGGACCCAAAACATGAACTCTGTTTTTTCCTTCACAGATGCTGCCAGACCTGCTGGGCTTTTCCAGCAACTTTGTTTTTGTTCCTGATTTACAGCATCTGCAGTTCTTTTGGTTTTTACTTAAAAATAATTTTTAGATCAGTACTTCAGCCATGTACTAATTGTCAAAGGGAAGATAACCCCCACTTCCTACCTACTAGCCTCATCCCTGCCTCCTTGACCTGTCTGTCTTCCCTCCCACCTACCTGCCCCTCCCTCCCCACTGACCAACCCACATCCCAGCTCCCTACCTACACTCACCTGTACTGGCTTCATCCCTGCCTCCTTGACCTGTCCGTCTTCTCTCCATCTATCTGCTCCTCTATCCACCTTCCATCATCGCCTCCCCCTCTCTATTTATTTTAGAGACCCCTTCCTCTCCCCCATTTCTGAAGAAGGGTCCAGACCCAAAATGTCAGCTTCCCTGCTCCTCTGATGCTGCTTGGCCTGCTGTGTTTGTCCAGCTCTACACCTTGTTATTTCAAGAAATATACTTGGATTTCAGGGGTTATGAGGAGGGATTATTCAAATTAGGCCTCTTTTCTCTAGAATTCAGGAGGTAATCTGATAAAAGTCTTCAAGATATTAACAGGGTAGATGAACTACTTCCACTGGTTGGGGATTCTAGAACTAGGGGTCATAATTTGAGAATGCCATGCAGTCCAAGAAGCACTTCTACACACAAAGGGTGGTAGATGTTTGGAATTCTGTCCCACAAATGGCTGTGGATGCTGGATCAGTTGTTAATTCTAAATCTATAATATGTTGTAAGAGTTACAGGTCAAAGGTAGGTATATGGAACCTACTTCCAGAATCATAAAACCCCTACAGTGCAGAAAGAGGCCATTTGGCCATTGAGTTCCTGTAAAGGGCATCCCGTCCAGACCCAGCCCCTCCCCTCACCCCCACCCTCACCCTATCACCATAACCAAGGTTAATCCACCTAACCTGCACATTGCTGGCTGATAAAGAAATCCCTAGGCTGAAATTGACCCCAGGTTCCTAGTACTGTGAGGCAGCAGTGCTAGCCACTGTGTTGCCTGAACTAAAGGCAAGCAACGAAGGCTCATCTGAGTGCAGGAATATTTCAACACCCACCCTAAGAATGTGGCTGCATGCCAAAGTGGTTTAGTAATGACATTGGCAAAACTAGAAATATTGACTTTGATTTGATTACAGAGTGGTGGGTGTGCCCAGAGCAATGAACCTATTACAATCATAGCAACAACTGCACACATCACCTGCAGTGTAGCAGGGCTGGAGTATTACGGGTGCAATTAACTGACTAACTTTGTTTGGCACTAAGCCCAGGACCAGGATCGGTGTTGGTAAAGGATGATAAAATTTTCGATGATAGCTTATATCATAAGCCGCTAACTGTTGTTGTAAACAACTCTGGTATTGGCTTGCCTTAATGATGTTTGGTTCAGACCTGAATGTTGCATATAGCTTTAATACACCAAGTGACCAATACTTGGCTTGGTCTAACAGTGAGGGGTGGCCAATGGCTGCTCTACCACTTTAAGGAAAAGTTTTACTGAAACACGGCCTGGTCAATGATGTCGCCATCAGAACATTTAACACAGGGACCTTGGAAGTAAATTCAGCTGATCTGGCAACCATGGGCCAATAGATTTGCAGCTTAAGTTCTAAACTTAAGAAAAATCTGAAAAAGGGACAAGGGATCAAAAATGGAGAGCTCGTATGGACCAAGGCCTAACATGGGTAATTCAGAGCTTGGCTACTCCGAGTCATACCTGGATTGTTAACAAATTGATTAATATGCAGAAAAATCTCTCGCATGATGCAGCCAAGAATCGTGTGTGCAGCAGCTATTGATTATGAATGCTCAAGCAGCAAGGAAAAACCTGACACAAGTGGGGCAGCACGGTGGCTCATTGGTTAGCACTGCTGCCTCACAGTGCCAGGGACCTGGGTTCAATTCCACCTTTGGGTGACTGTCTGTGTGGAGTTTGCACATTCTTCCCTTGTCTGTGTAGGTTTCCTCCAGGTGCTCCGGTTTCCTCTCACAGTCCAAAGATGTGCAGGCTAGGTTGATTGGCCATGCTAAATTGCCCATAGTGTTCAGGGATGTGTACATTAGTTGGGTTATAGGGGGATGGGTCTGAGTGGGATGCTCCGGGCTCTATGTGGACTTGTTGGGCTGAAGGGCCTGTTTCCACACTGTAGGGATTCTATGAAATTCATGAGGGTGAGGTGAATAACACATACACACTTAATTAACCTGTCATAGCACAGGGAACATGGCCTGACAGGCTGCCATCCCAGGGGGTTAACGTGTAGGAAACTGATGTGCATTGTGTTTATACATACTGTAATAATGTTAATTGGTATTGTGTTAGCAATCCAAGTTACACCACAGTTATCACCCAGTAATAGGGTGGGTTATTACATAATATATCATAAAATACCACTAAAAGCAGTAGAGGTAGATGCAGTGTAGAACCCTCCTCAGTAGTCTGACCTAATCTGATATGAGGTAAATGAAGCAAGGTGAGTTTAATGCAGCTGCCAGTTATATGGTGGAAGCAATATGGGCTGCAATGAAACTAACTTATATTGCATATCTGGGTACACACGTTGCACTATCACATCACAAAGAGTACAAATATGGGAACAACTGATCCTGTCATATAACCAGCTACGCAGTATGTTTATATCCACAGGTGCCAGCTAGGGAGAACTGGAAAATCTACAGGAGAAACACAATTAATGCACAGATGGAGAAGACCTATGGAACTGGGATTGAATGTACAGATATACCAATGGATTAGGATTATCTTCCATGTTTTGTTTCTTACCCAGTTGGCATTGATTCTATACTTAAACCCACTTAGCTCACTGCACCAGAAAGAAATGTAAAAGATGGCAAGAGTACTTTAGTTTTCTGTTGGTTTGACAAGTTCAACCACAACATAAGGAACACATTATAAGATATTATTAAAGATATTATGGTAGGGTATTGGAAAGGTTGTGAAAGGGAAATCCTGTTTATCCAATGTATTAGACTTCATTGAAGCAATGTGTGCTAATTAAAAAAAGAAAACTGATGGATATGCTGTACTTAATTTCCAGAAGGCAATTGATAAAATGCCACATTGCTGAAAATGAAAATTCGTGATTTAGGGAGTGATATATTTGGCATAACAGGAGTTTGGCTTGCTAACAGGAAACAGCAGGCACAAATGGGTCATTTTCTGGTTGGCAAAATGTAACAAGTGGTATGCCACAAGAATCAGTGCATGGAGCATCAACTTTATAATTTACACAATGACTGGAAGAAGGAATCAAAGGTATGGATTGCTACATTTGCTGATGACTCAAAGAAAAGGACATAATGAGGCTACAAAAGGTTAAGATGGGTTACACATGGGGCTGAAGATCTCTTAAATGTGGAATTGTCTATTTTGTCACAAATAATTTTAAAAAAAAAAAGAAGCATATCATCTAAATGGTGAAAGATTGCTGAGCTCTGAGATGGAGAGAGATCTGGGTGTCCCTGTGAATAAATCACAAAATGTTAGTATGGGGGTACAGCAAGTAATCAGAAAAGCCAACAGAACGTTATTATTGATTGTGAGAGAAATTAGATACAAATGAAGGAGAGGTATGTCTCAGTTATGCAGAGCATTGGTGAAACAATATCTGAAGTACTGTATACAGTATTGTTTAAAGAAGGATGTAAATGCACTAGAAGCAATTCATAGGTTTACTTAACTAATATCTGGAATGGGTATGTTGTCTGATGAGAAGTATTGGACATGCTAGGCTTGTATCTCCCTGAGTTCACAAGTGTAAAAGATGACTTCATTGAAACAGAAGATCCTGAGGGATCTTGACAAAATGGATGAGGAATTTTCCTTTTGTGTTGTTTAACAATGATACCAATTAAAGACAGAAGAATTTTTTTTTTCTCACAGAGGGTCATGAGTCTTTGGAATGTTTTCATCAAAAGGTGATGGAAGCAGAGTCTTTGAATATTTTTAAGGCAGGGTAAGTAGATTCTTGATAAGCAGGGGGAAAGTGGTTTTTAGGGTAGGCAGGAATATGAAATAATCAGATGGCATGATTTATTGAATGATGGAGCAGACTCAAGGGGTCAAATGGTCTGCTCCTGTTCCTAATACAGATGTTCTTATCTTTGTGGGAAGCTAGGACTTATGATGTCACTGGGGAATAGATGGCCTAACTGTATTATCGCTAGATTTAATCCAGATATCCAGGTAAATATCTGGGGATTTAGTTTAAATCCTGTCACAGCGGATAGTGGAATTTGAATTCTAAAAGAAAAAAATTGGAATTTAAAGTCTAACGATGACAATGAAGCCACTGTTGATTGTCCAGAAGAAAATCAACTGGCTCACTAAGAGGTTCTGTCTATAATTCACATCACCAACTAATGCAAGGGCCAATTTTAGCCCTTATCTACTCTGAGAGCTGGCTCACTTCCACAAGCACTAGGGACACAGTATTAAATTTGGAAGTAAGCTGCTCAGAGCGATGATGTCAAGAAGGCATGTTGTGCAGAAGATCTCTCGTGTATCTCATTCCATTCGGCATTGAGTTCTGAATACTGACCAAAGTGATGGTTAACCAGGGGAATGCAGTCAGTTCATGATACTAAAACTGGCTCAGCCATACAGTGGGGCAAATAGACGTCTGGAATAGCAACAGAGATAGGAGACTCTAATTCTGGGAGTAATCAGGTATTTCTGCAGCCACAGCTGTGAATCCAAAATGGTATGATGGCTGCAGTTCTCAATTGGGGAACATTTACGGGACAGTGAGCCTTGCCAACCTAATCTTTATGTTACAATGAAAAAGAAATAATCCAGAGTAAGAATAATTAACTCAGGAACAGTCAAATTCAATGAGAAAAATGGATCTGATCCAGATAAATTAGAATCAAATGAGAAAACAGTGACTGAACAATGGGCTCCTTTTAAAGAGATATTTCACGTACAGTAAAGATGGAGTGTAAATTGCATAGACACTGGCCATAATATTCCAATCTTCCTTAGTTTCCTCTAACTCCAACTCTTCTGAAAAGTCATATTGGACTTGAATCATTAACTCTTGTTTCTCCCTCCACAGATGATGTCAGACCTGCTGAGTTCCTCCAAAACTTTCTGTTTTTATTGCATGAAGGCCTTGTCACACACTTCGCATTGAATGGTTTCTTACCAGTATGGATCCACTGGTGCTTCAGCAGATCAGAGGAGTGAGTGAAAGCCATGACCTGAAGACTTTGTTTGTGTGAATCTTCTGCTCTCCTAGGAAAGGCAGAGTTCAGAAAAATATTCTAAATCTCCACTTGAAGATTTACTTTGCTTTGTGTATTTTCTGATGGACCAACGGATTTGATGGAATTAACAAAGACTTCATTGCACATCACACTTGAATGGTTTCTCCCCTGTGTGAATATGTTCATGTGTATGGAGGTATGATGACTTTGAGAATGATTGCTCACATACTTTGTCAGTGAATGGTTTCTCTGTGGTGTGGATCTGCTGGCTTCCAAGGAGACGTCATGTCACAAACCTCACACCAGAAAGGTTTCACGGAAGTGAATGATGTCTAAAGAGGTTTGATGAGTCCGAGAATGGTTTGTCACGCAGGTTGCATGTTTCTTCCCAGTGAGAATGATTTGATTGATGACTGTGAGAATCATTTATCACACGCCTCACACATGAGAGATGTACATAAGAATGCTTTGTTCATGTGGTGAAAATGAGATGTACACAAGAATGCTTTGTTTCAAACTTCAGACTGCAATGGTTTCTGTTCCATGTGGCTGTCCTTGTTTTACCAGATGAATGACTGAAGCTCTCACCACACTTGGAGGCACTCACACTTCTTCCCAACCTCACCCAGACCGATCACCCACAGCTGAACCTTCAGAAAGGTTGGTTCTGACGGAAGGCTCTACATTGCTAATCAGTTTTAGATCGGATGATAGATGAAAACTCCCCTGACCCAACCACGTTTCAGATGATGGTTTCACTGCCTAACTTTCTCTGTGTTGAGCAATGCTGTGAAGTAACATTTGTGCCACACAAATGCCAGGCTACGACCATCACCAATAAGAGACAATCTAACCACTGCCCATTTGACATTCAATGGTGTTACCATCACTGAATCCCCCACTATCAACATCCTGGAGGTAACCATTGACCAGAAACTCAACTGGACCCACCACATAAACACAGCGGCTACAAGAGCAGGTCAGAGGCTGGGAATCCTGCAGCGAGAAACTCCCCTCCTGCCTCCCCAAAGCCTGTCCCACCATCTGCAAGGCACAAGTCAGGAGTGTGATGGAATACCCCCCCACTTGCCCTGGATGGGGGTAGCCCCAACAACACTCAAGAAGCTTGACACCATCCAGGCCAAAGCAGCCCCCGCTTGATTGGCACCACATCCACAAACATCCCACTCCCTCCCCCACCGATGCTCAGTAACAGCAGTGTGTACCATCTACAAGATGCTCTGCAGAAATTCATCAAAGATCCTCAGGCAGCACCTTCCAAACCCACGACCCACTTCCAACCAGAAGGACAAGGGGCAGCAGATACATGAGAACACCACCCCCTGCAAGTTCCCCTCCGAGCCACTCACCATCCTGATTTGGAAATACATCGCCATTCTTTGACCGTCGTGGGGTCAGAATCCTGGAATTCCCTCCCTAAGGGACATTGTAGGTCAACCCACAGCACATGGACTGCAGCGGGTCAAGAAGGCAGCCCACCCCCACCTTCTCAAGGGGGGCAACTAGGGACAGGGCAATAAATGCTGTGCCCAGCCAGTGACGCCCACATCCCACAAAATGAATAAATAAAAAAGAGTAGCTGAAGATGGTTGAGCCGAGGACACTTCCCTGAGGAACTCCTGCAGAGATGTGCTGGAGCTGAGGTAACTGACCTCCAACAACCACAATAACCTTTTCCCTTATTACACAACGACACCAGCGTTAACAGGATCACGGTGTGATTATAAAGCTCACCAGAACAATGGCAGGGACCCCAGCAGCTCCCATCTTCTCAGACCCTAAAGAAAAATACACTGGAAGCTGGAAATGTGAAACCAGGCAGCTGAAACTCCCAGGGCTGAAGATATTCAGCACGTCCGGCAATATCTGTGGACTAACAGTAATCAGAAGTGAAAGATGCAGATCGATGGAGGCATGTTGAAACATAGTGAATGCTTGAAGGTGTTTGCCCGGTGCCAGGGGAGGCGATGGCCTAATGGTATTAGCGCTGGACTGTTAATCCAGAGACTTTGAATCCCCCCATGACAGATGGTGCAATTTGGATTCAATAAATATCTGGGATTAAGAAGCTAATAATGCCCATGAATCAATTGCTGATTGTCGGTAAAATCCCATCTGGTTCACTTTTGTCATTTAGGGAAGGAAACTGCCATCCTTACTTGGTCTGGGCTACATGTGACTCCAGACCCACAGCAATGTGACTCTTAAGTGCCCTCTGGGCAATTAGGGATGGACAATAAATGCTGCCTAGCCAGTGACGCCCTCATCCTGTTAAAGATTATAGCTATACAAATGCAGATTGTTATCATTGTAGAGAGTGCCTTTAAATCTCCCAATTCCTCCAGTTTTGGTGAAGGATCATTGTTCTTAGTCGCTCCCCGACCTACTGTTTCCTGCCTTTATTTCAGCTTTCCAGCACCATCAGTGTTGTAGTTCTGTGGTATGCTTTGAAAATGGGTATGAATGAAATAATCACCAAGACAGGCAGATGTCAGACAGATCTACCACCCAGTGAGGAGCAGCCAAGTGAAACAATTAGAGGGTAATCAGTTATTGGCCCATCAGTTAACAGGTCCTAATGGCCTGGGCCATTACAGCTCATTAACCGCAGTAAGTGAGCTGCAGACTGCAGTGCGACCAGAACCTTTCGAGCCAGGTTTACTCAGCCCATAATAGCTCAATAAGGGACTCAGGAATGTCCCATTCCGGAGTTACTGCTAGAGATATTGTCATACAGCACAGAAACAGACCCTTTGGTCCAACCAGTCCATGCTGACCATAATCCCAAGCCAAACTAGCCCCACCTGCCTGCTCCTGGCCCATATCCCTCCAAACCTTTTTTATTCACGTAATTATCCAAATGTCTTTTAAACGTTGTACCTGTATCCATATCCACCATTCCTTCTGGAAGTTCATTGCACACGCGAACCACCCTCTGCATAAAAAAAAACCCTCACATCCTTTTTAAATCTTTCTCCTCTCACCTTAAAAATATGCCCCTTAGTCTTGAAATCCCCCACCCTAGGGAAAAGACAACTACCATTCACCTTATCTCTGCCCCACATGATTTTATAAACCCCAATAAGGTCACTCCTCAAACTCCGATGTTCTAGTGCGGTAAGACCCAGCCTATCCAGCCTCTCCTGATAACACAAACCCTCCTCTGCCAGCAACATCTTGGTAAATTCTTACAAATTCCCTAGAAGTCTGAGGTGTGGCTTAGTGGAGACCACTCTCATCTCAGGGTTTCAAGTTCCACTCCAGAGCCCTCCACACATAAGCCAGTCCCACACTCCAGGGTGGCATGGAACCAGGGAGAGGTATGATGGCAAACCATTGGCAAGCCAGGAAGGGAGAAGAGTAGATACAATAAGTGGGTGAACATTTGGCAGATGACATTCTCTGTAGCTGTAACATTATACTCTGCACTCTGTTCTATTACCCTGATGTACTTATGTAAGGTATTGCTTATGCAATACAATTCTTTTCACTGTATCTCGGTACATGGGACAATAATAAATCAAATCCAAAGTGGGGAAATCTTGTTACCATTGTACAAGGCATTGCTAACACTGGACCTTGATCTTCCCACCATCATTAAGTCAGGAGTGAGGATGTTCACTGATGATTGTACAATGTTCTGTACCATTTGTGAGCCCATTGAGACAGTCTGCGTCCAAATGCAGCTAGGCCTGGAAAATATCCAGGCTTGGACTGATAATAGGTAAGTAACATTCGCACCAGACAAGGACCAGAGAATCTAACTGTCGCCTCTTGACAGCCAATGGCATTATCACTGCTGAACCCCTCGATATCAGGAACCTGGAGGTTACCATTAAACTCAAACTGAACTGGACTAGCCAAATAAATACAGTTCGGAGCAAGAGACCCCCATCTCTGACAGAAATGTGATGGAAAACGCCCCACTTGCTTGGATGGGTGTAGCTCCAAAAACATCACCTTCACTGGGACGAACAGAGAGGCTGCTACATCAGTGAGGCGAGGTAGGCCAAGCGACAAAAGCTGGCGCCTGAGGATTGACGACTTTGTTATTAGTTGATAAAAACCAAAAGAACTGCGGATGCCATAAATCGGGAACAAAAACACAAGTTGCTGGAAAAGCTCAGCAGGCCCAGCAGCATCTGCGGAGAAAAATATCAGAGTTAACGTTTTGGGTCCTGCACGTAAACCGGCGTTTTCCCAGCCACCATCAGTTCCGAGGAAGGGTCACCGGACCCGAAACGTTAACTCTGATTCTTTTTTCCTTCACAGATGCCGCCAGGCCTGCTGAGCTTTTCCAGCAACTTGTGTTTTGGACGTTGGTTGAGGCTGGCTCTGACGGTGGCAAAGCGGTGGCAGAACGGGCATCGACGGAGACAACTACGAGGCGGGTCCAGTGGTCAGATACATGACTCCGATGTCGGTCAGTCCGGTGCAGGTGTTGGTGAGGCGTTGGCGGAGGAGAATTGGCCCGGTGGCAACAGATGGTATCTGTGGTGACTTTACTGTTGGTTGGGTCCGATGTAGAGAGCGGCGAGGCAGTGGAGGATGGTTGGCAGTGCAGGTATCATTGTCGATGAGCTGGCATAGGGCGGACATTCTTTTCAGCTTTATCTTTTCTTTCTCTTTCTTTCTTGTTCTTAGACTGTTTAAAAATGGCACCGGATCACTGTATTTTACTGTTTTTCTTAATGCAAAATACACACGACCATACAATCATCGTATTCAATAAAATCGTCACAACATCGAGAAGCTCGACACCATCCAGGACAAAGCAGCCCCCGCTTGACTGGCACCACATCCACAAACATCCCACTCCCTCCCCCACCGACGCTCAGTAACAGCAGTGTGTACCATCTACAAGATGCACTGCAGAGATTCACCAAAGATCCTCAGGCAGCACCTTCCAAAACCACGACCCACTTCCATCCAGAAGGACAAGGGGCAGCAGATACATGGGAACACCAGCCCCCTGCAAGTTCCCCTCCGAGCTACTCCCCATCCTGACTTGGAAATATATCGCTGTTCCTTTAGTGTCGCTGGGTCAGAATCCTGGAATTCCCTCCCTAAGGGGCATTGTGGGTCAACCCACAGCACATGGACTGCAGCGGTTCAAGGAGGCAGCTCACCCCCACCTACTCCAGCACAAGTAGAGCCCATCAATAAGTCCTGATGCAGTCGGTGACACTCACATTCCTGTGAATGAGTGAGAATGAAGCACCGTTTCAGATTCCTGTTTAAGGAGGGAAAAGCATTCGTTGGAAGCAGTGGGGAGAAGGTTTGTGTGGCTGGTTCCTGGGATGAAAGGACCCACTTTAAAGATTCAGCAGAGTGGGCCCACAGTCATTACAGGTGGGAGGAATCAGATAAGATCATATTGAAACTGTACCATTGTGAGGCAGGGTGGATGCTCAGAGGTTGTGCCCCTCGTGGAGTATCTAAAATTAGCAGGCCTAAAGTCAAAACAAAAGTTCTCCCATTTAAGACTGAGATGAGGAAGAATTTCCTCTCTGACTGAGTCGCTCGTGTTTGGAACTTTCCTCCAGGGGAGGTAGGTCAGTGAATTTCCTCAGGGCTGAAATTGACAGGTTTCTGATCGATGACTGAGTTCAGGATTACAGGAGACACAGGGGAGAGCGGGATCGAGGTCACAATTCAGCCTTGATGGGCTGAATGGCCTACTCCTGCTCCTACTCCTTATGGTCTCCAAATGCTGCCCGGCCAGAGGGGCTATCGTCTGACCTTACACCCCAGCTCTGTCTGCCTCCTCACAGATGTTCCAATAAAAAAAAAACCCTCCTCATGGTCCTGCCCCGTACTTATCCCTCAACCAATGTCACTAAATACAAAAAGAAAGATAAAAGCACAAGTTGCTGGAAAAGTTCAGCAGGTCTGGCAGCATCTGCGGAGAGAAGTCAGAGTTAACGTTTCGGGTCCGGTGACCCTTCCTCAGAACTGACCCTTCCTCAGAACTCTCAGTGTGTTAAATACTTAATAAGCTGAGGGTTACACAGTAAGATTCCAAGGTCGCGCGGAAGATGCTACAGGAGTGAAAGCCTTGGTTTTAAGATGTGAGACACCCTGATGGATTATTTCTCCAGCTGATCGGAGAGAAAGTGATTCTCCCTCCCTCCCTAACCCTGTTCTCCCGCATTCTTTGAAGGTATCCCTCATTCAGGCACAGGCTTCAGTTCAGACACAAGTGCCACAAAGCAGATCACACTGAAGAGGCAGACGCAATGCCAGGAGTCACTCAAATGGAGTGCAGGCCCCCAGGGGTTCACCAGAGGGTCAACGTCAGGCAGCAGCGCCTCAGGTAGCCCATTCCGAACAGGCCTAGCCACAAACAGGGAACTGGGCACGCTCCCATGACCCAGCCAGCCATGCGGCCAATCGGTGTGTCCCATACGATGCATGTCATCTCTTGTTAGCGTCAAAATCATAGAATCATAGAATCGCTACGGTGTGGAAACAGGCCCTTTGGCCCAACAAGTCCACACCGACCCTCAGAGCATCCCACCCAGACCCCTATAACCCACCTAATCTACAAAAGGCAGGAGCTTCATCAGCTGTATTCCTCAGTGCTCTCCATGTGGCTGCTGGGCAAACAGTAAAATGTGGCACCCCAGGACAGAGGCACGTAGTAACAGGAGTGGGCCACTTAGCCGATCCAACCTGCTCCACAATTCACTGCGCTGGTGGTTGATCACCCACTTCAATGCCTTTTCTCCCTATTAAACCTCATATCCTCCATATTGTTGGTACTTAGAAATCTCGATTTATACCTTAAACATAATGACTGAGCTTCCACAGCCTTGTGGGTGTATATACGCATATACATGCTAACCTCACAGTTAATTCCCAGCTCTACTTTGCTCATTCAAAGGCTTGTGGCCTATCCCAAACTGCTCTGGAGGAGGTGGTGAGCTACCATCTTGAACTGCTGCGGTCCTTGGGTTGTAGGTACAGCGCTGTAATAGAGGGAATACTGGGATTCTGACCTAGCAACAGAGACAGAATGACAATAAAGTTCCCAACAGGGTGGTGCGTAGCTTGTGGGGAGCCTGTAGGGGGGCTGTTCCCATGTGTCACTCCTCTAGTCTTTCTAGGTGGTAGAAGTCACAATTTTGGAAGGTGCTGCCTGAGGACCTTTGGTGAGTTTCTGCAGTGCATCTTGTAGATGGTACACACTGCTGTTACTGAGCGTCGGTGGGGGAGGGAGTGGGATGTTTGTGGATGTGGTGCCAATCAAGCGGGGGCTGCTTTGTCCTGGATGGTGTCGAGCTTCTTGAGTGTTGTTGGGGCTGTACCCCATCCAGGGACAAGTGGGGGGTATTCCATCACACTCCTGCCTTGTGCCTTGTAGATGGTGGCACAGGCTTTGGGGAGTCAGGAGGGGAGTTACTCACCACAGGATTCAAAGCCTCTGACCAGCCTGTGAAATCACAGCATTTATATGGCTGTTCCAGTTCAGTTTCTGGTTAATATTAACCTTACAGGATGTTTATAGTTGTGGGGGATTTGCAATAGTTACACTATTGATCATTAATGATGATGGTTGGATTCTCTCTTGTTGGTGAAGATATTGCCCTGGCATTTGTGTGGCACAAATGTTATTCGCCATTTAACAGTCCAAACTATTTTGCTGCTTTTGATCATGGACTGCCTCAGTATCTGAGGCGTCGTGAATGGTCCTGAACATTGTGCAACCACCAGAGAACATCCCCACTTCTGACCTTATGCTGGAGGGAAGGTCATTGATGAAGCAGCTGAAGATGGTTGGCCCTAGGGCACTGCCCTGAGGAACTCCTGCAGAGATGTCCTGGAGCTAAGAAGACTGATCTCTGACAACCACGACCATCCTCCTATGTGTAAGGTATGACTCCAACCACTGGAGAGTTGGCCAGTTCCATTGGCTCCGGATTTGGTTGGGTATGTTGATGTCTCATTTGGCCTTAGTGTCACTTTCATGTGCCCTCTTGAATTCAGCTTTTTTGTCCATGTTTGGATCAAGGCTATCATGAAGTCAGGAGCTGAGATGTCCTTGCAGAATCCAAACTGAATGCCAGTGAGCAGGTCATTGAGGAGAAAGTGCCAATTGGTAGCACTGTTGATCACACCTTTTATCATTTTGCTGACAATCACTGGCCAGATTAGCTTTGTCCTGCTTTTTGAGGTTAATCTGGACAATTTTCCCGGTTGCTGGGTAGATGCCAGTTTGGTAACTGTACTGGAATCACTTAGGTAGCTCTGAAGTACAAGTCCTTAGCTCTATTCCTGAAATGTTGTCGGAATCCAATGTGTTTGCAATATCCAGAACCATCTGCTATTTTTTGATATTACATGAGAGAATTGGCTGAAGACCGGTATCTATGATGCTGGGATGGATCATCCACTCTGCATTTCTGGCTGAAGATTGTTGCAAACGCCTTAACTTCTGCAGTGGTGTGCTCCATTCCCTATCATTACAGAAAGGGATATTTGTGGATCCTCCTCCTCCTGTCAATTGTTTAATTGTTCACCATCATTCATGACTTGATGTGACAGGATGACAGAGCTTAGGTCTGATCTGTTGTATGTGGGATCCCTTAGCTTTGGCTATTGCATGCTGTTTCTGCTACTTGGCATACAAAATGGGCATGTACCTTCACCAGGTCTACACCTCATTTTTAGGAATACCTGATGCCTCTTTCAGTATGTTCTCCTGTACACTTCAATCAACCAGGGTTGATCTCATGGCTTGGTGGTAATGGTGAGGTGGTTTTTAACATGACTCAGTAAATACCCTGTTAATATTAATATGCCCCAATGCAATTCCCATAAATACTAACATATCTTAGGAAACTCCCCATCAACATTTAAAAAATGCCAGTCAACTCCCATCATGAATGCTTGTTAATAAACGTCCATCAAAGTTTACACAGAAAACTTCCTGTCAATATTAAGACATCGCAGTAAACTCTAGACTTTACTAACACATCACAGGATACATGTTTGTCAATATTAACACAATCCCAATAAAAGACCAATTAGGGAAGAGTGACCATAATATGTTGAATTTTTCATTATGTTTGCAAAAAATGCAGTTGAAACTGAAGCTAGATCTGAAATGTAAATAAAGGACGCAATTCAGGAATTAGGGTTGGTTGGCTGTGGTTGATTGCGAAAATATAAAAGGTTTGATGGAAGAAAAGCAATGGCTAGCATTTAAAGAATTTAATACATTGTCTACAACAAACTTTGAAAAGCACAATAACCCATGAGAATTGAGTCAAACATGGCTATTGAAGGATTATATTAGATCGAGTGAGAAGCCTTATAAAGTTGGCAAAAAAAAATTGGTAAGCCTGAGATGTAAATTCAGCAAAGTAGGGCTAACGAACTGATAAAGAAAACGAGAATCCGAACTAATGAGAAATCTAAAACAGAATAGTAAAAGCTTCTCTATGAATGTGAAGCAACTGCAGAGCGTCACACTTACCACACAGACAATTACAGTGAGATTTGATTAAAGTGTAGAAAATTTTGGGAGGCCTAGATAAAGTGGATGGTAAGGGCTTATTTACCTAGGGACCGTTGGTTTAAAGTGATTGGTATAAAGGTTAGATGGGACAGGAGGAGATATATCTTTTCTCTTAAAGAGTGGTTGGGGATAGTAGCAATGGAAACTCTCAACTGGTTTCAGAGATACACAGTTTGTGTCTCGTAACCTGTAGCGCTACAGACTGAAGGCTGGAAAGTGGAATTAGGCACGATGGCTCAATATTCTGCATTCGGTGGGCAGAGTGGCCTTTTTCAGTGCTGTAAACGTTCTCTGATTCTGTACGTTGGTAAGTTTTGAACCCAAGTCCTCAGCGCATGAAGCTGGCTCCCTGGATGACTGATCCCAGTAGGCACTGCCAACCCTTTGCATTTTACTATTTCAAGCTCTAGGGAGGAGTCACTGGCCATTGTAATGAAAAAATTAAATCAGTGCAATTGAGCAAGAGGAGGGAGGCTGATAGCATAACAACATCGTCAAGCCTCCTTTTCTGCACTGACAATAATCATGTCCCGAAAACTTCCAGTCAGCATGTTACACTGGAAATTAAATCACCAGCATCTCTCTGAATAACTGGGCATTGTGTGTACGTGATAACAGTATTGATACAGGCAGTATGGAGGTATTTTACAGTCAAGATAAACTTGTGCTATCACATTTAAGGACAGATATGGAGAAGGTTGCTGCTTTGTCAACCAATCTCGGACAGAACCTTAATATCCCAGAGGTTAAAATGTAGGAGCGGAGCTAAGGAAGACCATCAGTCCATTGGGATCCAGTCATTCCCAGACCACATATAACCTCTGTACACTGAAACAAAGGCCTGCATTCCTATAGCTCCTTTCATTACCTCAAGACATCACAAACTTGCCTGACAACCAAATAAACAGGGTAAATAGGAGCAGGAGTAGGCCACTCTGTCCCTTAATCCTACTCTGTCATTCAAACAGGTCAGCTTTTTATTTGTTCTGGGTGTCGCATTTTATTGCCCAGAGGGCATTCGAGAGTCAGTCATATTGCTGGGGTCTGGGATCATACGCAGACCAGAACAGGGAAGGACAACTGACTTTTCATCCCCAAGGGGCATTAGTGCAGGGTAAGGGACATTTTACAATTGACAGCGACAGACAGCGTTTTAGTCCAGATTTTTATTGAATTCAAATTTTCACCAGCTGCTGTGTTAGGATTTGAACTCTTGTCCTCAGCACTCTTGCTGGGATCTACTGGATTACTAGACCCAGGGACAATACCAACAAGCCATTGCCTTCCTTCAAGCTGATCTTCGACTTTAATCGTTTGTTTGCACTATCCCCACATCCCTGGATTAGTCTCCAGGTGTCTATCAATCTGTCTCTCTGACAGAGAGAGAGAGAGAGGGACTCAATGAGTGACCCTCCACAGCTCTCTGGGTGAGAGTCCGAAAGATTCACCATCTTCTGAGCGAAGAAATCCCTCCTCATTGTAATTCTGCCTCTTGTTGGGAGACTGTGCACTAGACCTCACAGCCAGAGGGAAAGACCCCTATCCAGTCCCTCTCATGCCTGGTAAGAGATTTGTTAGTTTAAGAACGAAGAACAAAGAAAATTACAGCATAGGAACAGGCCCTTCAGCCCTCCAAGCCTGCGCTGATCCAGATCCTCTATCTAAACCTGTCGCCTATTTTCCAAGGATCTGTATCCCTCTGCTCCCTGCCCATTCATGTATCTGTCTAGATACATCTTAAATGATGCTATCGTACCCGCCTCTACCACCTCAGCTGGCAACGCGTTCCAGGCACCCACCACCCTCTGCATAAAGAACTTTCCACGCATATCTCCCTTAAACTTTTCCCCTCTCACCTTGAAATCGTGACCCCTAGTAATTGAGTCCCCCACTCTGGGAAAAAGCTTCTTGCTATCCACCCTGTCTATACTTCTCATGATTTTGTACACCTCAATCAGGTCCCCCCTCAACTTCTGAATTTCTAATGTAAATAATCCTAATCTACTCAACCTCACTTCATAGCTAGCGCCCTCCATACCAGGCAACGTCCTGGTGAACCTCCTCTGCACCCTCTCCAAAGCATCCACATCCTTTTGGTAATGTGGCGACCAGAACTGTACGCAGTATTCCAAATGTGGTCGAACCAAAGTCCTATACAACTGTAACCTGACCTGCCAACTCTTGTACTCAGTACCCCGTCCGATGAATGAAAGCATGCCATATGCCTTCTTCACCACTCTATCGACCTGCGTAGCGACCTTTGATGGGTTAAATGGGATTCCGTCTAATTTTGAAAATCTAGAAAAATACTCTCCTCAGTTCTCCTCACTGGATATCCGGAAATCAATTCCAGTGAACCTTCGCTGCGGTCCCTCTATGGCAAGTATATCCTTGCTTAAATGAGGAGACTAATACTGAACACAGTCCTCCAGGTGCATTCTTACCAAGGCTCTAGACAATTGCTACAAGACTTTGCTATTCCCATACTCACATAACTTTGCAATGAAGCCCAGTCTACTGTGTGCCCTTCAAATTGCTTGTTGCACCTGTATAGAATCACAGAATCTCGACGGTGCAGATGGAGGCCATTCAGCCCATGAATTCTACACTGACCCCCTGAAAAGCATCCCCCACCCAGACTTACCCATTTCCCTGTAACCCTGCATTTCCCGTGGCCAATCCACCCAGCCTACACATCCCTGGGCACTATGGGACAATTTAGCATGGCCAATCCACCCT
>NC_063366.1:23494592-23495988 GCF_021869965.1 Rhincodon typus | reverse complement strand
AACCTGCACATCCCTGGGCACTATGGAACAATTTAGCACGGCCAATCTACCTTAACCTGCACATCCCTGGGCACTATGGGACAATTTAGCATGGCCAATCCACCGCAACCTGCACATCCCTGGGCACTACGGGACAATTTAGCACGGCCAATCCACCCTAACCTGCACATCCCTGGGCACTACGGGACAATTTAGCATGGCCAATCCACCCTAACCTACACATCTTTGGACTGTGGGAGGAAACCGGAGCACCCGGAGGAAACCCACGCAGACACGGGGAGAATGTGCAAACTCCACACAGACAGTTGCCCGAGGGTGGAATCAAACCCAGGTCCCTGGCGCTGTGAGGCAGCAGTGCTAACCACTGTACCTATGTTGGCTACCAGTGACTTATGAAGGGGCACCAATGTATACTGAGGACATCAGCACTTCCCAGCTGGTCACCATTTAAGAAATACGCTGTATTTCTGTTTGCTCTACAAACTCGGTAACCTCACATTTCCCCACATTATATTCCAACTGCCACGGTTTTGCCTGTCCAAATCCCCTCGAAGCGCCTTTGCGTCCTCCTCACAACTCACGTTCCCACCCAGTTTTGTGCCATTGGAAATATCCTCATCATTGTAGGAAATGTCACAGCAATCGGCTCAGAGCAAGCTTCTGCAAGCAGCGATGAAAGACCTGCAGAGATAATCTGCTCCTTTGATGACACTGGCCGAGGGATAAATGTTAGCCTGTTCACCATGAGAATCTCATGACTGAAATGGTGATGTAAGATCAGCCATTGCTACCTGCGAGGGGTGACAGGGCTTCAGTTTAGCATCTCAACTGATAGGCAGCATCTCCAACAGTATAGCATTCCCTCTGCGCAGCATGGCCAGCGTCAGGCATAGCTTTTGTCCTCAGGTCCCTGGGTAAGTAGTTGAATCTACAAACTTCCAAGTCAAAAGAGGCTGGAGTGAACACTGAGCAAGAGCTCTGAAATAAGGCAATAATTCAGAGATGCTTGGACCTGAGTAATTTAGCAGGGAAGAGTGAATCACTGCAAAGTCTTGAGGAAAATCAGTGGAGAAGTTTAGACAACAATTAAAACTGCTGCGAGAATATTATTCCATTTTTGTTTCCTTAAGTATGCATGGAAGTGGTTAGCACTGCTGCCTCACAGCGCCAGGGACCCGGGTTTGATCCCACCCTCCGGCGACTGTCTGTGTGGAGTTTGCACATTCTCCCTGTGTCTGCGTGGGTTTCCTCCGGGTGCTCCGGTTTCCTCCCACAGTCCAAAGAAGTGCAGGTTAGAGTGGATTGGCCATGCCCAGTGTTCAGGGGTGGCTATGCTATATTGTCCCGTCGTGCCCAGGGATGTGCAGGTTAGGGTGGATTGGCCGTGCTAAATTGT
>NC_063366.1:23491307-23494582 GCF_021869965.1 Rhincodon typus | reverse complement strand
TGTCCCATAGTGCCCAGGGATGTGCAGGTTAGGGTGGATTGGCCATGTTAATTTGCCCATAGTGTTCAGGGATGTGCAGGCTGGGTGGATTAGCCATGGGGGATATAGAGATAGAGTAGGGGGTTAGGTCTGGCTGGGATGCTCTACGGAGGGTTGGCATGGGGTCGATGGGCTGAATGGCCTGCTTCTGAGCTGTAGGGATGCTTGAGCCAAAAATTTGATTAGATAAAACTACCTTTAAGAGGACTTGAACAGATAATACAAGAGCGTAAAATGAATATCACTGTATTCTCAACCTTGCAGTTGCTCCTGTTCATCTCTTAAATGCCTGAAAATATTTTGTGGGTTGGAACAATCTTGTTGTAATGTGTAAACAGGTGAAAGACTGCAGCAGGATGAAACTACTCTATTCAATTACTCAAGCCCTGACTTAATATAAAACATGTTATGAATCAATCACCCATTTCACACTGACAGATATTTTACTTACGCCAGAACATTTCAAAACCGAAACATAAATAAAATAACTGGGCTTTTTTTTAAAACCTTGCCACCTCATTGTTTTGTGATACAGCTGGGCACAGCATAGAAGCTAAACCTCGAGGATTTATCAGAATTATTTGACCTCATGGGTAGTTGTGACTCTATGGGTAACACTTTCACACCGTTGTAGACTCAGTCCACTCCAATGATTGGAAGAGCTTCATTTTAGTTTGTAAGTAGCCTGTTATGTTGGTGGAACCTTAACGCTGCACCCTTTCTGATGCTCTTTCGTTGGGCCATCCACAATAAGGGATATTCAAAGTTGAAATAGGCTGATTTTTTAATCAGGAAGGGAATCAAAGGTTATGGGGGAAAAGCATAGATTTCCCTGCAGTGTGGATGCAGGCCATTCAGCCCACTGCAACCCTGCAAAGACTACCCCACCCTGAACTACCCCATCCCTACATTACCCATGGCTAACCCACTCAGCTTGCACATCCCTGGGCACCACAGGGCAATTTAGCACCGCCCATCCACCCTAAACTGCACATCCCTGAACACTACAGGCAATTTAGCACAGCCAGTCCACCCTAACCTGCACACCCCCAGAAACCAGAGCACCCAGAGGAATGTGCAAACTCCACAAGGACATTTGCTTGAGGGTGGAATCGAACCCAGGTCCCTGGCACTGTGAGGCAGCAGAGCTAACCACTGAGCCACTGTGCCGCCCTAGATCAGCCCTGATCACGTTGATTTCCATACAGACCCGATGGGCTGAATGGTCAGCTTCTGCTCTACTTATTGTCTCATGAGGAACCTCATTTTGAGGATAGATTGAAGAAGTTGAGGCTGTTCTCTTTGGAAGGAAGAAGGTTAAGGGGGGGCTTGAGAGAGGCATCAAGAGGGCACTGGATAATTGTTTGGATAAAACGAATGTGCAGGGTTATGGGGTGAAAGCTGGAAATTGATAATAGGTAATGGTGCACATTTGGAAACAGACAAGAAGAGTTGAGTGGCTTCCTTCTCTGCTGTAAGACTCCTGTGATTTTGTGATCACTGGTGCTCTAAGTTTGTGGTGACCTCTCTCCAAACATGCTGTGACAGCCCAATGTCCTCTTTCTTGAACCATCGGGTGGAAGGCTCTGCCCAGAGATTCAACTGTGTGATGCTAGTGAATGCAGAGCTGAGGGAGATGTAAACCCCACATTCATGTCTGTCATCACCCCAGTTCCCCAGGCAATGGTAAAGCTAATCCATTCATTCATAAAGAACACAGTGTAACAGGAAAAGCTCGTTTGGCCCGACAAATCTGTGCCAGCCCTTTGTAGAGCAAACCAGTCAGTCACATCCAGCTCCAAACTCTCCCCCACCTCAAATCTACTCAGTGTCTGAGATAGTCAATTAGCACTGCTGCCTCACAGCACCAGGGACCCAGGTTTGATTCCACCCTTGTGCGTCTGTGTGGTGTTTACACATTCTTCCCCTGCCTGTGTGGGTTTCCTCCCAGAGCCCAAAGATGTACAGAAACAAAAACAAAGTTGCTGGAAAAGCTCAGCAGGTCTGGCAGCATCTGTGAAGGAAAAAACAGAGTTAACATTTCGGGTCTGGTGACCCTTCCTCAGAACCAAAGATGTACATGCTAAATTGTCCCGAAGTGCCCAGGGGTGTGTCGGGCTAGGTGGGTTAACCATGCAAAACACAGGGTTACAGGGATAGGGTAGTGGGGGCTAGGTCTGGTGGGATGCTTTTCAGAGGGTCGGTATGGACCCGATGGGCTGAATGGTCAGCTTCCACACTGTAGGGATTCTGTGATCAACAGAATATCTGTTTGCTGTCACATTGCTGTTACTGGGCTCCAAAGGTATCTCTTACCTACCTTTCAAAAACCACTGGCTCCCTTTCAATCGTGGCTGAAAGGCACTAGTCAAATGCAAGTTCATTCTTCTCCCTGCCCCTCACTAATATGCAGGGAGGTTGCTCCAGAAACCTGGGCCCCCTGGTGTGGCTTTACACATCAGGGCAGGATTCAGTGATCAAGCTGTGCTGGGGATGGGGGGGTTAGGGGTGGGGGGACAGGGAGCCTGGCATCTTTATGGGAACAGCAGGAGGTCAACACTGTGTGACACCGGGCACAGCTTCCTCTGTTCAAAAGCCCGGTGTGAAGGGGTTCTCGGAAATGGACCTGCAGGCAGCCAGAACAGAGAGAGTCTTGGGGGTTCATCACTAACACAGAGTGGTCAGGACAGTAACCAGATACTGAGAGACAGAGCAGGGTATGGGGGGGTGTCTTAGGACTCAGTCACTGCCAAGGGGTTCCCTGGGACTCTGTCCCTTTGGTGGGGGAGGGGGCGGGGCTTGCGGTCTTCCAGCCTCAGATCAGGGAGGGGGCTGTGGGGATCAGGGTGGGGGTGGGGGTGTGGTGCTGAGAGTTTCAGGGTAGGGGTCACTGTTGGGGAGTGACTGTGGGGGTGTGTGTGAGGGGGCTGTGGAAATTCAGGGGTGGGTCTGGGCGGGAGTAGGGGGTGTGTCGGGAAGTGAAGGTGAGGGCTGTAGGGGGATGTGAGAGTGGGAGCTACGCGAGTGAGGTGGGGGGGTCAGGCTGGGGGGCATGGGGTGACAGCTCCCCAGTGTTTTCCACATCTCAACTTTGAACTTTGCAGCAAAGACAAAACACCCAAGTTTGGCTCAAATTTAGCCCTTGGGCACATTGAGACATTATCATCTCCGTCCCAGCCTTAATATGGCCAGAGGGACTGGGGTGGGGGGGGGGATTGGGGGGCTGAAGCGAAAAA
>NC_063366.1:23482020-23490807 GCF_021869965.1 Rhincodon typus | reverse complement strand
CTCCCTGAGGACCCCAGTACATGCCCCCCCCACCACCCCATTTTTACTTGATGACCCTTGGATCCCATCCCATCCCCTCACTCCCGGAATGCCGCTTCCTCCTGGCCAATCGTGCCCATTTGACCCACTGCCTTTGTACCAGCTCTCACCCTAGACACGTTCCTGGGCCCTTCTTAACCTCCAGCAGCATATAACTCCCCCCCAACCCCCAACTTCATGTTACCTCCTAACAACCCTCGCTCGTCCAGGGCTTTTCCCTGGGGACTTTTTCAATGTACAGACTCTTGCACCAACTTCATTTCCTGGAAATAATTAGCCCACTGGGAATTCTCTCCAGAAATGGGTGGTCAGGGATGAGCCAGGGACTGTCCTGTTTGGTAATCGCTGTTTTGGGAAGTGTTAGCTGAGCCACACGATTAGGAAGATATCGGTTTTTATATTTAATCAGAATTGGTGCTCCCACAGAGACTGGGGATTTTGGAATTTTCCCTGGGTTAGAGCAGAGTTTGTGGTCACCTTTGTGGGGAATATTTCCCTGTTGGGAAAAGGATTCCTGTTCTGCAGATTGACACCTTCATCCTTTGTGAAATGAAAACTTAAAAGTCAGGTCCCATTTACTGGGGAGAAGCCAGGGAGGGGCAAGCAGACTTTCCAATTATTTATTTCCTTTGCCCCGGTTTACTGTAAACAAAAAGAAAAATGGTTTTGTTTCAACTCGGCTGCCCCTTTGCATCGGATTTTTGTTTTAATGTTACATTTTTGGGAGAGGGTTTTTGAGTTTGGGTGTGGGGCCATGCCTCAGGAAGTCTCAGGTTCCACATTATCTTGAGGCAAATCGCTGGGATTTTCAAGGAATGTCTCTTGTTTTTGCAAAAAAAAATCTCATCCCTGTTTTCAAATCCCTACACCGCCTCCCTCATCCAGTCCCCACAACCCTTCAAATCTGCAAACCTCTGCGATAGCCCTATCTGTAATAGCTCCACCTCTAATCCATTCTCTCTCTCTTTCCTCCTTTACTCAATTCCTTAAAATCTACCCCTTTGACCAATTCCTCTGATTAAGTGTCTCCGTGTTGTTGGAATTTTATCTCCTAATGCTCCTGTGAAGGGTATTTCATGTTGTTGGAAGGTGCTATATAAATATAAGTTGTTGTTGATACTGTTGGGGGTGGAGAGGTACTGGTCTTTGGGATCAGAGGGGGAGAAAGAGAAATAATGGAGAATCCTCCTCTAGGTTCATGCAGAGTCAGAAGTCACATGACACCATTTTATAGTCCAACAGGGTTATTTGAAATCACAAGCTTTTGGGGTGTAGCCCCTTCACCAGGTAAAGTCTGATGAAGGGGCTATGCTCCGAAAGCTTGTGTTTTCAAATAACCCTGTTGGACTAGAACCTGGTGCCGTATGATTTCTGACCTTGCCCACCCCAGTACATTCACATAGAGTGACTCTCCTCCTGCCAAGATGATGGTGGCTTAAGGTCGCTTTTCTTTTCCTCTCTCTTCATTCATGGTATGAGGGTGTTGCTGGCCAGGCAGCATTTATTGCCCAGAGGGCAGTTAAGAGTCAGCCACATTGCTGTGGGTCTGGAGTCACATGTAGGCCATTAGTGAACTAGATGGGTTTTTTCCAATTATTGACAGTGGCTTCATGGACATTGTTAGAGCCTTAATTCCAGATATTTATTGAATTCAAATTCCACCATCTGCCAAGGCAGGATTTGAACCCTGCTCTCCAGAGCATTATCTGGGTCTCTTGATTAACTGTCCAGCAATAATACCACTAGGCCATCACCTCCCCCTTGGGTTTGAGCCTTGTTGTCAGTGGACAATTTGGCCTCACACACGGTCAATGAGGATGCATTCTGACCAAGTCCAAGAGTGTGGATTGCTGTCCCAGATGGTGAGGAGGGGAAGCCATTGGGTTGGTGACTGGGACAGAAAAGGAGTGATCACTGAAGCCAAAGCTCCTTAGACAGCACCTTTCAAACCCACAACCGCTAGAAGGAAAAGGGGCAGCAGAAACATGGCAACACACCCCCCTGCAAGTTCCCCTCCCCTCCAAGACACTCACCATCCTGAAATAGATCGCCGTTCCTTTGAAGTGCTGGGATTAAATTCCTTCCCTAAGTGGGGAATTGTGGGGGTGTGTCTACATGGACTGCAGTGCTTTGATAAAGCAGCTCACCACCACCTCTCAAGGGGGCAACTAGGGACAAATGCTGGGCACAGCCAGCAACACCCATATCCCATGAGTGAATAAAAGCATATATGTGTGTGAGATCGCACACGAAGAAAGAAGCAGGGTTTACATTGTGAGAACTGAATTAAATGGTCACCATGGAGAGAGAGAGACAGAGACAGAGAGAGTGTTGAAGAGTCTCAATGGAAAAGAAATGCTTTTTGAGCTTTTTTTTCCTTAGGGAGTAGATGGTGTCATGTCTGGAATGCAATCTTTCAGGAGCTGAACAATGTGATTGTAATGTTGAGTTCAACATATCAGTTGCCATTGAGAAACAAGGTGAATTTCAAACAGTTCTTATCTTTTCTGGAATTTTACCTGTGACTTAGCTGCCTGTCTTGAGAATTTGACTGAGTCAGGAATGGGGGAGGGGGTGGGGAGAGGGAGGAGAGGAATGCCAGCTTTATTTCTGGGTGTTATTGGTGGGGGGAGGGTTTGGTGCTAGTGAGAACAGAATTTGTCCAGATTTCCTTTTCTGTCAGACTTGGCTGTTGTCTTGGACTCGGACGCTCATACGTTCAAGCCTTTCTCTGGAGTTAGGAAGATGTACCCCAGCCTGACCCTCCAAGTGCAGGGCAGAGAGAGTGCTACACTGTCAGAGGTGCTACACTTTCAGACCCAAAGCTCAATGAAAGCCTTGGAGTCTGCATCCGGAAAACTGTGCGCTGTTTTGGCCTCCTTTTCTCAGGAAGGATGTTACTGTCATCGGGGGAGTGCAACAAAGGTTCACCAGGTTTGTTCCCAGGATGGCAGGACTACGCTGTGAAGAGAGATTGAACAAACTGGGTCTGTGTTCTCTTCGAGTTCCAAAGAGTGAGGGGTGATCTCATTGAAACTGACAAAATACACTCCAGGGAATGACAGGGGAGATGTTTCTTCTGATCGGGCATTAAACTAATGGGTTACATTAGCTGTTAATTTCTTAATCAATCTTTTGTTTATTTGTTTACGGTTTGCTGATTCCCAAATCGCTTTTGGGAAGGTGGCGAGATGCCTTCTTGAACCACTGAAGTCCTTTGGGTGTAGGGTCACCCACAATTAGGGAGGGAATTCCAAGATTTTGACCCAGTGACACCGAAGGAACAGCGATATATTTCCAAGTGAGTGGCTCGGAGGGGAACTTGCAGGGGCTGGTGTTCCCATGTATCGCTGCCCCTTGTCCTTCTAGATAATAGGGGCCTGTGGGTTTGGAAGGTGCTGTTCAAGGAGCCTTTAGTGATTTCTGCAGTGCATCTTGTGGATTGTCGCAGGTTTGGAAGGTGCTGCAGAAACCTGACTGGGTTACATGTCTTAGACACCATGGTACAAAGTCACCAGCTATTGGTTGTGGTTCTAGCTTCAATTTCCTTGGTGTGGCAGTGGCTCAGAATAAAGCTTGAGTTGCTTCATCGCCAACATTGCCCGGCTCGGAGTACAGGGACTGGCTGTGTTTGGTGAGCTGACGTAATGATCTGCTTTCAGCACCTTCTGACAGTGCTGCCACCCCTTGTGGGACCTGTGCTGGGACTGTTAGCCTGGGACCCATGCTCAGCTCCAAGCTCCTGACTTAGGAGCTAAGACTGAAGCCTACATGAGTTGGTTGCATGGTGAACTTTAGTCCCTCTCTCTGTTCCTTATCGTCCTGGTTCAATGTAGCAACAATGGGAAGCCTCCTTGTGCAGACAAATACAGAGACAGGCATACGGTCACATATGCCATTTGGATGTAGTGCCTCCAAATGTTGCTCTGCTCAGTCCAGGTGAAACTTACCATCCCACAGCAATGGTTTGAATTTTTAAAGACGGCATTAATTTAGCTGAATCTTTCTAAAGTGAGGCCTGTATTACTAAAGGAAGCTACAGTGAACCAAACTTCAAGAATGCTAGAGAAACTCAGCAGGTCTGGAAGCATCTGTGACAGAGCTAACGTTTCGAGTCTGCTATGAATTCTTCAGAACTGAAGACGAGTCACACTGGACTGGAAACGTTAACACTGCTTCTCTCTCCACAGATGCTGCTAGACCCGCTGAGTTTCTCTTGCATTCTTGGAGTTTGTTTCAGATTTCCAGCATCTGCAGTATTTTGCTTTTATGTCGGTTATGGTGAACCGATATTAAAAGCCCAGGTTTGGCCTCAGCTGGAGTATTGTGACCACTTTGTGGAAGAAAGCATTGGAAAAGGGTCTAGAAAGGATTTACAGCGATAGTTAGCTTTGTGGATCTTTTAGAAGAGCTGAACTTCTCTGTACAGAAGAGCAGCCTGGGGGATATTTGATATTCAGAGTCAGGAAGGCTCTGGAGAGAGTGTATAGCAAGAACGTTCCCCATCATTGGAGTGGTGGAGAAGCTGAGGAGACAGATTTAAGATGAAAGAGAACTAAAGTTACCACGGGGGAAAATGATTTTCACGCAGAGTGGTTAGGTTCTGTAGTTCGCAAGAGACAAGTCTTTCAGAAGAGAATTGGATTTAATTGGAGGAGAAATTCGCAGGGCGCTGGGAGAAGGCAGGCATGTTGTTTTGGCTTGAATTGCTCATTGAGAGCCCAGCATGCAATAGTGGGCTGAATGGCCTTTTTTTTTGTGTTGTAACCATTCTGCGATTCCAAACATTTTCATTTTTATAGTTATCTCCTCACCTGAGGAAGGGTACACTCAGAGTGTGCAAGAAAGTTTGGCCAGCTTGGGTGAGAGCCTGGGGGGAGGGTTGCCGGGGGGGGGGGGGGGTGGGTGCAGGGTGGGGGGGGGGGGGGGAGTCCTGTCTCTGTGTGTGTGTGTGTGTGTGTGTGTGTGTGTGTGAGAGTGTGGACAGAGCCCTTCGTGTCTACAGCTCAGGAGAATGAGAGCTGAACTGATTTGAAATATAGGATTATGGGAGGCTTTGATGGGACAGAAACCAAGATGTTGTTTCCCCCTGACTGGATGAGTCTCGACCTAGAGGATCTGTGTCAGGGGGCAGCCATTTCAGACCGAGGGGAGGTGAAATATATTTGAGGGTTTCGAACTGTGGAGCAATTACAAAGCCAGAGGGCAAGGGTTGAATGGGAATGAGGCAGAGGTGGATGGATACATTTTGAACGTTTTGGGAGTAAATCTTTCTGCGTTACCAGTGTAGAAATTAGTCAGATTTGCCTGCAGTCTGGACTTGAGCCGATGGCTCTGAAATTAACTGTGGCTCTCTCTCTTATTTATATAAAACCTAACCAATATCAGGCAACCGATGACCTGGTGAACATCTCGTTGCTATTTTATGAAGTCTTTCTGTGCGGAATCAGGTTGCTGAGTTTTCCTACGGTCATAATATTCGTTGTATCCAGGCGTGATAAAGCGCTTTAGCAGCTGAGAAATATTCTGGGACACTGTAAGGTTGTGAAAAGTGTGATTTAAAAATTCTATCTTTGAATCATTACAACTTACTGTATGAAGGCTCATTGAGTGCCTGAAGGCTTGCCCTTACCCTATGAGCTTGCTTAGGAAGGATTGACATTAGCTGATGGTGGGGGGGGGGGTGACTACAGAGATTGTCACTCAGTCTGTACCGTTGGCCATAGCCCACTCCTTTGGGAAAGGTGAGATGACGTTAAGTGAGAGAGCGATTTAACAGCAGGGCAATAACCGCTGGCAATTTTTCTTTTTATTTCGCTGTAGGAGACCCCTACTTCAGAGGATTTGAAGCACTTTGCTAAAAAACTGAAGAAGAAACGGATAATTATGGGGTTCACACAGGCTGAGGTGGGCCTGGCTCTCGGCGCTCTGTACGGTGCGTCTGATGCATGCTCGATGCGTCGAGATTTAAAAGAAAAAGGATTTTGTTGAGCTATATTTAAGTAGAAAGCAGCAGGGGTGACTGTTAAATTGGTCTCTTTTTGGTAAGGGTTGTCTACTTTGGTATCAGTTGTGGGCTGATAATGCCTCTCGACAGAATCTAATTCCATTTTGGAGAATAAGGGAAGTGAGCTAAAGACTAATCTCGTCATGGACTTCTGAATGAAGTGAATCCTGGACCAAGTGATTAGATCACAGCCTGCTTTCTTCTGTTGCAATTTTTTCTTTATAAAAAGCCCTGCACTTTGCTCCTTTCTGGTCCTAGAAATGGGTTATGTAGACTACACAGCACACAAAAAGGCCCCGCCAGTCCATCGGTAGTGTTTCTGCTCCCCTCAAGCCTCCTTCCATCTTTTCTCATTGAAATCTTTCATTGAGAACCTATAAAAGGTCCTGGGCACGGTGGCTCAGTGGTTAGCACTGCTGCCTCACAGCGCCAGGGACCTGGGTTCGATCCCACCCTCGGGCGACTGTCTGTGTGGAGTTTTCACATTCTCCCTGGGTCTGCGTGGGTTTCCTCCCACAGTCCAAAGGTGCACAGGTTAGGGTGGATTGGCCATGGTATAGTGTCCTGGGATGTGCAGGCTGAGTGGATTAGCCACGGGAAATGAGAGGTTAAGGGGATGGGGTGGGATGCTCTTTGGAGGGTCGGTCTGGACTCAATGGGCCGAATGGCCTGCTCCCACACTGTGGGGATTCTATGATTAAGGAAAACAAAGAATGTGGTTATGTTCCTGTCTATCGAAACTTTAAGTGAATCATGGGAATTGAGGTTAAACCAGAGTTGGGTCCCTTTGGTTTGCATAGGCAGAAGCTGGAATCTTGTACGGTTATGTTTGCAGCATTGTGTGACCCGAGCTGAAATAGCTTGTGAAATAAACCACAGAATGTAATAGAAATGCAGCAGAAATTAGATATCATCAACAGACTGTTAAGCACAGGCCTCAATGGTTTTTGTCCAGCTTGTCATGAGCCTGAAACTCAGCCCTGCCTGTCACTTTCTGTCCCAAGCTCCTGTTTCAGCCCTGAGCAGTACAGACGCTCCCCCCACCCCACCCCCCTCTCTCCCTGGCCCCGGTGGTGCTGATAGTGGAGCACCCTCCTGTCCTGGACCAGTGCCGAAATCCAGCTTCTGTGCTCTGTGTCGTTCTAAATACAAACCGAAAGAACTGCGGATGTTGCAAATCAGGAATAAAAGCAGAAGTTGCTGGAAAAGCTCAGCAGGTCTGGCAGCATCTGTGAAGGACAAAGAGCAGATTCAACGTTTCGCGGTCCAGTGCCCCTTCCTCAGAACTCCCTTCTGAGGACCCGAAACATTAACTCTGTTTTTTTTCCTTCACAGATGCTGCCAGACCTGCTGAGTTTTTCCAGCAACTTTGTCTCTGTGTCATTCTGTTTAATTCAGGGGGCTGGTGGGGTGGTGGGGTGGGGTGCGTGCTCAGCGATGGCCATCAATTTATTGAGGACTGTCTGGTCCAGGGAATCCGCAATCCCTGTTCCACGCTCCTGATCGAAGGAAATAGGGCAGCGGGTCTGCATAGCAAGATCCCTTAGAAAGTGTCACAGTGGCCTGGGTGTTGTTAGTGATCTCGTTTGTTGGGGGAAAGGGGGAAACGCTGACCAGCCAAGCTGGGGATCTGTCCTTGGTCTAGAGGAGGTCTCGGCTCTAACGTGGCATTGGGGAGGCACTGTGGGGCCCCCTCGGTACTGCTCCTGGGGGGAGGGGGGGGTATCAGCCTGAAGGACACTCCCGAATCCGTCAGCGGAGGCTAGAACCTCAGGGCTCTGAGGATAGCTGGAGACAAGCCTGAGGATGGGCCACTGGTCTCCCCTGGTTCTCAAGCCTGTTCTCCCTGCTTTCCCTCCAGGCAAGATGTTCAGCCAGACCACCATCTGCAGGTTCGAAGCGCTGCAGCTGAGCTACAAGAACATGTGTAAGCTGAGGCCCCTGCTCCAGCGGTGGTTGGAGGAGGCTAAGGACAATGAGAACTTCCAGGAGGTGAGTGGGAAGGGAGTGGACCTGCAGCTTTCCTGATGCTTTTGTAACTCACCTCCCAGTCAAATAGCTGGCCAATATATTTTTTTTTTCTGAAGGACCAGGAGAGCAGGCGAATGGGAACAGCACCATTTGTACGTGACCCTCCAGCTCTCTCTCACCGTCCTGACTTGGAACTTGTATCCTAACGCCCCTCCAGGGACGGAAATCTGCCGTCTCTACCTGATCTGGCCTGTGTGGGATTTCAGACCCCACAGTAAATGTAATTGCCTACTGAAATGGTAAGGGCAGTTTGGGCTGGGCAATAAATTTCCCTGGAGCGTCAAGGCTGAGGGGTGACCTTATAGAAGTTTATAATATCATGAGGGGCATGGATAGGGTGAATAGCCAAGGTCTTTTCCCCAGGGGTTAGGGGAGTCCAAAACTAGAGGGGCATAGGTTTAGGGTGGGAGGGGAAAGATTTAAAAGGGACCTGAGGGGCAACTTTTTCACGCAGAGGGTGGTGCGGGTATGGAATGAGGTGCCACAGGAAGTGGTGGAGGCTGGTACAATTACAACATTTAAAAGGCATCTGGATGGGTATATGAATAGGAAGGGTTTAGAGGGATAGGGGCCAAATGCTGGCAAATGGGACTGGATTTATTTAGAATATCTGGTCGGCACGGACAGTTTGGCCCAAAGGCTCTGTTTCCGCGCTGTACAGCTCGATAACTGTATAAGACCCACGGTGCATGGAACAAATAAAGAAAATA
>NC_063366.1:23476171-23482010 GCF_021869965.1 Rhincodon typus | reverse complement strand
CGATAACTGTATAAGACCCACGGTGCATGGAACAAATAAAGAAAATATATCGCCGTTCCTTCAGCGTCACTGGGTCAGAATCCTGGAATTCCCTCCCTAAGGGACATTGTGGGTCAACCCACAGCACATGGACTGCAGCGGTTCAAGGAGGCAGCTCACCCCCACCTTCTCAAGGGGGGCAACTAGGGACGGGACAATAAATGCTGACCTTTCCAGCAAAGGCCAATGAACGAATTGAATAAAAGAGAAAGGCCACAGCCTGGAGAAGACCTGGGCTCGGGGCACTGTCCCGAGGCGGGTCTCAGGACATTCCCCCTCGTGTTTTAGTCATTGTCCTGTTGCTAGTTCTGGTCTGTCTGGGTGACGGGCCTGATCAGTTTCCAAAGCTGACTCCAGTCGATGGGAGTGGTACACAGGTATCGAATTTCTTCGGTGCTCGTGTTGTTGATAGTAAGAACATTAGAGAATGGTCGAATACTGCTCCATTCGGCCCCTCAATCCTGCTCTGTCTTTCCATATGTGGCTCATCGTTGACCTTCAAACACCACCACCACCCCCTACCCACACCTCCCCCCCCAACCCCCCAGTACCCCAGCCCTGCTACTGCCGATACTGGAGTGCAATTTATCGGATTCTGAGTGAGCTCCTGAACCAGGTTCACTCACCACAGGAAGTTGACCCAGGACTGTCTACCATATTCCATCTTCTTCCTGACCCTAGGCCTGGTTGTTTTTGTTTTGAAAAGAAACATTCGGTGTCTGTCCTCGCCTAGAGCATCCCCCCACCTCCCCCCCCACCCCACCCCTTTTCAGCCAGACTGGCCAGTGCTGGTGCACGGTCACATACAACTGGACGGATGAACCAAAAGGTTGTTCCTCACCCATCCACTGTGTATGTCCTCCTGTAACTCAGGATTGTTGCTTGAGGTAAGAGGGTGCGAGAAACCGTCTCTGTCCCCTCACCACCCCACGTGGCTTGCGCGTACGCTGCATGTGAAGGTGGGATTGCCCGACTTGCGATGCCCACTGCAGTCGATCAGCTGACCAGCCCGTTTCTACTTGGGTTCATCTGCGAACCATGAAACCAGGCAAGGCAGCTTTTCTTTTGCTCTTCAGGGTGAACATTGCTTGTAAATCTCTTTTTTTTTTAAATTTAAAAGAAAAGATTATCTACGTTTGATATATATCTGCTCCTTTTGTTGAGCAGCTGTGCAGCATGGAACAGAGGCTGGCAACAGCCCGGAAGAGGAAACGGCGTACAAGCATTGACAGTAACGTGAAGGGGCTGCTGGAGGCTGCCTTCATAAAGTGTCCAAAACCGTCCGCTCAGGAGATTATCCAGATCGCAGATGACCTCAATCTGGAGAAAGATGTAAGGAGGGCCATGTGCTGGGGGGAGAGAGTGGGCAGAGGTACAGAGAAAGAGAGAGAAAAGGTAGACTCTTGAGAGAATCACGAGCAAAAACGAAAGTGAATTCTGGCTTTTCAGCAACAAGGTGCATTTGTGTAGCATCCTTTTTTTTTAATGCAATACCACATCCCAAGGCACTTCACAGGATGGTTCAGCGACTTATCTGACAGCAAGCCTTGGAGCATGGTACCACACCATAAGAGGCCATTTGTACTATCAGACCTGTGCCACCAGATGAATCTTTTACTGCTTTTTCTTTGCTATTCATTTGTGGGATGTGGGTGTCACTGCCTGGGTTCTAATTGCCCTTGAGACGGTGGTGGTGATCTGCCTTCATTAACCGCTGCAGTCCACCCATAAGCTGGTCATTATTTTGCTGTAAGCTGGTCATTATTTTACTGTAAGCTGGTCATTGTTTTAATTCTGCCCCTTCAAAAGATTTTCCAAATCTCTTTTCTTCCAACTTGCTAGTGAATCTGTTGCCCCGTTCCCCCGTCCCCACAATCCAGGTTGCAGGTCAGCCGTTAATTAATTTACAAATTCTTTTTGCCAATTACCTTTAAAGCAGTGCTTTCTGATCACCAGCCTTACTGCCACTGAAGCCAGAGCTGGTCAGAGGAAACTATGCAACCCTTTCATGATTTCTGAACCCCTCTAACCAACCTCTTAAACATAGCTGCCTTTTTGCAGCCTCTCCGTATCATTCAAGACCCCGATCCCTGGTCAATTTCCTCTGTGCCGAATCCAACACCTTGGCTATGTTTTGAGGATTATCTAGCAAGGGGAGGAGAGGGGCTCAAGGAGGGGAATTGCAGAGTTTTTGGCACAGATACATCAGCTTCTGATGATACAGTGAACCAGATGTGTGCTTTTTTTTTAATGTTTTATTGTCTCCTGCCTCAAGGTATTTTCATCCATCCCAGAGCAGCCGCCCTTCCCCATGCCCCTTCCGGCAATTACTCCTCCCTCTTTCTACACCCTACCACCTGTTACAGTACCCAGGCCATCAACCATCTCCGACCGAGTTTCAGAGACAGCTCCCTGAGCTCCTCTCTCAGGTACACCTCTCATTCCATAGTCACTTGGGAAGTTTGGAGCCGGTGGGAATTTGACTTGGCAGGTAGTCATTAGAGAAGGTCAAAATAAATCATAGGAGGGAAATGTCTGTTCATTTACTCGAGGATGGAGCCAGGAATGATTTGTTTTTGTTTTGTAGTAATGGTTTGTCTTGGTGGTAGTGCCCTTGAGGTGCAGCGGGTGTCCTGAGGTGCAGCGGGTGTCCTGAGGTGCAGCGGGTGTCCTTCCCTCTGATCTGGAAGGTTCAAGTCCCTCTCCAGGACTCGAATGACATGGTTTGTAGCATCGGCAAAAAAAGTGTCAAAATCCTTCCGATAGATCTGACGGCAGGTGGGTTGTGGGGGGGAGAGCAGCAACACTTCACAGCCCTTCGCCCATAACCACATGCCAATCCATTGGAGCTTTGTGGTCACCAGTGCCCCCTGATGGCAGCAGCCATTAGCTCTCCTGTGCCTGCCTATATCCCCCAGGTCCCAAACCTGAGCCTCGAGCTGGTGAATTCCAGCAAATTCGGGAGGAACCCACATGGGAATTCTCTCGTTCCCTTTACCTCACTACTTGCTTCGTGCTAAAGCTCCTTCAACACCCCCTCCACCTCAGTGCCTCCTCTCCCTGCCAAAGACAGGACACCTGTCTCTCTCTCTCTCTGGACAGGGCTGTGTGCGAGTAACTGTACAGTCAGTTAAAGCCCGTACGTGTGTGTGTCTCTCCACAGGTCGTCCGAGTCTGGTTCTGCAATCGGCGTCAGAAAGGAAAGCGGGCGCTGTTCCACGGCGGAGAGGATTCTGAGGGAGTGCCCGGCTATGGCCCGCTACCCATGCAACATGCCCCACTGGGGCTGCCCAGTCCACTTGCCCCCCACCAGGGGTACGTTGGGGAAGCCATCGGCACTGTGTACACTCCCCACTTCCACAAGGGGAGCCTGTACCGACAACAGCCTGCGCCAGCGCCTGGGACGATGCACTCGAGCTAGGAAGCGACAAGCCATCAGCGAGCACGGTGGGGGGAGCCTTGGCGAGGCTGCTTCGGGCATTAGCAGACGGTGCAGTCGTCACCATAGGCAGCTTCTTGTGTTTGACAAGGAAACTTTACTCTCGCAGCTGGAATGAGAACATTCGCTCGAGGGAACGGAGACCCAGCCTCAGTCTGCAGTGATGACCCACCGGTCCAGGACTCCCTTTGCATTTCCATCACATTGTCTGTGTGCCAAGGTGTTGGCTGCTTGTGGCAGGGATTGTTCAGGTCTCTGGTGATGGCATTTCCCCTGTCACCCACCCTGCACTCAATCCCTTAGCAACGTCATCGGATTTCACTCTTACCAAATGTATCACATTGTTGGGAATGAGGTACTGTTTGGACCCACAAGACGCGACTTTTTGTTTCGAAACTGCGGCCTGTTACAGTCAGAAGCACCCACTCCTGTTTTGTTGCACTGCCCCTTACCAACCCTGTTCTCTCTTTTCCCCACTGGCACAGCCCCTCCGAAACTCGGTTCCTGCTCTGAATCCGGGTGCCAAGACTGAATGGGTTTTCGTCCCCCTCATCCACCGTCTGTGCAGAAACCCATTTCCTCCAACCAAATCTAGTGGCCTCATTCATTCCTCATTGCGGATTGCCCCTGATTCTCTGTCAGTTCAGAGATGTTGCAATTAGGCTGCAGTGCCCTTACGGGACGGGGAGAGGGGAGGGGAGGGGGTGGGGGTTCAGGGCTTGGGGGGGGTGGAAATCAACTTAGTATTTTTCACAGTCTTACAACACAGAAACGGAGTCTTTGGTCCGACTCATCCACCCTGACCAGACATCCCAATCTGACCTAGTCATGTGCCCAGCTAGATTCCCTTTAAATATTGCCCTCTGGCAGCTCATTACATACACACATGACCCTCTGTGTGAAAAAGTTGCCCCTCAAGTCCTTTTAAAATCTTTCCCCTCTCACCTTAAACCCATGCCCTTTAGTTTTGGCCTCCCCTACACTGGGGGAAAGACCTTGGCTATTCACCCTATTCCATGCCCCTCGGAGCCATACAGCACAGGAACAGACTTTGGTCCGAACAGTACATACTGAACATAACCCCAAACTAAACTTGTCCCGCTTGCCTGCTCCTGGCCCGTGTTCCTCCAAATCTTTCCTACTTGCGTACTTATCTAAGTGTCTTTTAAATGTTGTAACTGTAGCTACATCTACCACTTCCTCTGAAAGTTCATTCCACACACAAACCACTGTGTGTAAAAAAGAAATTGCCTCTCATTTTTTTTAAAAACTTCTTTCCTCTTACCTCAAAAATATGGCCCCTAGTCTTGAAATCCCCCATCACAGGGGAAAAAAAAAACACCTACCATTCTCCCTATCCACACCCCTCATGATTTTATAAACCTCTATAAGGTCACCCCTCAGCCTCCGATGCTCCAGGAAGACATACCTGCTTGTTACCAACATCACTAAACTCACCATTATCTCATTGCTGGATGCAAGTTGCCTTCTGTATTTCCTACAGTGTTACACAGCACCTTTAGGATGTGGTGGGTGGAGAGGTTAGCTAGCTGTTAGCACTTGCAGGAAAAGATTAGTACAAAACTACACTTGCAGGAAAAGATTAGTACAAAACTACACTTTGAAAACTGGAGCAAGGAACGTTTGGATGCTGAGGGGAGGGGGTGCTGTTTGTACCATGGACAGGAGATGACCATGAGAAGCCATTGGAGAATGCAGATGGGAAAGATCACCTTGTGTGTTTGTGTAGAAATGCAATGTTCACCAGGGTTTGAATTACGTTGGAAGGATTTTGCTACCTGCCTCTTTGCTGTTATGACTGAAGGTAAGTACAGCAGCAGTGCCTGTCGAATCAGGAATTCCCAAAGTAATATATGGGGCACTTTGTGCATTGACCAGCACTGTGTGGAACCTACATTAGGAACTCGAGACAGGGTCCCTTAGTCGTGCCCTTATGAGAGAAGCAGGCCATTCAGCCCCTTCAAATACCTTCCATACATCCAGTCTGATCCGTTTTCTTAACTCCTGTAATCCTAGAGGTAGGCCAAAATGAAACTTTCGAGTAAAGGTGTGTTTAAAGTGCCCTGGATAATTTTATGAATGAATGACAGGAACTGACTAGCATGATTTCGCTTTCAGGGCAATTTGTTGCTGAAGGGCTGACCTCGCCACCTGGTGGTAAGGAGGAGTAGTGCTTGGGAAACAAACTACCTCAAGTTTTTGAGAGAACAAGGTGCAGGGCTGGATGAACACAGCAGGCCAAGCAGCATCATAGGAGCAGAAAGGCTGACATTTCGGGCCTAGACCCTTCATCAGATAGGCCCGAAACGTCAGCCTCTCTGCTCCTATGATGCTGCTTGG
>NC_063366.1:23453849-23475671 GCF_021869965.1 Rhincodon typus | reverse complement strand
GGTTGGCTAGATTACATATTACTGCTTGGATGCAGGATGTTGTACCTTGCTCACTGTACCTGTGGCCGACACTGTGCCTCAGTGGAACATTTCAGCACATACCTGTGCTATCGCAAAGATCACCTGTTTCCAGTTCTGTAACATCACCTGGCTGCAAGCCTGTCTCAGCTCATCCATGGCTGACTCCCACTGCCAGTCCTTTCCTTCCCCTAGACCTGATGATTCCAATACAGTCGAGGCTGGCCACCCACGAATCTGCCCTCTGGAAACATGAGGCCATCCAAATCTCTGCCGGTCGTATCATTACTCATGCCAAGCCCTGATTCCTCTCATGTCTGTGCTCGCTGACCTACACTGGCTCCTGGTGAAGCAACACAGTTTTAAAATTCTCTTGGTCGTAGAAAGGGTCACCGAGCTCTGTTTTCTCTCTGTAGATGTTGTGCTTCTCCGGCAATTACCGTTCTTGTTCAAAATTCTCTTCCTTGTTTTCATATTCCGTTGGCCTCGTCCTCCTTATCTCTCATCCACTGCGGCTGCACAGCCCTCCACGACATCATCTAATCCTCACCTCTTGTGCTACTCCGGTTTTAACCATTCTGCTATTTGTGGCTGTATTTAGCTGCCTAGTTCGGGAACTCTGCCATTCTCTCCTTAAACCTCTCAGCCTCTCTACTTCGTCTGTTTCAAGCTGCTTATTACAACTGACTTACAATTATGCTCAGCATCTAATCTTGCCTTTTGATCACTCCTGTGAAGACGCACTTTGCGATGTTTTATTATGTTAGCGGTGCGACATAAAGAGAAGTTGTTGTTGGATTACTGAGTTGACTGATACTAATTCCCAGTGGTGTCTGCCCCTATCGAGGATGGACATCAAAGTGCTTCTTACCCAGTGCGCTCCCTGAGTTTAGGATTTACCATTGTCCGGATCAAGACCGATTAACTAGAGACAGGGATGGAATTGGGGGGATCTACAGGACCTATTGCACTGTCAGTCAATTTAAAACACACTTCCTTCTTATTACTCCTCAGTTTTTACCAGAGATTCTTGGAGCAGGAGACGGAACAAAGGAAGGCCTTGTGTTGTTTGGTGAGCCTTGGTCAGAGGGTGACCTTTGCTAACAAGCGGATCGATACCATCCACGGTAAGCAATTTTTATCAATTGGATTAGATCCAGGTCAAAGTTTCTGCCTTTCAGCAAATATTTGGGCCCCTTCTTAAACGGAGTGCAACTTTATCAACGACCATACTCAGGAACATTCTAATTGAGATCACTGAACGGGAAAGACGAGCAGAGTTAAAGGACTGCTGTTCCCCTTTCTACCCAATGAGAACTTCCGCTGCCCACGCTTCCCGCAGAAATTGACCCAGGACTTTCTGCTCAGAGTTACTCAGCCGCAAGCTCATGCTGAAAGATACAGTCCCCTCTATCTGATACCTAGACTTGTTAGGGTGGATACATCAGTCCAAAACAGAACAAATCGTTAAGCAAGATGAGCTGGGAGTACACCTCTTGATGGTGGGGAGCTGGCATTGCGTGTGATTGCAGGCTGATGGTTTGTGTCTCACATTGCCCAGGGTTACTCGCTCGGAAGGATGCACTCTTCCGGCTGCAGCTGCAGGAGAAGAGCGGAGACGGAGGATCGGACACTGGCAGGTCAGTGTTTGTGACAAAGGTGCAATCTCTTCGGGCGAGCACTATTTTGTTTTGAGTCCCTTCTTTCCCCCAACCATGATTCTTGTCCGTCTGTTCCCTCTCGCTGCCTGTGCGGGACGTGCTGCTGATGTCGCGAACCTCCTAGCCCCAAAGCCTCTGGTGTCTGTTCCCACAGGTGCTCCCACGGGGATCTGGAGAAAGAGCTGGAGCTGCTGAACAGGGAACGGGACCAGTTAGCAGCTGAGCTGAAGAAGAACTCCCAGCTGATCGAGAAGAAGGTTACTGAGGCCAGGCTAAAATGTAGGTACATCTTGAAGGAGATGAACATTATGTCCCTAAAGTTAAAGAACTGCAGATGCTGGAGATCTGAAACAAAAATCGAGTTAATGTTTCAGGTATAGAACGGTTCTGAAGAAGGGTCACTGGACTCGAAATATTAACTGTGCTTTCTGTCCATAGATACTGCCAGACCTGCTGAGTTTCTCCAGCAAGTTCAGTTTTTGTACGTAATGCCCCCGTCACTTTACAGCCACTGACTTTGAATCGATAGTGCCAATGTTTTCTATTACTGCACGTGCCAATTATAAGGTGATAAGGTTACACTTGCATCCTACATGTGAGGAAGATTGGGGGGGTGTGATCTAATAACGAATTGAAGTGTTTGAGATAATTAACCGAGTCCAGAAGTATGGTAAATGAAGCTACGTCCTCTGATTAGAGATCAGAACAACGAGGGGTCATTAAAATCAGGGCCTTGACCTTCAGGGGTGATACCAGGAAGCGCTTCCTCACACGAAGAAGAGCAAAAATCTGAAACACACACATGCACACTCTCTCTCACACACACACACACACACACACACACACGTTCGCACTCTCTGTGGTGGTTGGAAGGAGATAAAGTAGAGATCCAGAATGATCTAAAACCACCCACAGGGGCAACTGTCCAGGGGGAATGACACCCGCCAGCACTTTTAGGTGAGATGAGAAAACAGCTGGTTCTTGTGGAAAAGCAGTCTTGTCCAAGTCATGCCAGGTATCTGCTCTCCGTCAGTTCTGTCATCCTCAATTCCAATAGTTCCACCTTCAGCAGTTCAAATAAACCTCTCCACTTCTGTCCATAACTCCTTAAAGACACTTCTTAAAATCTATTTCTTTGACCAAGTTGGTCATTGCCTGCCCTGGCATATTCCTGGGGAATGCTCACTGTCAGATGTGCTCTGATAGCAGGCCCATGAAGGGCTTTGCGATGTTTCACTATGATACGAATACTAGTTTGTTTGTTGTTGAGAATCAAAGTGTTCTCTGGGACAGTTTACTGGTATTTATATTTCCCATTTGCTCCAGTTGACACTGATTTAAAGGATCACCTGGTAGTGATGGGCCAGTTGGAGGAAGCTTTGACAGAGAAGACTCAGTGCCAGCAGAGACTGACCGAGAAACTGAGCGAGAGTCAGAAGCAGCTTGCAGACAGTCAAGAAGCTGCGGAGACCCTGCGGATCGAACTGGGCCGGCAGCAGCAGAAATATGAACAAGGCTAGTTTCTCCTGAATGACCGATCACCCTGCCCAATGCTAATATTCCCAGTTGGGTGAAGGGCCACAGCTTCTTGAACTCCCATCCCCCACACTCTGTATAAGCAAAAGATCAAAGGGTCATAGCACTGATGCGGTGTTGAACAAACCTAAGACGGCTATTAAATCACTATACCGTTAGAAAGGATCAATATGCAAATTCCTGAATTTCTTTCAAGTCACTGTCCTGAGATAACTAAAGGTTTTATGAGTTCCCTCAGTATACCAGAGGTTCATCCCACTTCAGACAATGCATTTTAGGTGTGAGGCCTTGTTTAGAATCTGGCTGTTTATCAACTTGCAGTCAGACTGGTTTTGTTTCCCTCATGATCTTATAAACTTCTGTAAGGTCACTGTTCAGCCTCCATGCTCCAGGGAAAGTAACCCCAGCCTATTCACCTTCTCGAACCCTCCCATCTCGGCAACATCCTTGTAAATCTTTTCTCAAGTTTAACAACATCTTTCCTATGGAAGGGTGACCAGAATTATACAAAGTATTCCAAAAGCGGCCTCACCAATGTCTTGTACAGCCGCAACACGATGTCCCAACTCAATACACTGACCAACGAAGGCAAGTGTACCAAATGCCTTCTTCACTATCCTGTCTACCTGAGACTCTACTTTCAAGGAACAATGAACCTGCACCCCAAGGTCTCTTCGTTCAGCAATACTCCCCAAGACCTTACTGTTATGTGTCTAAATCCTGCCTTGGTTTGCCTTACCGAAATGCAACACCTCATATTTATCTAAATTAAACCCCATCTGCCAATCCTCAGTCTATCTGATCAAGGTCCTGTTGTACTCTGAGATAACCTTCTTCACTGTCCACTACACCACCAGTTTTGGTGTCATCTGCAAACTTACAAATCATACAGGTAGTTCTATAATGTGATAGTTGCGTTCTCGTGTGATCTCGTGCTATAGGAGATTGTGTTATAGGGAGATCACTATAGAAAATCGTTATACCTGTACAGGTAGTTCTGCTATAACGCGTGTTTCGTTAACGTGAATTGGCTGTAATGCGATTGTTGAATAGTGGACGCTGTTTGTATAACACAAACTTCCTGCTCTACAGGTAGTTCTCCTCTAACACGATAGTCGTGTTCTTGTGTAACCTTGTGTTATAGAAAATCACCTTATAGGGAAATTGCTATAGAAAATTGCCATACCTGTACAGCAGAAAGTTTGCATTATCCAAACAGCATCCATTATTCATCAATTGCGTTACAGCCAATTTGCATTAACGAAACACGCAGTATAGCAGAACTACCTGTACCTCGTATATCCATATCCAAATCATTTATATAAATAACAAAAAGCAGTGGACCCAGCACTGATCCTTGTGGCACATCGCTGGTCACAGGCCTCCAGTCTGAAAAGCAACCCTCCATCACCACCCTCTGAGTCCTACCTTCAAGCCAATTTTATATCCAATTGGCTAGTTCCCCCGGATCCCATGCGATCTAACCTTGGTAACCGGACTACCATGCAGAACCTTGTTAAACACCTTGCTGAAGTCCTTGTAGACAATGTGTATTGCTCCGCTCACAATGATGTTGGTTGAGGGATAAATCCTGGCCAGAGCATCGTGGGGAGCTCCTGTGCTGTTCTCTGAACAGTGCTACAGGGTATGTTACCGTCAGCCAAGCAGCTCGATGGGAGCTCAGTTTAATAACCCATCCATAAGGCACTGTAAGTAAACCTACAGCTGGTGTAGCGGCTAGGTGATTTTGTTAGTGCTCCGAAACTCAATTCTCTAATCGTGCTACTTTCTGGACTCTTAGAGTGAAGAGCATGCACTAACCTCCCCGCCCCCCAACCCCAACCCCGTAGGGATCTCCTTTCTGCCACCGTCCTGCCCCTTCACCCACTGAATCCACTCCCCAGGGGTTTTTCTGTCTGAGGTGGCATTGATGCTTGTCACTCATATGTTCAGAACTTTAATTCCGTCGTCATGTGCTCTGTGCTGGCTTTGCAGCTCTCGCAGAGAAAGTGGCAGAAGCAGAGCAGCGGCTGGCCGAGCAACTGTCCAAGATGGAGAAACGTCTCAACGAGGCCCGGAGGGAGCACACCAAGGCTGGTAGGTGGGGGCAGGAGGGAGAGCCCCGAGAGGCAGGTGTGTAGGGTAGGAGCGTGCACACCGAGGTGCAGGAGAGAGCACACCAAGGGGCCAGTGAGTGGGATGGGAGCGAGTGTTCCAGTGGTCGGTGAATGGGGTAGGAGCAAGTGCACCGAGGGGCCGGTGAATGGGGTAGGCGTAAGTGAACCAAAAGATCAGTGAGTGGGGTAGGAATGAGCGCACCAAAGGGCGGGAGAGAGCACATCGAGGGACCGGTGAGTGGGGTGGGAGTGAGCACATCGAGGGGATGGTGAGTGGGAAATCAGATAGAATATTCTCTCGTGACTTAATGGCAATTTGCAACTGATAAGTCTTTGTGGCATATTTACATGAAAAACACTAAAACTGCAAGTCTGTCATGTTGATGGTCACAGGCAGATATAAATATTCAATATGTGGTCAGCCTTGCAGTTACATAATGTCTGCAACAAAAACAAAGTTGCTGGAAAAGCTCAGCAGGTCTGGCAGCATCTGTGAAGGAAAAAGACAGAGTTAACATTTCGGATCCGGTGACCCTTCAAGGGTCCCTTTGTTTTTGTTCCTGATTTACAGCATCCACAGTTCTTTCGGTTTTTACAGAATGTCTGCACTCTGAGCTCGTTTTAAACTGGCTGTAGTAAAATTCTGGGGTAATCAGTGACAATCACAAAATAAACTTATCAGATTTAGCCTTTTTATTTTTAATAATAGCATCTTCCTAATAACCAGCTTGTCTAAAACTGGGAAACTTCAATCGTGGTCAGTACAAACAGTGAGAGTCCAATGATAGAGCTAACTGTCCGAACTCAACCCAGTATCAAAAGAACCTTTACTCCCTGGGCCTTCTCTGCAGTTCAGAGAAGGTTCACTAGGATGATCCCTGGTATGGACAAAGGCTAAACAGGTTGGGACTCCACTCATTGGAATTTAGAAAAGTGAGAGGTGATCTCACTGAAACATGTCGGATTCTAAGGGGCTTGACAGGGTAAATGCTGAAAAGATGTTTCCCCTCATGGGAGAGTCTAGGAACAGAGGGCATAGACTCAGAGTAAAGGGGCACCATTTTAAGGCTGACATGAGGAGGACTGTCTTCTCTCAGAGGGTTGAGAATCTCTGGAACTCCTTGCCACAGAGAGCTGTGGGTGAGCGTCCTTGTGTATATATAAGGCTGAGATTAATAGATTCTTGGTTTTTTCGGGAAATCAAGGATTACGGAGCAAACTCGGGAAAGTGTGCATGTTGGATCATCCACGAGCCTATTGAATGGCAGAATGACCCACTCCTGTTTCAGTGTCATATTGGCCATCCTGTACCTTTCTCGACTCTGCCGACGTATGCTGTATGTGCCCTGGTTCTCTGGAGATTGTCAATAGACTGCAGAGAGACTTTCCCCTACCTGTGTCGACTCACCTCTGACAGTCCACCCTCCTGTGCTGCCCTCATTTGCTGCTCTCTGCTCTCCTGTCTGTGGCACACTCTGATTCCTGTCTGCCCTCTTCCCTGCTCTGTCCTACTGCACCTACATACAAACAGACATCTGCAATCCTGTGCCTCCTATAGACCGTGCATCAGCTTAGAGGCGGTACCAGATGAGCTGAACAAAGGGGTTTTTGCAGTGTACCACATTTGGGTAAAAAAGGGGCGATGCTGTGTGAGAACGGTTTAAAAACCGTGAATTGTGCCACTGAAGCATTTTGTTCAGGCCCTTGCTGAGCGTGACACTTGCTTTGTATGCTGTCCTGGTTTTATATAGTCGTCGCCCTCCGTCAAACTGACAGGCAGGCAGCCCGGGACAAAGAGCGAATGCAGGCATGTGAAAAGTTACACGAAGAGCAGCACCAGAGGGAAATCCAGCAACTCAGTACCAAGCTGCATGAACTGGAGAGGGACAGGAACCTTCTGGTGGTGAGTGGTGCCCTACATTTACAGGGTTGACTTTGTGGGTCTCAAGAAGGCCAGTGGGTCCTGAGACCACGTGATCAAACAGATCAAGAGAAATGGCTTTGCCCAGAGGATCGTGGAACTCGCTATCAGACAGAATGGTGAATGGGTTAGTGTGAAGAGGATGGGGATTGGGGATATGGTGATTGGTGAGATGATGTTGGGTCAGACGTAGCTCATGGAGCACAAATATTGCTGTGGATCAAACAGCCTGTTTCTGAGAAACGGAAGATCCGGAAGTGGACAGCAATGGGGAGAGACTCATTGCGTTTTCTAGATTTACGTCAATTCCCCATGCGTAGATGGTGCTGCAGGGAGCTATCAGCCTGGGCCACATTGTTGTTCCTGGGAAATCAAGCTCAGTCCCCAGTACACCAGTAAAAACACCTCTAGACAGAGCCATTTCCTACCACTATCTGCAGGAGGAAAGACAGGTGGAGATCCTTGGCAAGATCACAGGCCCTAGTCCTGATGTTTATGTAATTACTGTCTCAATCACTGTTTCTAAGCGAGACCCTTCTAAGCGCTGCTGAGCACTGTGTGTGTTGCAGAGTAGCTAGGCCTTTGTTATTTAATCAATAGGATTATTATGATTAATGCTGAAAAAACACATCATCTTACACTCCTCAGGACGGAATCACAAGAATGCCAAATCTCAAAGAGAACAACCAAGTGTTGTGCCAGAGAAAACGATGCCGACTTGTTGGCAGGTCACCTCAGACTGGTCAAGGCATTGCCATGGAGAGTGCATCGCTGGTATTGCTCCCCACCCCATGCTTTCGTTTCAATGAAAAAAGCCGCATTGCCTGGACATCTTTCTTTTACCTGTTAGAGGTAACACGAGCTGCAAACTTCGGGTTATCAGCCAGATTCACAATGTGGCTCAAAGCTGCATGTACTCCCTTACAGGGACCGGTCCTCTGCAGGCAATAGGAACGTAGCCAGGCGTTGCACCTTTTTTGAATTGAACAGAATCATGGGGCACAACAGCGCCCCGGTGCATTTTTAGTTACAGTTACTGAAAGCAGATGAACAGTCAGGAAATTGGATGTGGTCTGGTCTAACTCTGTCAGATTTTACACTGTGCAGTCAGTTAGGAGTAGCAATCAAATCCCACATCCCACCCAATCCTGCAGGGTTGCTGCCTGACCGACTGGGGTTATTGTTACTCTCCACTGACTTCTAACCCAGACAGCAGTGAGGCACAGGAAATAAGCTCAGCCTTCCTCACTTCTGTGCTCCAGAGGGAAGAGATTTACTTCTGGGGAAGGTGAACAGTGAGGTTATCTTTTGTTTTTGTTTGACAGGCCACACTCAGGCAGGAAGGGTTACTCAGCCAGTTCAGGAAAAGCCGAACTGTGGCTATCCAGTCCATAGCCGCCCTGCCTGACGAAGAGGAGCTGGCCAGGCCGTTACCAGACTCGCAGGCCTCAAAAACCAGCAGCCGGGCCCAGAAGAAGGGTAAGGTGCTTCTTAATTCTTTTATTGGGTGTGGGCATCATTGGCAAGGCCTCCATTTGTTGTCCTTGAAAGGAATGATTTGACTGGAATGCCAACTAAAATGGGGAAGAATTAAATCACTGTAAGCACTTGATAAGTCACTTATCCCTCAGCCAATATCACTAAAGCAGATTTACTGGTCTCTCTGCTGTGTGTACATCGGCTGCCCCACTTTGCAGAGGGCCTGGGCAGAGTAGGTGAGGGAGAAACTGTCCCCAATTATGATAGGATTATGAGAATGAGAGGCACAGATTTAAAATAACCAGCAAGAACTATTTGAGGACAACGTTTTTTTTCAATGCAGAGAGTGGTTAGGGTCTGGAATGTACTGTCTGAGAGCATGGGAAGGTAGGTTTAGTTGTGGCATTTGAAATGGAATTACTGTTATTTGAAAAGGAAGAATGTGTAGGGTTGAGGGGAGAAGGCAGGATAATGACTGTAGGCAAAATGCCCTTTCAGAGAACCAGTACAGGTGGAGTGGGCCAAATGGTCTCCTCTAGCAACTTTCCATTCTGTTTTGGAACTTGCATACAGTTGCGTTGCTGCCTTTTCGACCTTGTAACATTGACCATATTTTGAATAGCACTGCAGTGGCTGCACTGAGCACTTGCTGTGAGAAGGGCTGTGTAAATGGAAGTTCTTTCTTATCCAGCTTCCCTTGCTGAGGTTCTCAATGAGCTGGAGGTCCTGAGTGCTGCTGTGATTGGGGATCAGGAGGATGGAGACACAAACGAGGAAGAGGAGAGCGAGTAAGAAAAGGAATGTGCAGTCTACTGGTCAGCCTTGTGGAAGGAACAACAGCATCCAGTTCACCTCCGATAATTCAGTGTTTAATTACAAGAATGCATGAAAAACAGGAATCAGCAGTGCTCATCCCTATTATATTCCATATTAAGGCAAAATATTGTGGATGATGGAAATCTGAAATAAGAACAAAAAAAAATACTGGATCAACGTCAATAGGTCTGGCAGCATTTGTGGAGACAAAGTGGAGTTAACATTTCAGGTCATTGACCTTTCTTCAGAGCAGTTCGGTCTTGACATCAGCTTACTCCTCAGGTCTCTACCCACAGTCTCTGGATCATAACCAACTGAACTTTCAGCAAAGTGTGGTCAAAGTGTAGTTGGGAAGGTGTGTGTTTGATGTTCACCTGTTTAAGGAAGTGAAAATAAATACCCAACATTCAATACCAAAGAGCACTGTGAATTTTAAATGGTTTGGTTGAATTTCATTTTCAGTGTTTCTTTGCAGACAAGTTCTCAAATTCTTCAGTTGTATCCTTGTAAACTGTACATTGTTTATATTTATTTTTTTACTGGAAAAATGTTTTGTATTAATAAATAAAAATGACTTTTTAAAATCAATTTGCTGTTTCACATCTCAGTTAAGGTGCAGAATTAGAGACGGTTTATCTCTGCACTGAGAAACTCCAGTAGAGGGTGCAATTTTTAAAAAGTTTTTTTTCTTAGTGTTGCAAGTCTTTGGATTGAATATTTTTAAGGTAAGACTTGATAACCTTTGACTCCCTTGTTGAGGGGAAACAATGGCCTGGTGACATTGCCACTAAACTAGTAGTCCAGAGCCCCAGAGGATGTTCTGGCCACCTGGGTTTGAATCCCAGCACAGCAGGTAATCTGGTATTAGACAATCTAACAATGACCATGTAAATACTGTCAGTTGTTGTAGGAATCCATCTGGTTCACTTACTGTCCTTTCCTGGTATGGCCGAGGTAGCCACTCAGTTGTATGAACTACTAGAAAGGAAAAAGGTAGTGAAATTGCACAGACCACCACGTATCAACTAAAACACCATAAAGTCGACTTTGGCAATTACAGTCCTGTCAATCCTGATACTAATATCTGGGAGGAGAGCTGTCTCTCAGACTAGTCTGATTTAGTCATACTCTCAGAATTATACCTTACAGACAGCATCATCACAGTCCTTGGGTATGGCCTGTCCCATCGGTCAGGTAGTATAGAGTCAGGGGGAGTCGTCCTGGGAGTTCCCAACATTGACTCCAGACCCGATGAAGTTTTGTGACATCAAGTCAACATGAGCAAGGAAACCTCTTGCTTATAGGTATTTTTAATCAACCTGTTCAGGGTGTTATTTACACACCTCTGAGGCAGGTGGGACTTGAACCCAGTCCTCCTGGCTCAGAGGTAAGGACACTACCACTGCACCTCAAGGATCATCCCTGCCAGCTGAAATCAGAAATCCTGGTGTAGCTACAGAAAAGATGACACGGTGGAGTGGTCCTGGGGCTGAGGCTATAAACCCATTTAAATGTACACTTTGAATCCACCTGTTACTGCATGTCAGACAGTGTTAGTAGCAGGAGGCTGGAGAACTGTTTGTCCCAATGGAATGGATTATGACACTGGCCTCCTGTCCAGCCATTCCCCAATCTCTTGGGACACAATCCCATGGGAATCCAATGCCACCTGTTTCTGTTTTGAGTGAAAATTTGTAGCTCGGGAAGACAACAGCACTTCACAGGAGACTCCACAGCACTGAGGATATCATCCAGTAAAGGGATGAACATCTGCTATCAAACCTCCCAGCTCAGCAAACAAACCAACATCTACAACCTCTATGTGACCAGCCAAACAGCACAGGCAGCGTTCTCCATTGGATACCAAACAGCTGCTGACACTACAGGAAAGACGAGAGAGCATCCATTCAGACTCTACATCCTTAAATCACTGCTGCACAGAATCTAGGAAAATTCAATGCAGAACTATACAGGACAGGAACAGGCCCTTCGAACCACAAAGTCGTATTGAATATGACGCCAAATGAAACTAATCCCTTCTGCCTGCCCTTGGTCCATATCCCTTCACTCCTTGCATACTGAACAAAGCATTACCATACAACCTTCAGGGTCCATGTATGATTGTCATTTTTGGGGATATTCTTAATAATTTAAGCTCTGTGTAACCTATCTCTGTATCACCCACCCTGTGTGTGCATGTGCGTGGTTGAGAAAGAGGGAGATTGCAGAGGGGGCACGTACGAGAGAGAGTGATCGAATGCATGCGAGAGTTAGAGTCACTGCATTTTGTAGCTTTGATCAGATGTGAGCAGCAAACTGTTTTTGTTTTAAACCTCAAGAAAACCTGCATTTGTTTTTTACAGTCATAGCAGTTAGACAATTAAGCACCTATTAAATTGACAAGTAAGTTCTTTTCAAAGCACTGATTATGCAGAACTGAGAACTGGAAGGAGAGTGGAAGGTGTTCTATCGCCTGTCACCTGGCCATAAGTGTCAAAACTCAAGATTTATTTCCCCACAGTAACAGCACATACATAATCAGAAACACCACCCAGTTAACCAGGCTACAACTGATTCTCTGTTCCATAAGATGCTCACAGTTTCAAATCCAGAAGCCTGCTGCAGGAGCACCCTTGGCAAAAGTGGGGGAAAAAAAAATTGAATCTATGCTACACCACAGAGATGGCACCATCAAAAATAATTCAATGGCTACAAAGTGTTATAAAACATCCCCATGCCAGGAAAGCCCAGTCTTTCGAGTCTTCCTTTATGTATTGATAAAACCTGGGTGCACAGAGGCTCCCAAAACAAATGGGCTCTCCCTCAGAATTGCGTACACAGGAAGAGACACGAGACAATTCGTTGTCCCAGATGTTGGTGTTTATTTTCATTCCCGGGTGTTTATTTTTAAAGGAGTTGGCTGCAGCGTGGTGTCTGTCGGTCAGTGAGCAGCCGGGCTGGGGGGGAGGAATGGAGGACAGGCCTGAGGTGACCGTTATTGATGGAGGTTTGGCGACCGAGCTGGAGGCAGGAGGTTTGAACCTGCAGGATGATCCATTGTAGAGTGCCAGAATATTGCAAACTAATCCACAGGCAATCAAAAGATGACACACACAATTACAAAATACACAAAGCCTTTAATGTACCAAGCTTTCGCTACACTTAAACACAGGACACACACAGATCAGCAAGCTGGTAGCAGCAGGTTTTGTTTAAAGAAATAATTCTGTGGCACGGTGAGATCTGTACGCAATCTTCACAGTGGCAAAGTGACAGCTCCCTCTCTCTCTCTGGGACTAAACATTTACAGGCTGCAAGCTTTTGGTGTGTAGCAATGTCTGTCACTGTGGGCACTGGTAAATACCTTACCATTCGACTGAAATTCATTTCTCACAAAACACTCAAAAGACCTCTGCAAAAGTAGGGACAGCTACAAAAATTCCTGAGGTGTTTATCATTTGCAATTCCAGTCAGTGGTTAAAAACAACTCCCCGACCGACTACTGGGAATGAAATCATTACATTAGGTTTCTTCATTCTTTTTTAATATGTATAAAATTACATTACGGATTTACAACTGCAATAAAATTCCTACATCTGGTTTTAAAACAAGTCAACGCTTCTTTTTCCTGCTTTCAGTGGACTGTGCTGCTGCTAAACTCCTCTTTTTGACCTTCCCCTCTGGCTGGTCAGCGACGTCCAGGTCCAGTCGGTAACTCACCAAGTCCACCACCTGCTGCAGAATCCCAGTCAGGATGAATTCGGCATTGACAATAGGGACCTTGGCATTCCGGGCAGGTTTGCACTTGGGCAGGTCGTCTGGGCATGAAATCACCAGGGTTTTCGCCTGTGGCATTGATGGGAAAAAAAACCCACACAAACAGTTTCAAATCACAATCACCACAGTCGATAACTAATGCCATCCGACAACTGCCCGCACTGCAGGATGCCCACCAAAATGATAAAAAGGACCTGCATTTATATAGTGCCTGAGGATGTTTTACAGCCAATCGGTTAGGGACAGCTGAGCTGACCACAAACACCCACCCAACAGCAGATTAATTAAACCTGTCAAGGTGATGACGAATGAGAAAGATAGATTTTGACCAGGATTCCGGGAAAATGTTTCCTGTGTTTGTGTGAATGGTTTCCACACAAAGTTTTGTGCCTTTTGTTAAATTTGTTCATGGCATGAGAGGATATCGTTAGCTTGCCCAGCATTTGTTGCCTGTCCCCAACTGCCCCTTGAGAAGGTGGGGGTGAGCTGCCTCCTTGAACCGCTGCAGTCCACGTGCTGTAGGTTGACCCACAATGTCCCTTCGGGAGGGAATTCCAGGATTTTGACCCAGCGACACTAAAGCAACAGCGATATATTTCCAAGTCAGGCTGGTGAGTGGCTTGGAGGGGAACTTGCAGGGGGCGATACTGACACACGTCAGACTGAACGGCAGGACATCAGACAGCTCGGTTCTCCTGTCATGTAGATATTTTATTTAACGTGTTAAGAGCCGCTATGATGCACACCTTCCGGTTCAAGATACCAAATGGCCTTTTTCTAATCTGTGTGTTTGAGTGCACTAATCGCAGGTCCCATTTCATACAGGAGCAGGGCAGCTCAGCTCAGTGACCAACATCACAGGGACAGTGAGCTGGAGACAGCACGCTTAGTGCAAACTGGCCGCTGTATTTCCGACATCACAACAGTGAAGGCACTTTAAGGGAATGGCTTCGTTAGTTGGAAAGCACTGAGACTTTGAGAACTGCTGTCGTGCAACACAGGCCACTCGGCCTTCTGTATCTGCGCCAGAACAATTTCAATTAAAACTCCGGCACAGGATGGGGCACGGCTGACGTCGCCTATCCTTAACTGCCCTTGCACTGAGTGACCTGCTCAGCCATTTCAGATGCCGTGGGTGTGGAGTCACTCATAAGCCAGACCTGGAAAGGGCAGCAGATTTTCTTTCCTAAAGGACGATTGATGACAGCCTGATGATCGTTATTCTGGATTTATCCCAGGGTGGGATTCGATCCCATGCCCTCAGAGTCTCTCTGAACCATTACATGTCCTTCACTCGGGTCCCACAGCCCTGAAAATTACTCGAGGCTGAAAACTATTTGGATTTACTTTCACACACACACACACACACTAATCACACACAAATTCATTCTCTCTCCTGTCAGCACAGGTCCTTCCTTGCCCTGTAGAGTTCTGGCAGCCACACAGACAATAAGCAGTTAGTGGGCAGCAGGACAAGTCTTACCTTGTACATGCGCGGCATTTTGGGCAGCACGGTGGCTCCGCTGCACTGGACAATGCTCTCCATCTGGCTTGGCTCAGGGAGAACACCCGACGTCACATGGACCCGATAATCCTGCCGGGATTCGGATAAACACAAACAGACCCATCACCCCTTGGCCCCGCAAGGCAGGTGAACCCTTGTCACACACTGTTACATTGTCTGGACGTTTACACGTTAAACTGCACCGTTCCCCACGTCGGCCCCCAAACCTCATCCTGAGAAACCAGGTGTCAGCTTGGGTCCAGCGATCAGTCCAACCCTCACTTTAATAAACGGGCACGGATCACAGTTGGAACACTTATTAACATAGAGTGAAACAAGAGAGAGCAGCAAGGGTCGATTCAACAGGTCACCCACTGTCCGGCCCTGGAGTGCCTGCACACCCTGTGGGCCTGTCTTTTCTGTTCCTTTCCTCCCTCGCTCCCCCTGACACACGCTAGCGGAGACAGAGATGTCACTAACCTGGAGAAGTGGCTGCTCCCTCGCTTTCTGCAGGGACTCAGCTAGCTTGAAGTTAAATTTCTTCTCCTGATCGCTGTCATCAACCAAGAACCCACTGGTGGACAGGAAGCAGCTGCTCTTCCCAGACTTTTTCCGGATTTGGTGAAGCAGGAGGTGGTGAGTGAGGCGTTTTAGGGGAGGGGAGAAGACCGAAACAGTCCAAAAATTAAGAAAAACGAGTGAGATAAAACAAAACATAAGGAGCTATGCATAAAGAGGGACAACATAAATGGGAACAAAAACGAGGGAGTGCCACCAAGACCTTGTGTGGGGTTGGGAGCGCCACACCCCCAGGGGGACAGGAACGAGGGAGCGCCGTGCCGCAACTGGTGAATTTTACTGATGCTATTGTTGGTTTTGATGTTTCAGGGACAACTGTTCTCCAAAACAATTTTGGAATCTTTGACACCCATCTGAACAACAGCACGTTTAACATTACAGCCCCACTGCATGGCAGCATCTGCTTAGTTTTTTTTTACTGTCGACTCTGGAGTGAGTTTAAATGTCATGAGATTCGGACTCTGAGGTGAGTGTCGCTTACTGAACCGCTGCACCATTTGCAGAGAGCCTGGGAAGAAACAAGCTCAAATCGGAGACTGAACCAGGGAGATAGTGGGAGGAAGATTTATTTTCCGGTCTGTGCCGATCCAGTATGGACGTGGCAGCAGATCTGACAGGATCGAACTCGGTTTCTAAATCGATAGAAAGCTGAGCACAAGATGGATCAGCGATTTCATCACTGGTTGGGTCCAGCAATGGCGCTGGCAAAGTAGAGATGGAAGGGAATCACAGCCACATCGAAGAGGTGGGCCCAGCGGTGAGAGACGTTGGTGGGCCTGGCACAGGCAGCAGCAAGGTGGTGGCTGAGGAGAATTGCCCCCATGGTGAAAGATGGCACCTGAGGAGTGGCAACTCCATTGTTGGTTGGGTTTGGTGTAGAAGGCAGCGAGGCGGGGTGTGTGTGTGTATGTGTGTGTATATGGGTGTGTGTATACAGGTGCGTGTGGGTGCGCGCGTGTGTGCGCGTATGTATGTGTGTGCGTGTGTGTGCATGTGTAGGTGCGTGTACGTGTGTGCGCGCGCGTGTGGGGTGAATGACAGCACAGGTGTTATTGATGAGCCTGCTCAGGACTGACAAACTCTCTTTACGCGATATCTTTTCCTTTTCTTATTCTTAAAACTAGCGACACTGTAAAAGCTTTTCACTGCATTTTACTGCTTTTCTCACTGCCTAACAGACACGACAATAAAACCATTTATTCAGCTCACCTTTACCAGCCAGTCCGGGGTCACCACAGGGATCCCTCTGGCAACAGCACACAGGAACTTGACTGTACGCCGAATCCGGTCTGTGACCAAATGTGTGCTGTCGTGCACCGACTCCACTACCTCACCCCCGAGCTGTTTAATCACCTTCACCCCGTTCTCATCAACCAGCCCTGTGAACATGACCTGACAAAGGGAGAGATACTGTCAGCAGGAGCTGCTGAGAATCCCTTTTAAAATAAAAAGTTATCACTGAATGCAGAAAGGCTGCTTCTGGATATAAGCAGCTGCTGTAAAACGAAGATGGGGGGCGGGGGGCCAAGGGAGATTGGCTCTGACTGACACTATCTTGTGTTCAAAGCTACTGTATCATTATTGTTGTGAAATGCAGCAAAGGATGCTGTGGGGAACTAATTTAAGAGATTGATACATTTGTGGTTAATGGAAGGCAAGAAAACGTCAGCGTGGCACAGGGCATCCTAACAGGATCTGCTGGAGCCTCCCATTATACTCTAACATTTACACATTAAAGGACGTTAATGTATCAAATACATCTAGGGATACAGGAACGAGATGAGGAGAAATGTCTTCAACCAGAAAGTGGCGAGCCTGTGGAATTTTCTGCCACAGAAAACGGTCAGAGCCAAAACATTGAATGCTTTCAAAGAGCTAGGGTTAAAGGGATCAAAGAAAATGGGGAGAAAACAGAAACAGGGGACTGGGTTGGATGTTTAGCCATGATCATATTGAACGATGGGCCTCCTCCTGTTCCTATTTGTCTACGTTTGATGTTTCTAAAGTGCCTCAGCAGTAACCTAACATGATGCCCTGCAGCCTCATGTTATATCTAATATTAATGCATGAAAATACACTGGACTGGACCCCTGCAGTCCTCCCTCAAAGCCCTGCATGTAATGTTAACTTGCAGCATCCTGGACACTGTACCTCATTATTGTACTCTGGCTCCTTCAGAATCCATGCTAGTTAATAGGGATGTGGCCCTACCGTCCCTCCCCACAGGCAGGCGAGGCAGCATTAACCCCCCACACGTCCTTGGCCAAACAGCTTGTGGGATCCCTCAACATGATCTGATGTGAAGAGGTAGGTGGTGGTTTGCTTTGACAGCAGGACACACTGACCTCCACACACACCGACAGAAATAGCCCCATGGATGCACTGCTGTGCTGCAACTCACCTTAGGAGGAGGGGCAGTATCCAGGAGAGAGCCTGAGGACAGGCGGCCTGCTGTACGGCGGGTTTTAACCTGTGGAGGGGGGCTGCTTTCCTTCTCACTCTCTGATGGACTAGCCCCCCGTGCGTGTCGCTTACGCCCAGATGACAATGCCGTCTCCTGCGAAGAAGGCTGTGCACGTTCCTACAGAGACAGGGAGCGGAGCAAGTGCTTTAGTGAGTTCCTGGGAGACAGGACCTTATTTTAACAGGGAAGGGTGATGATTCTAATGATGATCTCTTCCTCCACCATCACCACCCTCCCTCCCTCACCCCCACCCACTGCTCGTGCTTAGCTTACACCCTCTGCTTTCCACAGCAAGAAGGTGCCCTTTAAAAGACAAGACAATTAACTACTTTCCTTTTCAACCTTTGGCATTATTTTTCACAATGGTTTTCCTGAAGGCATTACCGTAGTGGAGCTGGAAGATGAAAATGGCAACAAACACAGCCCAACTGAGAAGGAGGGACTTGCAAGGTAATGGGAAGAAGCCCGAGAATGGCACGGGGGAAGAGGGGTGGGCACAGACACGATGGGCCAAATGGCCTCCTGATGTAATGGGATCAGAGGATGGGCAGCAGCCAGGGCTCAAATCAGTTCCACTGTCACCTCTGAGTTTCAGAGTTGAAACCAGAGTTTCAAACTCAACTCCAGGTTTTGAGGTTACAGCCCAGGCCGACTTTTTGGTACAGAGGGACAGGTAAAGGGTCTGGATAAACATGGATAAGATTTTTATTTTAAAACACAAGGTATGATTGACCTGGAGCCAACGGAGGCTCATCTCATCTCTGTGGTAAACGGAGTAACTGATGTTTAAACAGTGACCCCTTCTTTCAGGTTCTCCACAAGAAGAAACATCTTCTCTGCATCCACCCAGTCAGGGCTCTAAAAAATTAAGTTTTATTGTCACGTGTACTCAAATACTGAAGCAACAGGAGTACAGTGAAAAGTTTACTAAGTTGCCATTCTCCGGCACATCTTTGGTGCAAAAACCCCAATTTAAAAAAAAACAACCAAGGTACAAAACCAGAATTTAAAAAATAAACAAAAGCTACAATACAAAAAAAACAGCCAAGCAGGAAGGGGGAAATGCCCAGATCTACAGGTCTTATCTCCATATGGCAGTCTTAGGTTTCAATCAAGTCCCTTCTTACTCCTCTAAACCTATCATCAGGCAATTCCAGGTATTAGCCTAGTAAACCTTTTCTGTAACTGTTTCCAATACCTTTACATCCTTTCTTAAATAAGGAGCCCAATAATATAAAAAATACTCCAGATGTGGCCTCAGCAATGCTCTGTGTAGAGTCATAGAGTCAGGAGGTCTATAACACAGGAAAAGACCCTTTGGTCTACTGAGCTTATGCCAGTCAAAAACAATCACCTAACTATTCTAATCCCACCTTCCAGCACTTGGCCCGCAGCCTTGTATACCTTAGCATCACAAGCGTACATCTAAATACTACTGAAAATGATCACAGGAGCTTCTGCCTCTACCACCCTGATAGATAGTGAGCTCCAAATTCCCACCACCCTCTGGGTGAAAGACATTTTCCTCACATCTTATTGAAACCTCTTCCCCTTATCATAAAATCGATGCCCCCTCAATGATTCCCCCCAGTGGAAAAGGTTTCTTCCTGTCTACCCCATCTATAACTGAAACAAATCTCCCTGCTGTTGCATTCAATTCCTCTCAGGATAGACATCAACATTTTATGAGCCCTCTAAATCACTTGCTGTACTCGCAGAGCGGTCTTTTATGATTTATGAACTAGAACACCCAGATGGCTTTGTATCTCAGTTCTGCAGGCTGAGACCTGCTCCACTTTACCACTAGTCACCAAAATCTACCATCATCAACCTGCTTCACTTTGGCATCAGCTACCAGACCAAAGGTTAAACCAATAACCCAGTCAACACATTGCCACACCTGGCAATGTCTCTCCACCCACTCAGCCAAAATGAGGGAGTTTTTTTTTTTAAAATAACAGTTAGACTAAACTTAAACAGAAATGTGGGGAGACCACACAGAAATGATTGCGCACAGTTCCAGAGTTTGTATGAAAATGGAAAACCTCATAAGACAATTTACAACGATGATGGCAGATTGAAACAATCTCTCTGGAAAAAGAGAAGGCTGAACAATAACCACATTCAAACGTTTTCAAAATTATGAAAAGATTCGACAGGGTAGATGAAAAGATGAACTGTTCACTCCCAGCAAATGTTAAGATTTGGAGCCATCAGTAAAAGACATTCAATAATAAATTCAGGAGAAATATCTTCACACACAAACAGTGATAGGACTGTAAAACTAAAACAGGAGATGTAGTGGACGGTAAGGAGGTTATCTCAGAGTACAATAGGACCTTGATCAGATGGGCCAATGGGCTGAGGAGTGATAGATGGAGTTTAATTTAGGTCAATGTGAGGCACTACATTTTGGTACAGCAAACCAGGGCAGGTCTTATACACTTAATGGTAGGGTCCTGGGGAGTGTTGCCAAATAAAGATACCTTGGGGTGCACGTTCGTTCCTTGAAAATGGAACCACAGATAGACAGGGTGGTGAAAAAGGCATTTGGCACACATGCCTTCATTGATCAGTGCATTGATTATAAGAGTTGGAATGTCATGTTGCAGCAGTACAGGATATTTGTTAGGCCACTTTTGGAATACTGTGTTCAATTCTGGTCTCCCTGCTACAGAAAGATGTTGTTAGACTTGAAAGGGTGCAGACAGATTTACAAGGATGTTGCCAGGGTTGGAGGGTTTGAGCTATCGGGAGAGGCTGAATAGCTGGGACTTTTTCCCGTTGAGCGTTGGAGGCTGAGGGGTGACCTTACAGAGGTTTATAAAATCATGAGGGCCATGGACAGGATAAATAGCCAAGGTCTTTACCCCAGGGTAAAGGGAGTCCAAAACTAGAGGGCATAGGTTTAATGTGAGAGGGGAAAGATTAAAAGGGACCTGAGGGGTAACATTTTCACGCAGAGGATGGTGCATGTATGGAATGAGCTGTTGGAGGAAGTGGTAGAGGCTGGTTCAATTACAACATTTAAAGGGCATCTGGATGGGTACATGAATACGATGGGTTTAGAGGGATATGGGAAAATGCTGGCAAATGGGACATGATCAGATTGGGATGTCTGGTTGGCATGGATGAGTTGGACCAAACGGTCTGTTTCCTTGCTGCATGACTTTATAACTCACTACCACAAGAAATGGTCGAAATGAACTGTACAAACATATTTAAGGAGAAACTTTAAGATGAAGTATTTGAAGAAGAAAGGATTGGAAGGGTAGGTTGGTGAAGTTAGATGATGTATAGTGAGGGGGCAGCAGGGGCAGGCAGACGGGCTTCACTTTGAGCAGATACACCATTGAACCAAGCAGCCTGCCTGTGTGCTGCATATACAACATTGGAATTACTGACCTGCTTCTTCCTGCCTCTCCCAGTCAGTCCCTGTTGCAATGACTGATTGGTTTCGGGAGTGTCCCCCACATTGTCAGCCTGCATTGTCGCCTCTCCCCCAGCTCTCCTCCTGCCTCTGCCCACTGGCCGCTCCTGTGACGAACCATCAATTTGGGAAGTGTCCAACATACTCTCACCCTGAATCGGTGCTGCCACAGATCGCCTCCTGCCTCTGCCCGCTGGGTGCTGCTGTGATGCCCCATGGGTTTGGGGAGCCTCCTCCACACTCTCAGCCTGCTTTGTGGGTGAGGTGCCAGCTCTCCTCCTGCCTCTGCTTGCGGGCTGTTGCTGTGGTGAACCGTCAGTCTGGGGCGTCTCCCCCACACTCCCAGCCTGTCCCAGTGCAGACCCAGCTCTCCTCCTGCCTCTGCCCGCTGGCCGCTCCTGTGACGAACCATCAGTTTGGGAAGTGTCCAACACACTCTCGCCCTGAATCGGTGCTGCCACAGAGCGCCTCCTGCCTCTGCCCGCTGGGTGCTGCTGTGATGTACCATCGGTTTGAGGAA
>NC_063366.1:23421434-23453839 GCF_021869965.1 Rhincodon typus | reverse complement strand
AGACCCCGATCTCTTCCGGCCTCTGCCCGCTGGGTGCTGCTGTGATGCACCATTGGTGTGGGCAGCCTCCTCCACACTCCCAGCCTGCTTTGCAGGTGAGGTGCCAGCTCTCCTCCTGCCTCTTCCTGCTGCCTGCTGCTGTGGTGAACCATCGGTCTTGCCAGTCTCCTCCACACTCCTGGGCTGGCCCAGTGCAGACCCAGTTCTCCTCCTGGCTCTCCCTACTGCCTGCTGCTGTGATGCCCCATCGGTTCGGGGAGTTTCTTCCGCACTCCCAGCCTGTTGATCTATTGCTGCCAGAGACTTCTGCTTAGTTCTGCGGCCTCTAACAGGGGCCTGACAACTTTCCCCCTCTCCCTCCCCCTCCTCTGGACGGCCTCGATTGTCACCCGTGGTGGATGCAGAGGTGGACTTGAGCCTGCCCCTACCTCTTCTTGGCCCGGCCTGTACCCTATCCACTGGCAGGGCAGCTTTCTCGGAGCCTGGCTCCGGGTCTTCCCTGCGCTGGCATTGCTGGGAGTCCCCGGTCTTTGCAGATCGGTGTTTCCGCTGTTGGTCCCTGGGAACGGTTGAGTCCTCTGCTTCCGCCTCAGTCTCTCTCTGGCTGCTCAGCAGAATTGGAGCTGGATTGGGGGCTGGGTTTAGGCTGCTCTCACTACACTCCCCAGTGTCCAGACTTGCTGTCTGCCCCCTGATCATTAATAGTGAATGTCCACTCTCTTGCATCGGTGCCGTGTCGCCCGAGGCCTCTCGCTTCCCCACGTCCTCACTGGCTGCACCGCACTGCTGTTCTACCAAAGCCATGGAGCTCCTCTCCTCATTCATTTGCTGCCTGTGGCCTCCCTTTCCACCTTCAGGGCTCTGTGGCTGCTCTGGTGCTGCCTGAGGGCCCATGCCGCTCCCCTCTTCCAACGGGCTCTGTCTTTTTATCTCTGGAGGATTGTCAGCCAGGTCTCGCACAGTCGGAGCTGGGCAATCCACAGTGGGTACAATGGGCACAGTGTCTTCTGTTTCTTCAGCTTCTCCGCCGCGGTCCAGGTCTGTGGTCTGGTTCTGAAAGAAGAAGGGCTGGGTTTCCTCCTCAGCCCACTGACTACCCTCAGGTATTCCCTCACTGGGCTCTGAGCGAGGTGAAACTGTAACAGTACGCTCAATAGCAACATCCGCCGAGAGTAGCTGCGTAGCCTCTTCCTCTGTATCGCTCACTGTCACAGCATCCCCTATGGAGGAACAAAGAAGGTATGAGTTTCACTCTAAAACACATGTTAAAGCCAAGGACATAACTCACTTGCTTACAGATTCCCTGCCCACTCTAAGGTCCTTACAGCAGTCAGCAAGGATCACGGAGTGACATTCTCTCCGCAGGATCAGAAGGTCAGGGGTACAAATGCTGTGCCAGCATTCCCTATTGGTTTGCTCAGCCATTTAAGATTCAACCATGTTGCTGTGGGTCTGGAGTCACACGTAGGCCAGACCAGGTAAGGATGGCAGATTTCTCTCCCTAAAGAAAATTAATCAACCCCTGACAGCAAGGTGCAGAGCTGGATGAACACAGCAGGCCAAGCAGCATCATAGAAGCAGAAAGGCTGACGTTTCGGGCCTGGACCCTTCATCAGAAATGGGGGAGGGGAAGGGCGTTCTGAAATAAATAGGGAGAGAGTGGGAGGCGGATAGAAGATGGATAGAGGAGAGGATAGATGGAGAGGAAACAAACAGGTCGAAGAGGCGGGGATGGAGCCAGTGAAGGTGAGTGTAGGTGGGGAGTTAGGGAGGGGATAGGTCAGTCCAGGGAGGACGGACAGGTCAAGGGGGCGGGATGAGGTTAGTAGGTAGGAGATGGGGGTGCGGCTTGAGGTGGGAGGAGGGGATAGGTGGGAGGAAGAACAGGTTAGGGAGGCGGGGACGAGCTGGACTGGTTTTGGGATGCGGTAGGGGGAGGGGAGATTTTGAAGCTTGTGAAATCCACATTGATACCATTGGGCTGCAGGATTCCCAAGCGGAATATGAGTTGCTATTCCTGCAACCTATCGCCCTCAACCGTGTCTCCCACATTTCCCGCAACTCATCCCTCACACCCCATCCACGCAATAAGAACCAAAAAAGAATCCCCCTCGTCCTCACATACCACCCCACCAACCTCCAGATCCAACGCATCATCCTCCGACACTTCCGCCATCTGCAATCCGACCCCACCACCAAAGACATCTTTCCCTCCCCACCCTTATCTGCTTTCCGGAGGGACCACTCTCTCCGTGACTCCCTTGTCCGCTCCACACTCCCCTCCAGCTCCACCACACCCGGCACTTTTCCCTGCAACCGCAGGAAGTGCTACACCTGCCCCCATACCTCCGACCTCACCCCCATCCCAGGCCCCAAAAAGACTTTCCACATCAAGCAGATGTTCACCTGCACATCTGCCAATGTGGTATACTGCATCCGCTGTTCCTGTTGTGGCCTCCTCTACATCGGGGAAACCAAGCGGAGGCTCGGGGACCGCTTTGCAGAACACCTACGCTCGGTTCGCAATAAACAACTGCACCTCCCAGTCGCGAACCATTTCAACTCCCCCTCCCATTCCTCAGACGACATGTCCATCCTGGGCCTCCTGCAGTGCCACAACGATGCCACCCAAAGGTTGCAGGAACAGCAACTCATATTCCGCTTGGGAACCCTGCAGCCCAACGGTATCAATGTGGATTTCACAAGCTTCAAAATCTCCCCTCCCGCTTCCGCATCCCAAACCAGCCCAGCTCATCCCCACCTCCCTGACCTGTTCCTCCTCCCACCTATCCCCTCCTCCCACCTCAAGCCGCACCTACTAACCTCATCCCGCCCCCTTGACCTGTCCGTCCTCCCTGGACTGACCTATCCCCTCCCTAACTCCCCACCTACACTCACCTTTACTGACTCCATCCCCGCCTCTTCGACCTGTTTGTTTCCTCTCCACCTATCCATCTTCTATCTGCCTCTCCCTCTCTCCCTATTTATTTCAGAACCCCCTTCCCCTCCCCTATTTCAGAAGAAGGGTCTAGACCCGAAACGTCAGCCTTCCTGTTCCTATGATGCTGCTTGGCCTACTGTGTTCATCCAGCCCTACACCTTGTTATCTCAGATTCTCCAGCATTGGCAGTTCCTACTATCTCGGTATGAATGCCTCGATTAAACTGGTTCCACCACATCTCCGTGGAGCACATTCCAGTCTGACCCGCTGTGTCAAGAATTTTTTTTCTCACCTCACACTTATTTTGCAAACTACTTTAGAACTGTGCCCTCTGATTCTCCCCAGCGCCTTCTTGAGGGAAATTAGGGAGGACAACAAATGCTTTTCCAGCCAACGACGCCAACATCCAGTAAACAGATGAAAAATGAATTACCACATTACATCTGTGGATCCAGTTTGAACAATCTGTAGGGAGGCGATGGCCTAGTGGTATTATCGGTGGACTGTTAATCCAGAGACCCAGATAATGTTCTGGAGACCTGGGTTCAAATCCTGCCATGGCAGATGGTGGAATTTGAATTTAATAAATATCTGGAATTAAGAATCTAATGATGACCATGAATCCATTGCTGATTGTCGGGAAAAACCTATCTGGTTCACTCATGTCCTTTAGGGAAGGAAACTGCCATCCTTACCTGGTCTGGCCTACATGTGACTCCACAGCTATGTGGTTGACCTTTATCTGCCCTCTGGGCAATTAGGGATGGGCAATAAATGATACCTGGCCAGTGACGCCCTCATCCCGTGAATGCATTAAAAAAAAGTTTTACGATCTTACCCATTCCCAACGCATTCCCTGAGCACATAGACTGGCATTCCCACTGCAGTACTGATAAGAGTGCTGCAGTATCCAAAGACTGAACCAAGACCCTCTCAGGTGGACATAAAAAAAAATCTGTGGCACTATTTCGAAGATTATCACTTAAAAATCAGATGATTTCATTGCTGTTTGTGGGAGCTTCCTGTGTACAAATTGGCTGCTGCATTTTCCTCCTTTGGAGAAACAGGGCTGCACTTCAAAGGGATTTCAATGACTGTGAAGCACTTTGGGACACTCCATAAGGAAAATACTGCACAGTCATCTAGGAAAGCACTAAGCAATAAGTGGCAAAGAGAAACTGCACCAAACTCCCTCAGAAGATCCCCTAACCTCTATTTAACATTGGGATATGGACATATCAAATTTCCTCAAAATCCCTGCGCAGGCATTGCAATGCGATCATTTATACCCACTACATGACCAGGAACTGATGCTCACTACTACATGCTACAAACTTGATCACACTCAGTGATGGAAAGCCATAGCGTGCTCTGTCACAAGAACATAACCGTTCCATTTAGGGTGGAAGACCGATCTAATTCTCTCGCTTACTCTCGGCGTTTCCAGGCTGACTCCCTCGATAAAAACCAGTGGTAAAACAGCTCTGGAAAATTAATATGCAAGTCTTTGCAGTTCTGCACTGTTTTCATCGACCTTTATTACTATTCCCCAACCATGGAATGTGGAAAATGACAATTCCAAAGGTGTAACAGAAGGAATCTCTGCCTGTCCCCTGTTGGCCTGCACTCACTCAGACACAAAGCAATGTGAAACAGGTCAACGTCTTCCTGGTCTCCTCTGGCCAATAGTGATACGTCAATCAACACCACATAAGAAAAGATGATCCTAACATTGTCACATGACTTTTAGTGGGAGCTTGCTCCATGCAAATTGAGAAACGGGAATCCAGGCTATTCAGCCCATCAAACTGTTTTGCCATGTGTTTAGAACCTCTGCCTCAATGCCATTCGCCCATTCCCCACATGCCATCTCCACGTCCCTGATGTCATTAGTTTTAGGAATATATCGATTTTGGTCTTGAACCTGATCAATGATTGAACTTCCACATCCCTCTAGGGTAGAGAATTCCAAAGATTGGCCATCCTCTCTCTCTTAGTGAAGACATTTCTCCTCACCTCAGTCTTAAAGGCTCTACCCCTTATCCTGGGATTATTTGGAATTCAGAATGAGAAACATGTAAAATTATGAAGATAATTGATAAGATAGAACCAGGGAGGTTGTTTCTCCTGGCAGGTGAAACTAGAACTAGGGGGCATAGCCTCAAAAATAAAGGAGGAGCAGATTTAGGACTGAGTTGAGGAGGACTTCTTCACCCAAAGGGGTGTGAATCGGCGGAATTCCCTGCCCAGTGAAGCAGTTGAGGTTACCTCGTTGAATGTTAAGGCAAAAAGATGGATAGATTTTTTTTTAAAACAGTAAAGTAATTAAGGATTATGGTGAGTGGACAGGTAAGTGGGGCCGAGTCCACCAGAAAATCAGCCATAGTCTTATTGAATGGCACAGCAAGCTCAACGGGACAGATGGCCTACACCTGCTCCTATTTAGAGACATAGAGATATACAGCATGGAAACAGTCCAACTCGTCCATGCCGACCAGATATCCTAAATGAATCTCGTCCCATTTGCCAGCATTTGGCCCATATCCCTCTAAACACTTCCAATTCATATCCCCATCCAGATGCCTTTTAAATGTTGTAATTGTACCAGCCTCCACCACTTCCTCTGGCAGCTCGTTTCATACACGCACCACCTGCTGCATGTAAAAGTTGCCCCTTATGTTCCTTTTAAATATTTCCTCTCTCATGTTAAATCTATGCTGTCTAGTTTCGGACTCCCTCCCCCTCTTCCCCCCCACCAGGGAAAAGATCTTGCCTATTTACCCTGACTTTATAAACCTCTATCAATTCGCACCTCAGCCTCCGACGCTCCAGGGAAAATAGCCCCAGTTTATTCAGCCTCTCCCTATCGCTCAAACCCTCTAACCCTGGCAACACCTTGTAATTCTTTTCTGAACCGTTTGAAGTTTCACAACATCCTTCCTATGGCAGGGAGGCCAGAATTGCTCGTAATATTCCAATAGTGGCCTAACCAATGTCGCAACATGACCTCACAACCACCAAACTCAATGCACTAACCAAAAAAAGGCAAGCATTAATGCACTCTTCACTATCCTATCTGCCTGTGACTCCACTTTCAAGGAACTATGAACCTGCACTCCAAAATCTCTTTGTTCAGCAGCTCACCCCAGGACCTTACCATTAAGTGTATAATTCCTGCCCTTTCCAAAATGCTGCACCTCACATTTGTCTAAACTAAACTCCATCTGCCACTCTGCAATTGCTAAACTATTAATCCAGAAACACAGCTAATGTTTTGGGGTATCTGGTTCGAATCCCACCATGGCAGATGGTGCAATTTTAATTCAATCAAAAAAGAATCTGGAATTAAAAATCTACTGATCACCATGAAATCACTGTTGATTGTTGGAAAAACCCATCTGGTTCACTAATGTCCTTCAGGGAAGGAAATCTCACCTGGTCTGGCCTACATGTGATTCCAGACCCACAGCAATATGGTTAACTCTCAACTGCCCTCTGATTTGGCCTAGCAGGCCATTCAGTTATACCAATTGCTACAAAGTCTCGAAGAAATGAAGCTGGAGTGATCACCTGGCATTGACCTAGGCACAGGAAAAGACAACAGCGGAACAGCACTGTCGACCCTGCAAAGTCCTTCTCGCTAACATCTGGGGGCCAGTGCCAAAACTGGGAGAGCTGTCTCAGAGACCAGTCAAACAACAGCCTGACATAGTCAGACTCACAGGATCATAACTTACAGACAATGTCCCAGACACCACCATCACTATCCCTGGATATGTCCTGCCCCGCTGGCAGGGCAGGCCCAGCAGAGATGGCGGCACAGCGTTGTTCTGGGAGTCGTTCTGGGAGTCCTTAACATTGACTCCAGACCCTATGGAGTCTCATGGTTTCAGGTTAAACATGAGCAAGGAAACCTCCTGCTGACTACCACATACTCCCCTCCCTCAGCAGATGAATTGGTACTACCCCATGTTGAACAACACTTGGAGGAAGCACCGAGGATGGCAAGGGCACAAAACGTACTCTGGGTGGGGGATTTCAATGTCCACCGCCAAGAGTGGCTCAGCAGCAGTACTACAGATCGAACTGGTCGGGTCCTAAAGGATAAATCTGCTAGACTGTGTCTGCGACAGGTGGTGAGGCAGCCAACAAGAAGGAAGAACATACTTGACCTCATCTTTACCAATCCTCCAGCTGCAACTGCATCTGTCCAGGACAGTATCGGAAAGAGTGACCATCGCACAGTCCTTGTAGAGACGCAGTCCCGCCTTCACATTGAGAATACCCTCCATCGTGTTGTGTGGCACTATCACCACACTAAATAGGACAGACTTTGCACAGATCTAGCAAATCAAGACTTGCTAACCAGTCTACCATGAGAAACCTTGTTGAATGCCTTACTGAAGTCTATATAGATCACGTCCACCACTCTACCCTCATCAATCCTCTGAGATTTTTTGAAGAAGTACCAATCAAGTTAGTGAGACACGATTTTCCATGCACAAAGCCATGTTGACTATCCCTAATCAGTTTTTGCCTTTCCGAATACATGTAAATCCTGTCCCTCAGGATTCCCTCCAACAACATGCCCACCACCAACGTCAGGCTCACTGGTCTAATAGCTTCCTGGTTTTTCCTTACCACCTTTCTTAAAGGTGGCACAACGTTAGCTGACCTCCAGTCTTCCAGCACCTCACCCGTGGCCATCAATGATACAAATATCTCAGCAAAGGGCCCAGCAATCTCTTCCTCAGCTTCTCACAGGAGTTCTAGGCTACAGCTTATCAGGTCCGAGGAATTTATCCACCTTTATGCATTTTAAGACATCCAGCACCTCCTCCTCTGCAATATGGGCATTTTTCAAGATTCACTATTTATTTCCCCATGTTCTCCATCTTCCATATCTTTCTCCACAGTAAACACTGATGCAAAATACTCATTTAGTATCTTCCCCCATTCTCCTGCAGTTCCACACATAGGTGGCCTTGCTGATCTTTAAGAGGCCCTATTCTCTCCCAATTTACCCTTTTGTCCTTTATGTATTTGTAGAATCCCTAAATTCTCTTTAACCCTATTTTCCAAAGCTATCACATGTCCCCTTTTTACTCTCTTGATTTCCCTCTTAAGTATACTCCTACTGCCTTTATACTCTTCTGGGGATTCACTGCTGTCTATACCTGACATATGCTTCCTTCTTATTCTTAACAAAAACCTCAATTTCTCTAAGTCATCCAGCATTCCCTACACTTACCAGCCTTGCTCTTCACCCTAACAGGAACACACTGTCACTGGACTCGGTTTATTTCATTTTTGTAGGCTTCCCATTTTCCAGCCATCTCTTTACCTGCAAATATCTGTGCCCCCCGACCCCTGACCCCACCCAATCAACTTCTGTAAGTTCTTGCCTAATACCGTCAAAACTGGCCTTCCTCCAATTTAGAATTTTAACTTTTGGATCTGGTCAATCTTTTTCCATCACTATTTTAAAACTAATAAAATTATGGTCACTGGCCCCAAAGTGCTGCCCCACTGACACCTCAGTCACCTGCCCTGTCTTATTTCCTACTTATATTTCCCCTGGTTCTAGAGTCACCAGTCAAGGGAAACATTCTATCTACATCAAAACTGAAAGAAATTTGTTCAGTTTCCTAAATTGCAAAAGAGACTACAGTGCCAAAAAGAAAACCTCATTGCTACCAAACACTTTGAGAAGTCTCACGTTCCCTGTATTTCTTAAATGCAAGTCTTGCTTTTCTTTTTAAATTTCAGGTGTGTATTTTGCCTTAATGGTCAGCATAGATATGGCAAGCTGAAGGGGCTGTTCTTGCGCTGTATAGTTCTGTGTTCTAGATCACTTGTTTTTCACTGCTAATACTAACTTAACCATAAAAAAGAGCAGTTCCTCTCCTTCCTGCCTCCTGGTGGTGCTGTCGAGTACAAAGGCTCCGAGCTTCACAACAGAAACATATGCAGTAACACACAAAAGTCGTCACCGGCCATATTGAGTCAAACAAATTTGAGATCAAACACAAGCAAATGTGCAAGATTCGCTAAGATTATTTAATCTTTGAACAAGACCACTTCAATGCAATAATAAAAAGGGACTGTAAATGACTAAAGGCAGGCCACGAAAGATGATACATAATTTGAAGGTACGTATTATTCAAACTCAGTCTTGCACTGCCGTCCAGTTAGTCATCATTGATGTTGAGGCCTTGGACAAGGAGGGAAGGGACCTCAGGGACTATGCTCCATAGTGCAAAGGTCAAAGGGAAACCAGGCAACACTCAACTCATGAGAAGTCTCAATAAGACTCAACAGGAGGAAACGTTTCCTCTGGTACTGGCTGTTCTGTCACAGGAGATCGATTCAGAGCTTGGCCAAAAGACCGTGGCAGGAAGGTGATGAGTTGGCTCACGACCACCTTCTCAACAGAGAGTCAATAAATGCTGGCCTAGCCAGCCAAGTGTAGATCCCTCTGTAATCTATGAGGAGACATATTTTAAATAAAAACATGGACAGTTGCAATAATCTGGAATGCAACACCTGAAAGAACAGACAAAGCTAATTTGGGAGATAACTGAATAACTATTCAAAAAGGATAAATTTGTCAGGAAACTGGAAAAGAAGAAACTGGGGTAGGCAGTCAAGGGAACTAAAGTGGAACTAACTGGACCAGTACTTTTGAGAAACCAGCATTGGAAACAATGGGCCAAATAGCCTCTTTATACAGTATCATTTTATAATTGCTCCTTCCAAAAAAAAGGTTTTCTTGTCATTATTGAAGTTCCTACAGTGATTCATCAACAACAATCTGATCTTGTTGTCAGATCTGTAAGGAGTCGGCGGTAGCGGTGGTGGGGCGGGGAGTTGCTGCCAGGCAACAGAAAGAAAATTGAAGGGGGACCTGAACCTTTGATCAGTCAGACACAGCTCTCACCACCTGCAAAGCAGCACTGATAGAAGGTGAGCTGGATTTAAAAAAAAAACATGGACACTACCCATCTCATTTTTGAAGTTGGAGATTTCCGAATAATTCAGCTTGCATAAACAGATTGTGACAGAGATTAACCAGGGTAGTGGTCATCGGGACAGGGTGGGCTGTAGCCTGGCAGCTTTGGAAGGATGCATGGGGAAAATTAAAGTCAGCAAGGGGCTCCTGTTCTCCATTTGCTAGCAGCAAGTGATGCTGAAAATACGGAAACATAGAGAATAGGAACAGGGGTTGGGCATCAATATGATCATAGCTGATTACCCAGTTGAGTAATAAAAACAGAAGTTGCTGGAGAAACACAGCAGGTCTGGCGACATCAGTGGAGAAAGTTTCAGGTCCAGTGACTTTGCTCCTCTACACAAATCTTCTCACTACAAATGCCAACATACAATTTGCCTTGTTCACTGCCTGCTGCCCCTGCAGTGTTTACTTTCAGCGACTGGCTACAAGGACACCCAGGTCTCATTGCACCTCCCCCTTTCCCAATCTATCACCTCCCAGTTTTTGCTACAAAGTGAATAACTTCACATTTATCCACATCATTACATTTAGTTCCCTCAATTAAGTCATTAATATATATTATGAATAGCAGGGATCGAAACACTGATTCCTGCAGTACTCCAATGGTCACTGGCTACACTTAGAAAGTGAACTGTTAAATTTGACCGTTTCCTGTCTGCCAGCCAGTTCTCTATCCATGTCAGTACACTATCCCCAATCCCATGCACTTTAATTTTACATCCTAACTGTACTCCCACAAAGTCTGCAACCTCATGGCCTGGCATATCCCCCACTCAACCATTACCATCAAGCCAGAGTATTAACCCTGGTTCAAAGGACAGTGCAGGACGGTATGCCAGGCCCAGGCATAGCTGAAAGTGAGGTATCAACCTGGCGAAGCTACCCAACAGGACTACTTGCATTCCAAACAGCATAACGAGCAAGTGACAGACAGAGCAAAGCAATCCCACAACCAACGGATGAGATCCAAGATCTGCAGTCCTGCCACATTCAGCCGTGAATAGTGGTGAACGATTAAACAACTCACTGGAGGAGGAGGAGGCTCCACAAATATCCCCATCCTCAATGTTGGAAGAGACCAGCACATCAGTGCAAAAGATAAGGCTAAAACATTCACAGCAATCTTCAGCCAGAAGTGCTGAATGGATGATCCATCTCAACTTCCTCCAGCGGTGCCCAGCATTACAGATACCAGTCTTCAGCCAATTCGATTCACTCCATGTGATATCGAGGAATGGTAGGAGGCACTGCAGACTGCAAAGGCTATGGGCCCTGACAACATTCTAGCAATAGTACTGAAGACTTGTACTCTAGAACTTGACACTCTCCTCGCCAAGCTCTCCCGGTACAGTTACAACATTGGTATCTGTATGACATTATGGACATCTGCCCAGGTATGTCCTGTACATAAAAAACAGACAAATCCAACCCGGCCAATTATTGCCCAATCAGTCTACTCTCAATCATCAGGAAAGTGATGGAAGGTGTCATCAACAGTGCTATCAAGCAGCACCTGCTCAGCAATGCCCAGTTTGAGTTCCACAAGGGCCACTCAGCTCCTGACTTCATTAGGTTTAAACATGGACAAAAGAGCTGAATTCCTGGGGCGAGGCGAGGCAAGAGTGACAGCCCTTGACATCAAGGCCACATTTGACCGAATGTTGTATCAGGGAGCCCTAGCAAAACTGGAATCAATGGGAATCGGGCAAAACTCTCCGCTGGTTGGTGTCATACCTTGCACACAGGAAGGTGGTTATGGTTGTTGGAGGTTGGTTATTTCAGCTCCAGGATATCTTTGCAGGAGTTCTTCAGGGTAGTGTCCTCGGCCCAACCATCTTCAGCTGCTTCATCAATGACCTTCCCTCCAGAGGTTAAGACGTGAGAATATTCACCGATGATTGTGCAATGTTCAGCATCATTCACTACTCCTCAGATACTAAAGCAGTCCATGTTCAAATGTAGCAAGACCTGGACAATATCCAGGCTTGGGCTAACAAGTGGCAAGTAACAGTTACGCCAAACAAATGCCAGACAATGCCAATCTCCAATAAGAATCAATCTAACAACTGCCCTGCATCTGTCAGTCCCCACAGAAATTGCAGACAGCCTCTCGAGAAATACAAGAGGCTTGTAGCCAGGCCAAGATCTGACAATGGGAACACAAACTATGCGTGGATATGTTTGCCCAAATTTTACTTCTGAAGCTTTCTTTGCTGAATGTTCGAGACTGAAAGGTGAATGGTGGTGTCACCCCTTGCAGTGTGTTATTAACAGCCACAGTATTACTCGTTGGAGGTACAGAGCAAGCATGTGATTAGACTCAGTCTTCAGGACAAATCAATGACTTCCAACGTACATGACTTTTCAGGGCTTCTCCTGTAGCTGGAGAAAGGAATGCAACTGTTCAACAACCTCTAATTATACAGTGTTTTTTAAAACCGAGAACCGTCTAAGGCACTTTGCAGAGGAGAAACAAAGATCACAGAGAAAGAGGGAATGTACATCAATAAAACTTTCACTTCTTCACAATGCCCATATGTACTTTATAACAATGAAGTGCTTTTGGAGCTTTTTTTTTAATATTTGTTCTTGGAACACAGATGTCACTACCAGCATTTACTTCCCATGCCTAATTCTCCAAGACAAGGTGATTGTTAGTTGTGTTTTGAATCGCAGCAGTGCACTTGGCGTAGGTATGCTCAGAGTGCTATGAGGGAGAGGGGTATAGGACTTGGACTCAGCAACCCTGATGGAATGGTGACATATTTCCAAGTCAGGATGGTGAGCGTCTTGGAAGGAAACTTTCAGGTGGTGACGTTTGCATGTATTTGCTGCACTCGTCTTTTCAGATGGTAGAGGTAGTGAGTTTGGACAGTGCAGTGAAGACTTGGAGCAATAAAAGTGTGCACTATCACCTACACTTTTAACAGACCATTCATTTCATTGCTGCATAGATTGCCTATTATCTTTGCCTGCGGGACAAGTAGCTACGAGTGAAAACTAATTCACAAACTGAAAGGTGTCATGAATGAAGAACACAAGTTATTTTCTTTATTCTGAAATGGAAGTCGATAGAACAGAATTATAAAATGGTTACAACTCAGGAAGTGACTATTCAGTCCCTTTGTCAGTGCTGGTGCTGTGCAAAAGCTACTCAACCAGTCCCACTTCCCCATCTTTCTCTTCAAATAATTATCCAGTTCCCTTTTACATGGAAATGAATGCAAAGTACTGCAGATGCCGGAAATCTGAAATAAAAACTAAAAGCACTGGAGAAACTCAGCAGGTCCAGCAGCATCTGTGGGAAGAGAAACAAAGTTAACTTTGAGTCCCGCATGACTCTTCTTCGGGATTGTGGTGACGGTTTGGGGGCTGGGTTTGAACAGGTAAATGGTATGTTGGCCATTATTGCAAGAGGATTTAACTAAAGGAGTACCAAAGTCTTGCTGAAATTGTATAGAGCCTTGGTGAGACTGCAGCTAAAGGATGGAGTACGATTTTGGTCTCCTTACCCAAGGATATCATGGAGACTGTGCAACAAATCCTCGTCAGACAGATCACTGCTCTGGTAGGATGGCTGACTGAGGACAGATTGAGGAGACGAGGCCTTTATTCTCTGGAGATTAGAAGACTGAGAGGTGATCTTGTTGAAGGATTCAAATTTTTTTACAGACCTCAATAGTATAGACCCAGGGTGTTTCCCTGGCTGTAGTTCAGGTAGTGGGTGGGGGAGAATCTAGAAAAAGGATCACAGTCCCAGAATAAGGGGCAGTCCATTTAGGATGAGATGAGGAGGACTTTGTTTATTCAGGCACTTATGGTTCAAGGCTAAAGGCAAGACATCCTATTGTGCGAACAGAGTCAGGTAACAAGTCCATAGATTTGGGGACCTGAACTGACTAACTTCATTCCTTTAAGATTCCCTACCTGTGGAGGTTCAGTCATTGAAGATGTTCTTGACAGACTTTGAGATATTAAGGGCATCAAGGAGTTCAGGGATAGTGCATGAAAGTGACATTGAGGCACAGCTCATCCATGATCATACTGAAAGGCCGCACAGACTCAAGGGGCTGAATGACCTACTAGAAAGCTTCATCCATTAACACTGCCCTTGTCACTAACACTGTCTCTGCTTAGCTTTGAATTACAGAATCTACACTCTGAAGGTTGTACCCAGTGGGAACTAGATCTCCGCTCAGTCATTTCATCTCATCCCTGCACACATCAGAGCCCAGGGTAAAACCCAACAGTATCTCCGTGAACGTTGTGCAGGGTTTCAAGCTTGACACATAAACAGTTTGAGCCTAAAGTAACATGCTTCACCCTGACTACATGCTTCGGGATCTCACCTTTCAAAATGCCTTTACTGAACGTTGGAGACTGAAAGGTGAATGGCTGTGTAGCCTCTTCTTCTGTATTGTCCACTGTCATGCTGCTATCTGTAGAAGAACAGGGAGGGTGCATGATCAGATGTGGTCCACGTGACAAAGTCGTTTTCAGAACTAATTTTCAAGTTTCTCCAAAGATCCGAGGGTAAAGGCAAGAGTTCAACTTTTCGATCAGAGTGAGATTACCAGTTCCATGTCCAACCCTGACTGATTCAATCCATACAAAGATAGACAGAGGAGTCAAGCTGGAGTCAGACAGTTCCGAGTCCTAATTCCACCCGTCACTCAAGAACTGCATCTAGGCCAACACTGTAGTGATGCTCTGCCAGAGCTGCTATTTTCTGATGAAATGTTCGCCCTTGCGGGGGAACAGAAAGATCCCATCGCACTATATCAAAGAAGAGCAGCAGTTCTCCCCTAATCTCCCCCGAGGCAATATTTAGCCCGCACGAGCGCCACTATAAACAGATCATTTGGTCACTACTTCAAGGCTGGAATGTAACTCAAAAGCACTTCTTTGATTGTTAGAGTGTTTTGGGATGTCACGCGGGATTCTGAAGCAATAAAAACCTCTTGTTTTCTTTTGCAATGGGAATGCAGTTACAGCAGAGGTAGAAACCACTGTGAAAGGTAAAGATAGCAGTGAGTGGAGATGGATAAGATGTTCGGTTTGAGCAGGACACAAACTTGAGAGTCGACGAAAACGCTTGGGTACACAATTGGGTTAGATGGTGAATAAAACTCCCCCGACAGATACCCAACAGCACCTTATAACTTGCAGTAGAACCCAGGAAGACAGCGCTACTGTGTACAGTCACTGGATTAGTAACCGAGAGGCCAGTTAAAGCACTGGGGACATGGGCTGAAATCCCACCATGGCAGCTGATGGAACTTCAATTCCAATTGAATCTAGTCTCAATGATAATGACCTTGACAACTATCATTGATTGCAGTAAAACAATTTGGACTCACGAGTGCCCTTTAGGATAGGAAATCTGCCACCCTTACCCGGTCTGGTCTAATGTGACTTCAGACAGCAAACATGGCTGACTCTTAACTGCTCTCAGCTCAAGGGCAATTAGGGATGAGCCACGTCAGCGACACCCAAACAAAGGAGATTTATAACAAACCTCGGTTAAATCATGTTGGAATACTGTGGACAATTTACATCATTAAAAACTGAAGATAATGCAAAAAATCTTTACTAGAACATCACAAAGACGGAGAGATTACAACTATCAGGAAAGACTGGATATGATCAAGTTCTTTTCTCTTAAAAAGAAAAGAGGGATGGAGGGTGTAACCTGCCCGAAGGTTGTCAAGAGTTAGAACAGGTTTGGTTGGGCAGATAGAAAGATGACGCTTCCACTTAGGAGTTAGAACTCATTAGACTGGTAGTCATAAATATAATTCAACAGGAAATTCAGGAAAAAAAGTTCCAGTGGGAAACTGGAACTTGTACTGCAGGAGGTAAGACAAATAGATGAATAAAGCGGAAGCAATTGTGTATATGAGGCAGAAAGGATCGAAGAATATGACAACATAACATGGAGAGGAGTGGGAGGTTTAGGAGCATAGGTGTCTGCTTAGATCCTTCAGACTGAATGACCAGTTTCTGATCCAATATAGGGATATTTCCAATTATACTGCACTCAACCATCTCTATAGGACACACAGCCTGAAGGTCACCGTCAGAGGAAAACTAGATTTGCACCAAATTCATTTTATCACATTCCTGCAGGCACAGGATTCCACAGGAACATGGTATAGTCTCTCCATGAGCAGTACAATAGGCCCATGACTGATTGGGGCAAATCTCCCTATTCAAGGACACAGTGGTTTTAAATATGTTCTTCCACGAGATGTAGCCAGCATTGAGAGCCAATCTCTAAACTCTGTTTGACTCTTACATTTGAAAGCGTCCTCGCTGGGTGCCGGAGACGGAAAGGTGAAAAGCTGCGTGGCTTCTTCCTCAGCTTTGCTCACTGCTGCTGTGTTACCTGTGGAGGAACAGGACAGGTTTGTGATTCTTCTCTAAAATATACACTGTCTTCAGGCTTCACTTACTGCTCGACTGCGAAAAGCAAGAATGCCAAACCACTTCCAGCCCCCTGCCCAATCTAAGCGAGCGGTTTATCTTTCTGTACAGGATACTTAATCGGCTGTGGATCAGTCAGACAACACTCTGACCTCCCAATCAGTCGGCCATGGGATCAGATCCTACTCCTTAGTCTAGACTATGTAATGCTGTTTGACACTGGAGTGACCCCAATCACGGAAGATCGCATCACGCTATTTCAAAGTAATAGAGGAGAATCCTCCTCAGTATCGCGGTCAAATTTTATCCCCTAAACTACATCACAAAATGCAGATATCTGGTCATTAGTTCGCGTGGGACCTTGTTGAAGCTAAACTATCAGCCACATTTCCTACATTGCAACTGCTTACATTTCAAAAGTACTTTATTGAGAGCCAAAGCATTTTCAAATGCTCTGAAACATAGTATCTAAACATAAAGTTCATTTTCCCTTCTGCAAAGGAAATCTGCTGACAGCAGACACAGAAAGCACCGCAGAGAGAATCGGGATGACAGATCGGATGTCAGGACAGAAACTATTCACACAGTTGATGAAATCTGTGTATGTTGTAGGTTAAGTAAAATGTGCTCAGTAAAACCGGTTGCTATGCTGTAAATCTACTTTCATTTACACTGCACTGGTCCCATCATTTGCTGAAGACTGCCAATCTGGTGTTAAATGGCAAAATTCACATTTTGTAAGCTCAGTGGGACACTACATTTTGCACCATTTTATTGCATCACTGCAATCTTCGGACCCCACAGAAACAGCCAATGGTCTCTCCAGGAGAACCAACAGACACTTCTATTAATTTTAGGTCTGACATTTGAAGCATCTTACAAACTCGAAGGGGGAGCCTTGGATCAAACCTTACTTTTGCACATGTCTTTGCCGAATGTTGGAGATCGAAAGATGAATGGCTGTGTGACATCTTCCTCTGTGTTGCTTGCTGCTGCATTGTCAGCTGTGAAAAAACAGAACAGGTGTAAGATCGGCCTTTGTCCACCTTAGCTGTGAAAGACCAGGTGTAGGTCTCACATTCAGTCAATACTGAACTGATTGAACATCCCAGCTGTTACCTAGAAAAGATGGCACACAGTGGTTCTGTCCTTGCTTCGGAACCAGAGAGCTGTAGGTTTGGGTCCCACCCAGGGAGCTTTGAGAGCACCACCTGGGCTGACACTCTAGTGCAGTGCTGCGGGAGTACCTCACTATTACAGGTACTACTTTAAGATGAGATGTTAAACTGAAGACATGTTTGTCTTCATAGGCAAGTAAAATTATCTGTTGTGACACAGATTCAGTGTTCTCCTGGGTGTCCTGCTTCATATTTAGCCCTCACCTAGCCTTTTAAATCAGAATGAACAGTCACTACCACTCAATGCTGCAAGTGGCAGTGAACAGATTGATGGCCTAACTCTTTACATTCCAACTTCAGAAGTTGTTAAGGGGCTGTAAAGAATTTTGAGATGTTCAGAGATCACAAGGTAGCTGTGTAAATGCAAATTCATTCTCCTTTGTGCACAGGCAGCAAGGTAACAGCAAAAATAAAACCCATTGGGGATAGAAGGAAGGATCTGTGCCAACATATAGGGTCGTGAGTTTGAACAGGGCAACGGACGCTGACACAGTTGATGAAAGCAGTGCACTCTCTGGATTAGACACCGAACTAAACTCTCTGCAGACAGCTCACAAGAAGTTCTCTCTCTCTGTGGTATTGCACTCGGCTGTCTAAGACTGAGGAATGGCCATCTGGTGTGGAAATTCAGAGTCTACAGAGTAAATGTGGCACCCAGTAGGAAACTAGATTTTTGCCCATTTCATCCCATCGCTGCCAACTGGAAGGTCAGGGTCATTCCTTTGGACAAAGCAGAGGTGTTACACAAAGCAAAGCAGTCAGTCTGTCTTTTGGTCTCGCCAATGTAAAGACAACAAAACTGTGAGCCTCAAATAGTTGATAACAAGGTGTAGAGCTGGATGAACACAGCAAGCCAAGCAGCATCAGAGGAGCAGGAAGGCTGACATTTCAGGTCAAGACCCTTCTTCAGAAACCGGGGAAGGGAAGGGGATTCTGAAATAAATAGGGTGAGAGGGGGAGGCAGATAGAAGATGGATAAAAGGAGAAGATAGGTGGAGAGGAGACAGACAGGTCAAAGAGACGGGTTGGAGCCAGTAAAGGTGAATGTAGGTGGGCAGTTAGGGAGGGGATAGGTCGGTCTAGGGAGGACGGACAGGTCAAGGAGGCAGGATGAGGTAGGAGATAGGGGTGGGGCTTGAGGTGAGAGGAATGGTTAGGGAGGCGGGGACGAGCTGGGCTGGTTTTGGGATGCAGTCGGGGGAGGGGAGGTTTTGAAGCTTGTCAAGTCCACATTGATACTCTTGGGCTGCAGGGTTCCCAAGCGAAATATGAGATGCTATTCCTGCAGCTTTCGGGTGGCATCATTGTAGCACTGCAGGAGGCCCAGGATGGACATGTCGTCCAAGGAGTGGGAGGGGGAGTTGAAATGGTTCGCGACTGGGAGGTGTAGTTGTTTGTTGCGAACCGAGCGTAGGTGTTCCGCAAAGCGGTCCCCTACCATCTCTGTACTTTGTTATCTCAGATTCTCCAGCATCGGCAGTTCCTATTAGCCTCGAATAGTTGACTAGATTGAAAGAAGTACAAACGAAATGCCATTTCACCTGGAAGGTATGTTTGGAGTCTTAGACAGTGAGAGAGGAGGCGAATGAGCAAGTGCCACATTTTCTGAGATTGCACAGGAAGGTGACATTGGGAGGTGAAAAAGTGCTGGGAGTGATGGAGGAGTGGACCAGTGTGTAATGGAGGAAACAGTGCCTGCAGAATGCTTACATGGGATGGGAAGGTGTGTTTGGTGGTATCCTGCTGGAGACAGCAGAAAGGACAACTCCATATTAAGTGCGACAGCTTCAGAGCATGATTTCTGTCCTCCATTTACTTACTCCAACATCCCCTTAGCCTCTTCAAGTCCAAGATGGTGTTAGAGGGAGGCTCCTGAGCTGGAGCTCATCCTCTCCTTTTCTCACCATTTTTCTTTTAGATTTTAGGATTTCTTCTCTCTACTTATTTCTTGGAGGGAGCTCAGTCGCGGAGGTAGCAGTGGCAACGGCAGCAGCTGGAGGCTTTAGCAGTTGGCCACGAGGCGGCTGGTGTGCCCGGGCAGAACTCTAACAGTTAGCTTCTTTGAGACGTGGAGTGTGGAAATGGCCGGGGGCCCGGAGCAGTACCAGAGCAGGACTCTAGCTGGGGGTGCGGTCGTCTGCCAGGATTGAGCCCGAAGCGGGGGAGTTCGAGTTCTTGTGAGGAATGCGAGCCCAGCCTGGCCAGGCATTTATGGACTGTGATGTTGAACTGTTAACTGTGTTTCTTTGTTCTTCTGCTTTTTCGGAAAAAGGACTGTAATGTTTAGCTTTTTTAACTTTGTTTTTCTCTTTTTTGGCTTTGTTCCGTACCTTTGTCCTTACGATAGAGCCATAAGTGTTGACTTGCAAACTTTTCACTATGTTCCTGTGAGTATGTGACAATAAACCTAATTCAATTCAACTACCTCTCTGTCAACAGTGCAAAGAACACCATTTTCCAGTTCCTATCTGTTCTCGGAAACAGTTATGTCAGCATCGAAACATTAACTATGTTTCTCTCTTCACAGATGTTGCCAAACTACTTGTTATTAATGATACAGATCTTTTCTTAACCTAAGAAAGGCCTCCCACTGTGTCCTTCAGACTCCCGCACTCAGAATTTGGTGATATTTCTTCCTGAAACTTTTACCTGAAGTGATAAAATGGACAAAATGCAGCAAAGACTAATTTTCTCTGACAAAAGCCGTTGAGAGCTTGTGAATAGAGTAAATGCTATTAAACCTTGCTTACCCTTGATAGGCTCCTTGTTGAAGGTGGGCGATTGACAGGCGAGCAATTGCATGGGTTTCTCCTCAGTGTTAGCACCTGCTGTAATGCCAGCTGTGGTAGAAAGAAGGAGAGAGAATGAAAGTGAGCATCATCCGGCTAGAGATTCTTCCTGTATCAGCCCGACAGGGAATGGTAGCTCCTCAGAGAAGGTATTAGGGCCAAACTCATCCAACATCAATCTACCCTTACAGTGGAGCGTCAGTCAGGATCAGAAAAAAATTCAGATTGAGCTCGTAGAAGCTGGCTTAGATTCTAATTAGGACGTCTTATTGATTTTGTGATTTAAATCTTTCTTCCTTCCCAGTGGGAAACATGAACAGGATATTAGATTATAGGAAACAGGTTGGCAATCTCTACAACCACCCAATTGAAAACAGTTCATTTGTCACAGTTGGGGGATTGAAACCAAAGCTTTCTTGGTTTCAAAGACTATTTATGCACTGGGTCTGTCAACTGAACCTTGGAAGTGGAAATAAGAACAAAGATCCCTCGATGGCGTGCATTAACGTTCAATGGCATTATCATTTAAATATCCCACAATCAATAGCCTGGGAGTTACCACTGACCAGAAACTGAATTGCATCAGCAATAAACATGCAGCATCCACAAGGACAGATTTGAGGTTGGAAGCTCTGTGGCAAGTAATTCATCTACTATCTCCCCAAAGCCTGTCCACCATCTACAAGGCAAGTGAGGAGACTCCTGACTTGTGCCTGGATGAGTGAAGCTCCAACAACACTCAAGAAGTTTGACACCATGCAGTACCACTTGGCTGGTATCACATTCATCACCTTAAACATCCACTCCCTCCACCAGTAATAGTTACAGTGCACTATCTACAAATTGCACTGCAACAACCCACCAAGTCTCTTTCAGCAGTACCTTCCAAACGTGTGACTTCTACCACCCAGACAAACACATGCAACAGACATATGGGAATACCAAGCCCCGCAATTCCCCTCCAAGCCACAAACTGACATGACTTTGAAAAAAACCCATAGATGGGATGTGGCAATCACTGGCTATTGCCAATCTCCAATTGCCCAGACGGCAGTTAAGAGTCAATCCCATCGCTGTGGGTTTGCAGTCACATGTAAACCAGACCAGGTAAGGATGGCAGATTTCTTCCCCTAAGAGACATGAGTGAAGCGGTGGATTTTATTTCAGACTTTTTTTTTAATATCGAATTCATACTTAGTCAAGGTGGGATTCAAGCCCATGTCCCAGAATATTAGTATAAGCCTCTAGATTACTCGTCCAGTGACACCGTCATCTCCCCACTTTGAAATGACTTGGAAATGTATCACTGGATTAAACTCCTGAAACTCTCTCCCTAACAGTATTGTGGGTGTTCCTATACCACAGGGACTGCAGCAGAACAAGGAGGCCACCTTCTCCAGGACAACCAGGAATGAGCAATCAATGTTGGCTTTGCCAGCAACATCCAAGACCCATGAAAGAATAAAAAGAGAACAATTCCACTTACTGTCTGCATTAGATAAAGGACAGAACACTGGAACTCAGAGAGAAATCACACGGTTGATAGCACACTCAATTGCTATAGCAGCAGTGCTCAGTTAAAAATTGGCCACATAACTTATTTACTTTGCCACTATATGACCTATATCACTATACACTATATGAAGTATCTGAAGACGAGCAGGAAACTCTGTTTCTGTCCAATTTACAACTCTCAGGTCACAGCAACTGAAAGGAACACAGATGAACTGTTGGGTCTCTGTGATACCTAAATTCGATGCAAATTTCAGTTTGTCTGCCTACAAAACAAGAAGTTATTAGACAGCAAAAATACCTTATTGGCTGTGAAATGCTTGGGAGAATCCAGCAGTTGTGATGAGACGCTCTATAAACACATGACGGTCAGCATGGATTTATGAAGGGGAAACCATGCTTGACGAAGAGTTGACAAGGGGCAGCCAGTCAATGTAGTATATTTGGACTTGCACATAAGTCCCACATAAGAGATTAATGTGCAAGATTAAAACCCATGGGACTGGGGAAGTGTATTGAGATGGATTGGCTGGTTGTCACAGAGGAAACAAAGAGTAGGAATTAATGGGTCCTTTTCAAATTGGCAGGCAATAACTAGTGGGGTGCCACAGGGATTGGTGCTAGGACCCCAGCTATTCACAATATATATTTATGATTTGGATGAAGGAATAAAATGTAACATCTCAAAGTTTGCAGACAATACCAAGTTGGGTGGGTGGGTGAACTATGACGAGGATGATCTTCTGCATGATCTGGTCAGGTTGGGTGAGTGGGAAACTCAATGGCAGATTCAGTATAATTTGGACAAATGTGAGGTTATTCACTTTGGAAGCAAAAACAAGGCGGCAGATTACTACCTGAATGGCTATAAATTGGGAGAGGGGAGTGTGCAGTGGGACCTGGGTGTCCTTGTGCACCACTCACTGAAGGTTAGCATGCAGGTGCAGCAGGTGGTAAAAAAGGTAAATGGTATGCTGGCCTTCATTACGAGAGGTTTTGAGTACAGGAGCAGGGGATGTGTTGTTGCAGTTATACAGGGCCTTGGTGAGACCACACCTAGAATATTGTGTGCAATTTTGGTCTCCTTTCTGAGGAAGAATGCTCTTACTCTCGAGGGACTGCAAAGGTTTACCAGGCTGATTCTGGGAACGGTAGGTCCGGTGTATTGACTGGAGAGATTGACTAGATTGGGATTGTTTTCGCTAAAGTTCAGACGAATGGGGTTGGGATCTCACAGAGACTTATAAAATTCTAACAGGACTAGACAGGGTAGATGCAGGGAGGATGTTTCCGATGGTGGGCATGTCCAGAACTAGGGGTCACAGTATGAGGATTTGGGGTAGACCATTTAGGACCAAGATGAGGAGCCTTTTCTTCAACTTGCCAACCTATCTCCAGCCCTTATTCTTGTAGCAAATAGTGATCACTTGAAATTTAGCATTCTTCCTTTAGTCCACAAGATTCAGCACTGTCTCTTCTCAGCAACATTTTCTACATACCCAATTACTAGCATCTGCAGTATTTTGAGGTACTTCTCAAGTGTAGTCACTGTTGCTGATTTTAAAAATGTCACTGCTCATTAAATGATATTGCTTGAGGGATAAATATTGGCCAGGGCACCAGTGAGAATGGCCCTCATCATCTTCAGGAAACCTTTTATCTCCATGTGAGAAAGCAAAGGTTGAACAACTCAGTCAAAAGGTGGCACTTCCAAAGATGTAGCACTCTGAGTATTGTCCCTCCATACAGGGGGTATTCTGTCTGTACAGTCCAAAATTCTCAGCTCCAGGGATCAGGAATATACAACTGAAAAATAAAAAAAACTCGAGAAAGCACTCACAGTCTGGCACGTGATTGTTTTCTCCTGCTGTCTCATCTTGGGTGTCCGAAACATTTAGTGTGAAGCACTGCGTTGGCTCCAGAGCGTACAACTCAGTATCTGTATTCAGATATAAGCATCTCTCTCAGTAAGTCAATCACAAAGATCTATTGGCAGACGAATGACTCACAAAGAATTTACAAATGTAATCAGATCATTTGGCTTACTGACTCAGGCTCCACCCAAGCCTCCTCCATCTCACCCTATCGGCATAAACTCGATACCTTCCTCCCTTGTGCATTTAATTGGCTTTCCCTTAGTTACATCAATGTGATTTGCTTCAAAGATTTGAAATGGCATCAATTTCCACATTCTCATCACTCTCTTTGCTAAAGAGGTTTCTCCTGAATTCCTTATTGAATTTATTCATAAAATAGTTCACAACATATAGCAGATTAAAATGGCTTCGACATTACTTGTTAACGTTAAAGCTCGGAGGAGCAAGATACTTGGTTAGGAGGGCCTGGCACATTTGAGAAAGGAAGTGGAACGTGAGTTTCCAATGATCATGTCTCTACAGCCAGTTATAGGAGATTTGCAAGCAGTTACTCATAACGAGGCATGAACTATGACTCAGGTTAGCCAACAAATCTCTCCTCCCCTTGTGTGGACATGACAGCCAATAAGATTATTTCAGTTTATGCCTTCCTTCCATCCTCAACATTCTGTGCACCTTTCTGCCCTGCACATACCACAGGAAGTTATTAACAAAAGGCTGGTGCCAGGTTGGTTTGTGCTGTCACTGGTCAGTCTCAAATTACATTTCCTGCTTTTCACTTTGACCATCAGCTGACCTTCCAACTTGCTGGATTGACTGGACAGTAATTTGGGCCTAAAATAGTGGCCAACTTTGAAAAAGAAGTGGTGTCAATCCAAACTAGGCCAAAAACTTAAACAATTCGAACCCAAGGCTTTTCCAACGCACTCAGCTGAAGACTTGATTGGAAGAAGTTTTGTTTTAAAAAAGTAAAACCCACAGGGGTAACTAGAACCCTTAATAAACTCACCATCGTCGACATCGGTGTCACTGTTCTCCTCCAGTGGCTCCCTCCCGTTAACGCCACCTGCTGTTTCTTTGACTTCTCCTGTTGAGTGTGTGTTGTGGTCTGTGGAGATGTCTGCCTGACTGCTTTCTTCCCTGGTGCCTGGATGGATCGAGTCCCTGTTGCAGATGGCAGCCTTTGCCTCCTGGAGCCCAGCACCTTCAGTGAGATTGGAATCTGTTTTGGCGCCCACCGGCAAGGCATCACTGTTTAACAGTGAGTCCTCCTTGTCCTCGTCGCTGTCCCGGCTGAAATGGGGCAGGAGATCAGCAACTGGTGGGGCACCAGACTCCCAGGAGGACATCCTTCCTGTGTCACTGTCAAATGCCTCCCGGGGAACATCCGTTGCTTGGGCAGTCTTGAAACTGTCGGAGGCAGCAACACCAATCAGTGGTGGCATGTTGTCAGCTTGCTGCTCTTCTCTGCCCGCCATTTCAGAATTCACACGATTGCTGTCATCTGGGCGCACGGCACAGCCTTCTGTCCATTTCTCACCGGGTTCCTGATCTTCCTCCAGATCGGTCTCGCTGTCATAATGCAGCTGCTTCGACTGAAGGTTGGAATGAGACAACTCATCCTCTTCATGATCACTGGAAAAAGACAGTGATTAGAAAATATTGTCAACCTCCCCAGGACACAACCGAGCCCTAACAACTTGCAGTGGCTGTTTAAACAGATATCCATCTGACTGCACCACTCCACCGATCATTCTCCACACCCCTGCCATCTTTTCTACCTTCAGGGAGATATCAAACTCCTTTTGAAAGTGACAGATAAATCTTCTTCCTCGACCCTTCCAGGCCGTAAATTCGAAGCAAGACATTGTGCCATGCAAAAAAAAAAATTCATCTCACCCCTCTCCCTGACCCCGTTACTCGTCAGATCTACATTCTCTGGTTATTGACTCTCTTGCCATTGGAAAGTGGTCCATCAAATTTAATCTGTTACAGTTCTCATCAATTTGAATACTGTTACTAATGCAATGAGAAAGTATGTCCCCTCCCTCCACGTCTCTAGAAACCTTCATTGCTAGTAAATCTCCTGAGCAACCTCCCCAAGGCCTTGGCATCCTCCTTAGAAGGGTGCTACACAATTTTCACACAGTGCAACTTAGTCCCCCCAGAATATAACCCCAACTAGCACAAGCACTGCAGCTAAAGGAAATGTCCCGGGTTGTTGCATACTCTGGGTGGAATTACTGGCACAGTGTGCATTCCAGTCCCATTCTAGTGGCTGCAATAGCCTTCCAGTTGCAGCACGAGTGGTTTTGAGTGGAGTGACATGGAGGAAGCAGTAAGGCGCAGCATTTTTTTGGACAGAGCATGAGACAAGCTGGAAGCTTTGATTTTGTGGATGAGGTGGAGGAAAGTAGGTGATGGGGGGCGTTCGAGTTAGTCTGGATGAGGAGGAATGCCTTCAGCCAGTGGGTAGTGAATCGATGGCATTGCTGCAGAAGGCTGCAGAGGCCAAGTCATTGAGTGTGTTTAAGACAGAGATTAATAGGTTCTTGATTAGTAAGGGGAACAAGGGTTACGGGAGAAGGCAGGAGAATGCTGTTGAGAAATATATCAGCCATGATCGAATGGCAGAGTGAACTTGATGGGCCAACTGGGCTAATTCTGCTCCTATATTTTATGGTCTTAGTCTGTCAAAAGGGATCAGTTCTGGGTCTTCTCGGGTTTGTCATTTATATAAATGCTTTGGATGAGAATACAGAAGGCATGGTAAGTAAGTTTACAGATGACACCAAAATTGGTGGCATAGTAGTGAAGAAAGTTTTCTAAGATTACAAAGGGATCTTGATCAAATGGGTCAATGGGCTGAAAAATGGCAGATGGAGCTCAATCTGTATAAATGCGAGGTATTGCATTTTGGTACAACAAACAAGGGTAGGACTTGTACAACGCATAGTAGGGCCTTGGGTAGTGTTGTAGAACAGAGGGACTTAGGGGTGCAGGTACATAATTCTTTAAAGTTTGCGTCATATATAAACAGGATGGTTAAAAAGGCATTTGGCATTACCTTCATTGCTCAGTTCTTTGAGAAAAGAGTTAGGAAGTCATGTTGAGATTGTACAGGACATTGATGAGGCCTCTTCTGGAGTATTGTGTCCAGTTCTGGTCGTCCAGTTATAGGAAGGATATTATCAAGCTGGAGAGGGTTCAGAAGAGATTTACTGGGATGTTGCCAGGAATGGAAGGTTTGAGTTATAAAGAAAGGCTGGATAGGCTGGGACTTTCTTCTCTGGAGCGTAGGAAGTTGAGAGGTGATCTGATAGAAGTTTATAAAATAATAAGAGGTACAGAGTTGATGGTAGTTGTCTTTTCCCTAAAATGGGGAATTTCAAGACTAGGGATACATTCTTAAGGCGAGAGGAGGAAGATTTTAAAAAAAGACATGAGGCAAATTTTTTTTACACAAAGGATGGTTCGCGTGTGGGATGAACTTTCTGAGGAAGTGGTGGATATGGGTACAATTACTATGTTTAAAAGACATTTGAATGGATATATGAATAGGAAAGGTTTGGAGGGATATGAGCCAGAGCAGGCAGATGGGACTAGTTTAGTTTGGGATTATGTTCGGCATGGACCAGTTGGACTGAAGTGTCTGTTTCTGTGGTGTATGACTATGACATTTCTTCAGTACTTGGAGGTTAAAAATCCACCGATTTCAATATCTAAACCATTCGATCATTCCCACTTTCAGAGTTGACATTTTTTTCTTACTCCATTGTCCATCTCTCACTGTCCCATAATATTTCATTTCAAAAATTGGAATCCCTCCAGTACTGCAGTCGGGAACATCGGGGGAATCATTTCCATCAGTATATGGTCGATCTGTTGTATCATATCATTTCCACTACACTAACAACATAATGATTATTTAAGGTGCAAGAGTAACAAATTATTTACTTTTTTTAAAATCACACTTAATCCAAACATTATTAACAAAAACTACAGTTAAGATCAGATTCAAGAAACATCTAACGCATAACCTCACGGTTAAGTGCCTTGGAGTACACTTCCACTCAAGGCAATCCTGTTTGTACCGAGTTGCAGAAATAATTACATAGAATTGTAGAAAATTTACAACAGAAAAGTGGGCCCTTCAGGTGTTTATGCTTTGCACTAGTTGCGTCGCACTCCTGCCCTACCAACACATTCTTCTCTACCTTTCTTTTGTCTGGCTTTCAGTAAGTTGATCTCCCCCAACGAGAAATCCCATTCTGAGGAAGGGTCACTTGACCCAAAACATTAACGTTGACTTCTCTCCACAGATGCTGACAGATCGGCTGAGCTTTTCCAGCAATCTCTACTTTTGTTTTGGAAGTGATCCCATTGTTCTATTCAAAGGACATGGGGAACTCTCCCACTGCCCTGGTCAAATATTCTCTCCTAATCGATACAATAAAGTTCCCTGGTCATTTTGCCCATTGCAATGCATGGAAGCTCACTGACAGCAGACTGGTTACTTTAATTTCAGCAGCGAGACTGTAAAGCAGTTTGCGATGGCCTGGGTCATGAACGCAATATACAAATACAGGTCCCTCCTCTCTTGACTTATTCACTTGACTCCTGAATGCACAACCCCACTCACACCCCAACTCCCGCACCCCGCCAAGGCTCCTCGTTCCACACGGAACAACGTGGCGATTTAGGAACCATACCTCTCAGGAACAACATGCGCTGATGGAGTTTGATATGCTGTGTTCGGATGCTGACCAACCCGGGCAGTAAACGGTACTGGAAATACAAAACGTAAGAGAGTCTCTCATTATCACATCTTATCATAAATACCGAAGGGGGCGAAGATTCACGGTGTTTAGGATGTCACTAGCTTTTTCCTCTCTTAGTTACTTCACTTGATGTGGTGTTGCGAGCAAGACCTGCATTTGGTGCCCATCCATATTTGCTCTTTAAGTGGCTTGCTGGGCCTCTTCAGAGGGTAACAATGAGTCAATTGTTTTATTATGGGCTCAGAGTCACATGTAAGCCAAAGGAGGTATGGATGGCAGATTTCCTTCCCTAAAAGTAGATAATCAGATGTATTTTCATGGTCATTAAGCTAGATTTAATTCCAGATTTTATTAAATGAATGCAGGGTTCACCATTGGCTGTAATGGAATTCATATCCATAGTGCCCGAACACCAGCCTGCACTCTGGTTACTAGTCCAGTAACGTCATCACTTCTAACATCTACATTTGCTTTCCTGGTTGCATTCAAGAAATAGAAAACAAAAGAAAAAGCATCATCCTCCCCCCGCTACCCCAGCATCTTTGTGGCGAATTCGGAATTAATGTTTCGGGTCCGGTGACCTTCCCTCAGAAGCTCTCTTCGAAAGTGGAGCTACCTATTTTTCTAAAATTAAATCGCGGCAGAGGGATCTCTGAAATCTACTCACGTGGACAGATGCCACCTCAGTTTGTGACAATGCTGGGGCTTTAAGAGGTGTGTTGTGTCCTGGTTTCTTTCAAAAAGTGAGATTGGGGAAAGGGGACCAAGTGGCCTATGAGAAGATAAACAACTTGTGGGGCCTCGGGATTTTTTTTTTAAGAAATTGGAAAATGGAAGCAGCTTGAATGGGTGTAGTCAAGCTCTCACAGATCCAGGATTTTTAGTTAGCTTTTAGCAGTTGTTGCTGCAGTCTCAGCAGCGTTGGAAGGCAGTGAATCTCGTCCAGCTGCTACGCACACTGTCCCTTTCTCTCTCTCTCTCTCTCTCTCTCTCTGAATTGTCTTTTGATGTTCTTTCCACCTGCATTGGAGAACTGCATGTAAGGCAATCTGTTTTCCAAATTTGTTTTTTGCCAACGGTGTGTTTATGGAATGTTACTATATTGGAACAGTTAATTAAGAATAGTTACTGTATCTGTTATTCTGTTTAGTTTTCCCAATAGAGTTAAGTTATTCCAATTTCTTTTTTTTTGCATTTTAACTAAAATGTTTGAATAAATTGCAATTTGACATTGCACAAAACACATCTGGAACACAGCACCTGGCATTTACCTTTAAAATAAGGAAACGTCAGCATCTAGGCTAACTTCTTAAAATATTTTGAGGGGATTTGGTCTGGTCCATAAGTTGTAGATATGAAAGGTGGCATTTTTAAAGTGTGCACTAGAAGTAGCAGCCTGGAGTATACACAAGTCGCAGGAGTGGGAATTTGCTGCACCATCTTTTGGTTCAGAGCAAAGAGAGAGTGCGCTACGCACAGAGCCTCTCCTGAGGCGATGTTATGGCCCTGTGACGTTCAGGTATAGATCATTTCAAAACCCAGAACAGCCAGCATGGGGAGGCAGGGGGCTGGGTCAATCAGTCCTATACTCTCTGGAATTTAGAGAAATAAAGAGTGAACTCAAGAGAAGGGGGTTTGGAGAGGCCATTTCTCTTGGCTGGACAGTTTAGAATTAGAGGTCAGTGGCTCAGGATAAGGGTCAGACATTCCGGACTAAAATGTAGGAGAAATTACTTCCCTCAGAGGTATGAATCTTTGGAATTCTCTACACAGAAGGTTCATAAGATCATTACAAAAAAAAAATACAAGGGGGTAGGCCATTCAGCCCAACAAACCTGGTATCACGGTTGAGATAACTGTGGCACCAAATCCTGTCTCCTGCCAGTTCCCCTGTAACCTTTTCAGCTCCCCTGCCATCAAAGCTCTTTCCATTTAGCCTCAAGTTGTGAATGCTGCGTTACGGAGTAGATTTAAGGCCAGTGTAGATGGATGTTTGGTCTCTCACAGAATTAAGAGATGTTAGAACAGGGCGAGAAAGCGTAGTTCAGCCAGAAGATCAGCCATGGGCACACTGAACAGTGTGTATTTGGTCACTTACCTCATGCATCAAATTATCTGTCATGTTTCCTACACTTTAGTAGCGATACTTTGCTGTTTGAGGAAAACTCCTTTCCTGGTAGTCTCTAGGTAGTGAAAGGCACTATGTAAATGCAATCTACTTTTCTTTACTGTGAGAAAAGCAAAAAATAAAGTAGTCTTCGAAAATCTTTAAGAAATTAACTAAAAAGAGGTGCTGTCAAATGAGGAAAAAGTGCAAAAGTAAATAATAAAACAGTCATATATATGTCACAAAAGCAATGCAGCAAACAAGGAGCTGACTGTCAAGTTTGCTTACCACTGCATTTCCACGGCGTTTCGTCATCCTCAGACTCCTTCACATAGGTGTCAGACTGAAGGGGAATCACTGATTTGGTGTGGTAGGGTTGGGTAGGTGACAGCACGAGCGAATCCTCCACCGATTCCAAATTGTCACCAGCTGCCTCATTGCCGGCCGGTTGCCGGTTCCCCGAGCCCGGCTTCGCGTGGGGAAACAGTGACTCCGAGTCAGTTTCGGAACCAGAGTCTCCGGCTGGTGCTGTTGGTGGTAGCACCACATACTGGCAGGCGACGTCGGCGAAAAGGAAGAGGTCGCCGTCATTGACGGCATAGCGGACGTTGGGCTTGAGGACAGCATTCTTGCGCCGGGTCTTGTTCAGGCTGTTGCAGTCATAGATCAGGTGGGAGTCGCCATCGATCTCAATCACAGCATGCCTCTTGGACACAGAGGAGACGGGGATGTGGACATGACAGCTCTCGTGTCTACCAATAATGTTTTCACCTTGATACAACAGAAAACCTGCAATGACCATGGAAACAAACTGAAACGTGATTGTTTAAAATTAAGAATCTGCAAAAATGAGCCAACACCCTCCCCTACCTGTTTTTATTTCACCGCCCTGGACATGCCACAGTTCCATAAATAACAACAGCTCTCCAGTTAGTCTCTCATACTGCAAATGTTACAGCTCAATGGGTAGCACTAATCAGCACCATAAGATCAGACCAGAAACTTCAGCACAAAATACAGCCCAATACTCCCAGTACAGAGGCAGTGCAGTGCCATCCTTGGGATGACATGTTAAGCCTAGGCCCCGTCAGTTTCCTCAGGTAGGTACAAAAATAAATCACTTGACATGGTGCTTTAAGCGGGATCTTGCTGCCTGGAATTTGCAAATTATACAAGTTACAGTGCTTCAAAATATTTGATTGGTTGCAAAATGTTTTGTAACATTCTGAGGTTGCAAAAGATGCTCTCTTTCTTTGTGAAGAATCCTCCACACTCCTAAACATAAGTTTAGGAATGTCGGCACATATTTTGTGGATCACTGCCCTATCCTCACTCCACAGCCAAACTTTTCATCTACAATCAGTGAATAGGAGTTGGAGGTCCTAACTCTAACCAGTTTTCCCCATTTTGGTATACAACAGAAAGATCAAAGTCAAATCCTAACTAAAAAGAGAATAACTAGCTAAATAGTCACTTGAACCCTGAATTTCGAACATCAGTCATTCGTTCAATGCAGGCTACTGCTCGCCCAGCGATAAACAGTGCTTCAACCAGCTCGTCATTAATGCTGTCAGGCTTTCCCTCATTGGTGATCGTTTCAAACCCCACAAACAAAATAAAATTTTTTACTAGATAGTAGGAACTGTAGATGCTAGAGAATCTGAGATAACAAGGTGTAGAGCTGGATAAACACAGCAGACCAAGCAGCATCAGAGGAGCAGGAAAGCTGACGTTTCGGGTCTGGACCCTTCTTCATTTCTGAAGAAGGGTCCAGACCCG
>NC_063366.1:23391881-23416434 GCF_021869965.1 Rhincodon typus | reverse complement strand
CGGCTCCTCCGCCTCCCAGACCAGCGGCTGCGTCTGGTCCATCGCGGTGGGCCCTTTCCAGATCAGGACATTTAATTATAAACTGTCTGCTCACTCCGAGACCAGAGAGAGAGATGGGAAACACAGACACTTCTTCAAAACTTCATCTTCATCTTCATCTTCGCCTTCGCCCCTCCTCCATCACAACACCGCCCGCGCATGCGCCAACTGCCACAGCCGGCCCGCCTCCCTCACCACTACGCGTGCGCTAACTGCTCCGGCCGGCCCGCTTCACCATCCCTGCGCACCGGCGCACGTGCCAACTGCCCAAACGTTCGATTGGTCAAGAGAGCCGTCTTTCACCACCACACCTTCCCACCGATTGGCTTCTTTGTGAATCCCGCCCCATTCCCCGGCGCAGGCTCACCAACCGCAGCCTCCCAAGGAAAACCCCCGGAACGGTGACGAGATTTCATTGGCGGATTTCACCGTCTATCAAAAGCGGCCACTAATCGGAGGGGGCGCGCTCTTACGTCACTGGAGGCCCGTTGAAATGGGTCGTTTCATTGGCCCATTCAAACGGAGAAAACCCCGCCCCTTCCCCAAATTTATATTCATCTCCTAAAGCCGCCGGGACTTACCTGCACTCTTTAATGTTTGTGTGTGCGCTTTTAAATCATCGCCGCAGCATTCGCTGCCCTTAATCTTTGTTCCGACCTCGTCAGGGGTTTTCCTTCCCTAGACAGCCTGCACATGCGCAGAGCTGTCGCCAGCAGGCAGTTCCATGACATAGCACCCAGGACCACAAAGGGAAGGTCCTGGGCAGCAACTTGACAGAGACTCCAAAGGAGAGCTAGGGTTGTCACCTGCTAGTACTGGAGATAATCCTGACGTGTTAATCCTTAAAGATTGAGCCCCCCCTTCGTCGTGACTCCTGCATTTACCCTCTAAAAGTGGTGCCAATGCACAACTGCACATAGACCATGAGCTACCTCCTCCGTAATTCTCTTTTTCCATTCCTGAGATCCCTGTGTGGCAGTGGCTTCAGCACACCACCTCCGCTTAGTTTATAGGGAAAGTCAACCGTGAGACGTAGGAATAGAAGTAGACCATTCAGCCCATCCAGTCCGCTCTGCCATTCAATGGGATTCAATCATTCTCAACTCCCTCTTCCCCACCATTTCCCCCTAACCCTCTATTCCCTTTTCTGTCTTTCTCAGCCTTGAATAACGCTAATGATTCAGCCTCCGTCATAAAGAATTCAGGGAGAAATTCCTCCTGATCTCCCTTATGTAGGTGACGCCTTACTGAGATTATGCCCTCTGGTCCTAGGCTCTCCCACAAGGAGAAACAACCACTCCACATCTACCCAGTCCAAGGATGTCCACCTTGAAGTTGTATCACACCACCCCACCATCTTCTGCATCCAGCACATCATTCTCCGCCACCTGCAATCCGACCCCACCACCGAAGTGATATTTCCCTCCCCACCCCTATCTGCCTTTGTAGGGACCGCTCACTCCGTGACTCCCTCATCCGCTCCATACTCCTCAGCAACCCCACCACACGCAGCACCTTTCCCTGCAACCACAAGAGGTGCTACATCTCCCCTTACACCTCCCCTCTCACCTCCGTCCAAGGACCCATACAATCTTTCCAAATTTGACAGGGATTCACCTGTACGTCCTCTAACCTGGTCTACTGTTTCTGTTGCCCCCGATGTGGTCTCCTCCACATTGGTGAGGCCAAGCACAGATGCAGTCATCGATTTGCGGAGTATCTGCGCTCTGTACGCCATGATCAGCAGCACCTCCCGCTCCCTTGGTGACATGTTCATTCTGGGCCTCCTCCAGTGTCACAATAATGCCACATGTATACAGGAGGAACAACACCTCATATTCCGCCTCGGACCTTACGTAGAATTCACCAGTTTCAAAATCTCCCCACCCCTGGTCTCGTCCCTCGTCCAACCCTCCCTCTCATCCCCACCTCCTTGACCTGACACAACCTGTCCATCTTCTTTCTCACCTATCCACCCCACCCTTCCCATGACCTATCTCCACAACCTCCCTACCTGCATCCACCTATGACCATCTTCTATCTTCTCCCAGCCCCACCGCCCCATCCCTCTATTTATTTCAGAGTTCCCTTCCCCCACCCCAGTCCCAATGAACCTGAAACGTCTACTCTCCTGCTCTGATGCTGCCTGACCTGCTGTGTTCCTCCAGCTCTACACTGTATTGACTCCAAGTCCTCTTGGAAGCTTGTACAATTCAATAAGAGTTTCTGTCAATGGGAACAGGGGTAGGCCATTCAATGAGATCATGGTTGATCTTTGACCTAACTCCATATACCTGCAACAGAAACAGATATTGCTGGAGAAACCCAGCAGGTCTGGCAGCATCAATGGGAAAGGAACGTGGGTTAATGTTTTGAATCTGATGAAGAGTCACTGTCAAGAGCTCAACAACTCTTTTTGTTTCAGAGCTCCAGCATTCGCAGTCATAGTCATATAACACAGAAACAGAATCTTCGGTCCAACCAGTCCATGCCGACCATGATCCCAAACTAAACTAGTCCTGCCTGCCTGCACGTCGCCCACACCTCTCCAAACATTTCGTATTCATGTACTTATCTAAATGTCTTTTAAACATTGTAATTGTACCGACATCCACCATTTTCTCTGGAAGTTCATCCCACACGTGAACCACTATCTATATAAAAAAAACTGCCCCCATGCCTTTTTTGAAATCTTTCTCCTCTCACCTTAAAGATATGCCCCCTTGTCTTGAAATCCTACACCCTAGGGAAACAACACATCTCATTCACCTTATTTGTACCCCTCATGATTTTATATACCTCTAAGGTCACCACTTAACCTCCTTATCTCCAGTGAAAAAAATCCCATCCTATCTAGCGTCTCCTTGTAACTCAAACACTCCATTCCCAGCAACATTCTGGTGAATCTCTTCTGAACCCCCTCCAGCTTAATAACATCCTTCATTAATAGGGAGACTCAAACTGCACACAGTACTCCAGAAGAGGCCTCACCAATGTCCTGCATAATGTCAAAATGACATCCCAACTCCTATACTCAAAGGTCTGAGCAATGAAGGCAAGCATACGAAATGTCTTCTTAACCATCATATCTATATGAAATGTAAACTTAAAAGAATTATACCTGAACCCCTAGTTGCTCCATTCTACAACACCACCCAAGTTCATGGTTTCATTTTATTGTCCATTATACAGCCCTTATCCCTGAATAACTTTTAAAGAGAAAGAGAACAGAGACATGATTTGTAGAGATGGAAGGAATCTGAAATCAACTAATAACTAACCCTCACTCTCTAAAACTGCACTGACAACTGATCGTAATACAAGTAACAAATTCTATATACTCCCATGAGCTACCATTTGGTGGACTCTCTCTTACATCCAAAAACAGGGAATATCCTGATCTTCAGAGCACCTGGTGCCCTCCAAAGGAAGGATGTGCAACAGCTCCAAACCAGAGAACGTTGCTGAATTCTAGAACAGGATTCTCTTACCGTTTATCCGAAAAAGTCAAAGACGTCGAAATATCTCATCCAAGACTGAGTAGGACAAGAGGGCATAGCCTCAAGATTAGAGGGAGCAGATTTAGGACTGAACTGAGAAGGAATTTCTTCACCCAGAGGGTTGTTAATCTATGGAATTCCTTGCCCAGTGAAGTAGTTGACGCTACTTCAGTAAATGTTTTTAAAAAAAAGTAGATTTTTTTTGAACAATAAAGGAATTAAGGGATACGGTGAGAACGCGGGTAAGTGGATCTGAGTCGACGAAAGGATCAGCCATGATCTTATTGAATGGCGGAGCAGGCTCGAAGGGCCAGACGGCCTACTCCTGCTCCTAGTTCTTGTGTTCTTGTGTACCCTTAACAAAAATACTCTTCTGCATTCCATCATTCTTTTATAAAAAAGTTAATGAGCAACCATAAGGATACTCAACCATTACAATATAAAAGATGCAGAGACAGGCTATTTGGCTCTTCAAGTCTGTTTCCACCTTTTATCTGACCTCTGAACAAATATTGTGTCTTCGCAAGGCTCGAAAATTACATGGCAAAACAGAAACAGGAACCTCAAACAATTATTACCACCAAGAAAAAGTATGGAGCAAACTAATGGGCTTTTATAGGCTGACCAGTCCCCAGGACCAGATGGCTTGCATACAGGGGGTTTAAACTTCATTGCTGTAGAATAGTAGCTGAATTGATTGCAAACCTCAGATTTTGTTTTTATGAAATACAAGAGTTTTCCAGATTTCCAAATTCACTGACACAAATAGAACTACTTGTTTCAGTAACCACAATGTAAATTTTATTCATCAGCTTTGTATCTCAAACGGACTAGTTAACATTTTAAAGACTAAAAGAAAATGGAGGATCGTTTTTCAAGGACCGCAACTTCCCCCCCTCGGTGGTCGAGAACACCCTCGACCGTGTCTCCTGCATTTCCCGCAACTCATCCCTCACACCCCCTCCCCGCAATAACAACCAAAACAGAATCCCCGTCATCCTCATGTACCACCCCACCAACCTCCGGATCCAACGCATCATCCTCCGACATTTCCACCATCTGCAATCCGACCCCACCACCAAAGACATCTTTCCCTCCCCACCCTTATCTGCTTTCCGGAGGGACCACTCTCTCCGCGACTCCCTTGTCTGCTCCACACTTCCCTCCAGCCCCACCACACCCGGCACTTTTCCCTGCAACCGCAGGAAGGGCTACACCTGCCCCTACCCCCCCCCCCCCCCCCCCCACCCCAGGCCCCAAGAAGACTTTCCACATCAAACAGATGTTTACCTGCACATCTGCTAATGTGGTATACTGTATCCACTGTTCCAGATGTGGCCTCCTCTACATCGGGGAAACCAAGCGGAGGCTTGGGGACTGCTTTGCGGAACACCTACACTGGGTTCGCACTAAACAACTGCACCTCCCAGTCACGAATCATTTCAACTCCCCCTCCCACTCCTTGGATGACATGTCCATCCTGGGCCTCCTGCAGTGCCACAACGATGCTACCCAAAGGTTGCAGGAACAACAACTCATATTCCGCTTGCGATCCCTGCAGCCCAATGGTGTCAATGTGGACTTCTCAAGATTCAAAATCTCCCCTCCCCCGACCACAACCCAAAACCAGTCCAGCTCGTCCCTGCCTCCCTAACCTGTTCTTCCTCCCACCTATCCCCTCCTCCCACCTCAAGCCCCAGCCCCATCTCCTACCTACTAACCTCATCCCGCCTCCTTGACCTGTCCGTCCTCCCTGGACCGACCTATCCCCTCCCTAACTCCCCACCGACACTCACCTTTACTGGCTCCAACTCCGCTTCCTTGACCTGTCCGTCTCCTCTCCACCTATCTCCTCCTTTATCCATCTTCTATCCGCCTCCCCCTCTCTCCATATTTATTTCAGAATCCCCTTCCCCTCCCCCATTTCTGAAGAAGGGTCTAGGCCCGAAACGTCAGCCTCTCTGCTCCTCTGATGCTGCTTGGCCTGCTGTGTTCATCCAGCTCTACACCTTGTTATCTCAGATTCTCCAGCATCTGCAGTTCCTACTATCTCTGGAGGATTGTTGACTTGCTTTGGGGAATACATGCTTGTAATGCACTTATGCCTACAGGCTGATATTTTTAAACAAACCAGTCCAGCAATTCAAGTTTGTTCTAAGTAACCATTGAAAAACGTGGTGATGCATTACCTTTTTTTTTAAACCGCCGTATAGGTATGTCACAATACTGTTGGGATGATGCTTAATTTTGACCCAGAAATTTTTCACTCACCCACCACAAAAAGAATATAATTACAGTTGCATTGATCACTTAAAAAGAAATTTTACTTGGCCATTTGCCACTGTGCTGGTTTTCAATCTGCCCTTAACTCACCCACTGATTGTCTCAATTTGAGAAATCTGAGAGCAAATAAGTACCTCCAATCAGAGCACTTCAAAAGTAATTAATCACATGGATATGTCTTGTAGCTGCTTGCGAGATGCAGCAAGGTGAGAAGGCAATGGATGTTAAAGAATTTACATCGAGGTACTGATGTGCTCTTGTAAAAAAAAACTTGTTCAAATTTTCACATATTTGTCACAAAAGTTCAAGAAAAAAATTGTATGCTCTTACATGTTGCTGTATCTAGAATTAAATGCTGTTAACATTTATTGTTCAAACTAAATTACAGTTTTCCCCCGCCCATCCCTCAAAACAAAAAGGAAACACCGAAGAACCACGTGCATCCTATTCCTGGACTTCAGCACATCTTGATATCCTGGTGCAGTGCTGAAGGAATGCTGTTTGGTCTTTCAATGATGATGCTCAACCAAGACCCAACCTAGTGTTTCAGGTGGACACAAGAGATCCCAGGACATTATTTGAAAAGTAGGTGAGTATTCCCAGTCAAGATTTATCCTTTAACAGTCATTTATCAAATTGCTGTTTGTGAGACCTCACTGAATATGTAAATTAGCCACTGCTTCTCCTTGTACCACAGCTCTAGTTGGCTCCAAAGCTATAAGACAAGATGCAAGTTCCTTAATATTAAATGTACCACAGACTAATGTTTGCTTTTAAAATAAAGACAAGAATAATTTTAATCAGGATTTTTTTTTATTGTGACTACATGACCCAATTATGTGAGTTACAGAATATCCAGGAATTCTTGTATCAAATTCTAGCAATTAAAAAATCCCAGTTCGACAAAAATATTGCAGCGCCATTCAAGCTACGAATGAGGGCTTTATGAAGGGTCCAGGTCCTTTCTTTTGTGTTACAGAAAATAAAATGGAAATCTTTCCATTTCGTGTGTGTAATGTTCCACTATTTATGTGACTTTATTCTCCCCAAGAAAACATTTGCCAACCATCTGGCCCAGAAATAAAGACTTTATTCTCTGAAGCCGAGACTTGGTCCCAGCCACCTGTGAGGAGTTACCACAGCAGCGATGGGAGTGCTACAATTGGTCAATGCCCCTACGAAAGGGAAGAAAATAAATTTAAACCACCTCGATTTCATGCACTTGGACAACACGCAGCTGCCCATCCTCCCCCTCCCCACTGAAAATCTACTTGAGCAGGAGCCAGGCGAGAGCAGGATAGAACTCTCTGTGACGCCCACAGTCAGAAAGCCTCTCTGCGATCATAAAAGCATGCACCAAAACAAACACTTGGAAAAGTCACCCAACTGTTGTAGTTAGTGTTCCGACATCCAGTTACTCAGCATTTCACCAGCGGGTGCTCATTCAATATATTTGGGCATATGAATACAAGCATTTGGCAATTGTGCTTGATATATACAGGAGCAGTCGGGGGAGGAGGAGAATAAAAATGAAGCAGGTCAGTGGTAAAATACATTCATTAACGTGGTACAGAGCCACACAGGTTTCGGAGTTTGATTGCTTTAATTGAGACTGGCGAGGGGGAGTAGGGGGTGCCACATGACCTGTGGCGCTTTCTGTGATTTTGCCATAATTATTTCCATCAATTGTTGTTAGCACACAAGTGTTGGAGGACACAACCATCAGGCCTGTGATGCCTCCCATGGTTGTATTGCTCACAGATGTTCCAGTCCTCGCCATCGCACCACTGGGAGCGAAAAGCATTTTATTTAAACTGAAACAGTCTCTTTGGCATCAATACATAAATGAGGTGGATGAAACTGTGGAGGACATGCAGACTACAAATATAACAGAATTCAAATTAATACAAAAATGGTGCAAGCTGTTTTTTCTATAGCCATTGATAAATCAGGCAATAATGTTTCCCCTTGTCTGCATAAATGGAAAGGTTACGTTGCATATCCGAGAGGAAGATTACAGTGAAGCAGGACTGCAGCCTCATTGAAGAGTTTCGCAGGTCCCAGGGAGTGTGCGAGAGGAAATCAAAATACTGTGGGCTGCTTAAGATAGTACTTGGCACTTTTCTGTAATTAAACTTTTCTTTTCTGTACAAACCTAACTGAAAACATTCCACTGCATCAGACACTGTGCAAACCAGCTGTAGCAACCTAGTGCAAGAAGGGATGGGTGTACAAAAGGGGACATTAACAAGTCCCATAAGCTATCTCCAGAGCTACATGATTTGCAGAACAGATTTGCAACCAGGGAGCAGATTCAGGCAAATTTGTCTGTTTGTTAGTTGTGTGTAGTTGCTTCTAACACTGCAGCACTGATGTCCCTCCAACACTCACTTTTACAGGGTAGGATGAGGTGGTGGATCCCAAGATTGCAAAACTATATTTCCAATACATCACTGGGACAGGATGTTGCGTTCGAGTTGTCTGCTGAGCTGCGCTAATAAAATGTTAAAAAAGGCATTGCTGTCTGTCAGAGGTAATACAAAAATCTTGTTGCAATTTGACAATCAATGGGGAAAAAACATTCAAAATTACACACTGACTGGTCAGTTTGTCATTTCAAGCCAGACAAATGCCACATGCTAAACAAACTCTGGCTAAAAAAAAATCTGAAAATGCAGCAAAACAAAATCGAACTTGCTCCAGGATTGGGCAATGTCTTTTTTTTTTGTGTGGGGGGTGCACGGGGGTTTGAGGATAAAAAAAGTGTCTCAGAATTGAGAGTTCAACACCGACCAAAAATTGTCGCTTGAACCCACTCAATCTTTGACCCATGTTAGAAGCATCAGGCGAAAATCAGCTTAAGAGCCTGAGCTGGGCAGGCACTCCCGATTTCTAGTGTCGGAAAATTTCAAAAGAACAAGATAGGGGCTTAGCTGTGATCAGTGGTGCCCTCAAATATAGTCACCATCTCAGTTCACACAGATGGCCACTTTGAGTTTGCAAAGGAAATTGATGGTGAAGAGAATGTTGTTGGGAAACAAGGATACAGATTTGCAGATACTAACCAAAGAAAGCCTCGATTATTTCCCGCTGAGCATTCTCTAAATCCACTCTCGCTGTCTGGGACAGCAAGTTTCCACATTTGAAGAGCAAAGCCTTATTAAAAAGCAAAGCAAAAGTCACCCCTCATACATTTGCGTTAACTTGGAACTGTGTAGTGTTTCCCACTTTTAACCTTGGTTAATGCACACTGTCATGTCACCGAACAAAGTTACCCATATTTTTCTCCACTGCTAGACAACAAAACCCTTTAAAAATCCATGCCAGATCGTGGCTGCTGGACAAATTGCTAAATTCAAGCAAATTACATGGTCACTGGGTTGATTCTTCAGGTAATACCCTTCAGAGAGAGAAAAAAAGAAAACTCATTTGTACCTTTCCCATCCATTTGACGTAACTTAGTTAACCAGTATACCCGCCTTGCTCCATGATCTGTTCCCTAGCCGTCTACATCTCGCATTAAAAAGTGCTGTAGTGTGGCGATTAGCTGCTCGGACTTTTCTGTGGCGGCAGTCTGGCTCTTGCTAATTATGTCGTGGAGAATAAGCGGGATGGGCCTTCCAAGTTCAATGTAGAACTTTTCTGGGTCTTTATTTTTCCTGTAAATCTCCCCACCGCAGTGCAATGCAACCAGGGACCCCTCAGAGTTAAATATCGGGGAGCCTGCAGCACCGTAGTGGAACTCCGTTTTGTAAGTGATTACATTGGAGTATTTCAGTCTATTGAAAGCTTGACTTGCAATCAAGACCGTCTCGTGCGTGTAATCCTCAGCTTCTTCTCTGGCAACCCCAGCTCTCAAGTTTTCCAGATCTGGCGTCGTGTAACCAGATGCCTTCGGGTACCCGGTCACAACCACACAAGGGCAGATTTTCTTTTTGTCTCCTTCAGGGTGCCCAGTAATATACAGGGTCCCAGTCTGAGGTGGGCTGGCCCAGAGCTGCAGCAGGCCCGGGGCTCCGGGGCTGCTCTCGAGCTCCAGGACAGCGTAGTCAAGTGCCTGGTCGTAAATCTCAAGCCAGGCTGCCAGTTTCAGCGGCTGACCTTTCCTGCCATCCTCCTCGTAGCCAAAGAAGACCTCGGTGCAGTCGCGGACCAGGGTGGGCCAGGTGCCCGGCGCAGCGCCCTCCGTCATCATTTCCACCACATGGTAGCAGGTGAGGAGGTACCTCTCACCCAGGACGAAGCAGGTGCCACTGCCCAGAGCGGCCGAGTTCTTCCAGGTGACACAGCCCACGCTGGAGAGGCGGCTCGAGATGCAGCGGAAAGCCCTGGCGGGCACCGGCGCCAGGGCCTCCTGGTGGTGGCGGTTCAGGTACTGTCGCTCCGAGACGTTGGCCAGCTCGGCATTCCTGGACACCAACTGCTTTAACCTGGAGAGAGAGGCTCGGCGGGCTTCCAGGTGCCACCTTGGCAGCAGGCAGCGAGCCCCCTCATGACCCCGGCTCTCCAGCTCCTTCCTGGCCAGCCGCGCGGCCGACTCGCCGGCTCTGGGCTTCGGGCTTTTGCCGCCATCATCGGTAGTGGCCTTCCTCCTGGGGCCGCTCAGCTCGACCTGGAAGCTGCGGCCGTGCAGCCCATCCACCATGTTGTTGAACTGGATCTTCCTCGGCGGGTCCACCTTCTCCAGCAGCTTGTGGCTGTCGTCCTCTACCTTGGCGTCGAAGCGGCCGTCGTTGGCCAGCGCTTCCCGGATGGTCTCCCCCTGGAAGCCCAGGACGCAGAGCTTGGTCTGCCCCTGGGCGATCCGGTCGGCCAGGACGATCCTCTGGGCGTTGTTGCCCGCGGTCCTGCCACTTGGCTCCACGTAGAAGAGGACGTGGCTCTCGCCGCGCGGGCACTCAGGGGGCAGAGGGCGCTCGGACCCAACGCCGCTGCCCTCCCGGCTCTGGGTCCGCAGGAAGAGCAGCCGGAAGTGGGAATGCTGTGGCAGGTAACGGCACCGGATGTCCAGGTTCACCAACCCTCTCAGTGGGCCCTCCCCGTAGGCCAGGATCGTGTTGTCACTTTTCACCTTCTCTTCAAAGTCACAGGATGTGTTCAACGCAGAGAGCAAAGTGTAGCTAGGATCCGCAGTAAATGCATACTGGATATTATCTGGGTCCCCGCTCATGCTAAAAGTGAACTCTTTCTTCTGAAAGCTTTGAACCGCACACTTCCTGTTTCCATACTTGTTCTTCGGACTTCTCCCATTCTTTGGGCTAAACTCCTCAGCATAACTGCCTGGTTGCAGTTTGCTTTCTTCCCATGAGTTATAGTCATCCAACCGTTTGCTTCGGGCATCTTTCATCTGTAGAGACAGGAATTTTTTTTTTTAATCACTTTGGATGCGTTTACACTATTTCTCCTCTCTTCAACTCACCCAAGTTATGGTTCACCTGGCATTTACCAATTTACTATTTCCCAAGTGACTGTTCTTAACCTACAAGCCTCAACCCTAGCGTGTCACAAAGCGTTACAAACCAACACCATTCTCTTCACCCAAGGTGCATATACTGTCCATTCGATAGTAATGCACATCAAATATGTAGAGAGACCTCAGATATATTTGAGAAAAATAGGGTTGCAAAAGTAGGGGATTTAAATTTTCCAAATGTTGACCGGGTCTGCCATAGTGTTGAAGGTTTGGATGGTGAGGAACATGTTAAATGTGTTCAAGAAAATTTTCTTCATCAGTACGTAAATGTTCCTGGAAGAGGCGTAAAACTTGACCTTCTCTTGGAGTTAGGCAGGGCAAATGATTGAAATGTTAAGAGGGGAACACTTTGGGACCAGTGATCATAATTCTATTAATTTTAAAATAGTTATGGAAAATGATAAGCCTTCCATAAAAGTTGAAGTTCTTACTTGGAGGAAGGCAAATTTTATTGGTATGAGACAAGAACTTTCAAAAGTTGATTGGAGTACACTTTTCTCTGGTAAAGGCATGACCGACAAGCCCTCAAAAGTATGATAACGAGAGTTCAGAGGCATTATGTTCCTGTTAGAAGGGCAAGGCTGGTAAGATTAGGGAACAATGAATGGATAAAGATATTGAGGTTCTAGTCAAAAATAAAAAAGAATCATATATTAGATATATGACAACTGGGATCAACTGAATCTCTTGAAGAGTATAAGAGTGTAGGGGCATTCTTAAGAGGGAAATCAGGATGGCAAAGAGAGGATATAAGATAGCCTTGGCAGATAAGGTTAAGGATAATCCAAAGAAATTCTACAAGTACATTAAGAGCAAAAGAACAACTAGAGAGACAGTAGGTGATAGTAAGAACTGCCGATGCTGGAGTCTGAGATAACACAGTGTGGAGCTGGAGGAACACAGCTGAAGAAGGGTCCCGACCCGAAACATCAGCTTTCCTGCTCCTCTGATACTGCCTGGCCTGCTGTCTTCCTCCAGCTTCACACTGTGTTATCAGAGAGAGAGTAGGGCCCTTAAAAATCAATGAGGTTATCTATGTGTTGAACCTCAGGAGATGGGAGAGATATTAAGTGAATTTCACATCAGTTCTTACAGTGGAGAAAAAACAAGGAAGGCTAGCAAACTCAGGGAAGTTAACATTAATGTTTTGAAAATAGTTCACATTACTGGAGACGAGGTGCTGGAGGTCTTAGAAAACAAAGGTGGTTAAATCTCCGGGACCTGATCTGGTGTATCCCAAGGCGTGGTGGGAAATTATGGAGGAAATTGCAGGGCCCCTAGCATAAATGTTTATACCATATATAACCACAGGTGAATTACTGAATGACTGGAAAGTGGTTAATGTTGTACCTTTATCTAAGAAAGGCTGTAAGGAGAAGCCTGGGAACTATAGACTTGTCAATCTGACATCGGTGGTGAGTAAGTTATTGGAGGAGATTCTGAAAGATAGGATTTATACGCGTTTGGAGAGGCAGGGAATGATTAGGAATAGTCAGCATGGCTTTTTGAGACGGAAATTGTGTCTCACAAACTCGATTGAGTTTTTTGAGAAAGTGGCTAACAAGATCGATGAGGGCAGATTGGCAGATGTTGTTAACTTGGACTTTAGTAAAGCCTTTGGTAAGGTTCCATATGGTGGACTAATTAGTAAAGGTAGATCACAGGGGATTCAGGGCGAGCTTGCCAATTGGATACAAAATTGGCTTAATGGTAGGAGACAGAGGGTGGTGGTAGGGGTTGTTTTTTGGACTGGAGGCCTGTGACCAGTGGTGTTCTACAGGGATTGGTGCTGGGTCCTCTTTTGTTCATCATTTATATAAATGATTTGAGAATATAGGTGGCACAGTTAGTAAGTTTGTGGATGACACCAAAATTCGTGGTATAGTGGACAGTAAAGGTTATCTAAGATTACAGAGAGATCTTGGTCAATTGGGTCAATGGGCTGAGGAGTGGCAGATATCAAGGTGGTGCATTTTGGTAAAACAAATAAGGGCAGGACTTATATAATTAATTGTACGGCTCTGGGTAGGTTATAGAACAGAAAGCTAGGTGTTCAGGCACATAATTCTTTGTCCACATGTGACGCAAATTTCAACGTGGTTAAGAAAGCATTTAGCATGCCTGCCTTAATTGTTGAGAACTTTGAGCATAGGAGTTGGGGACAAGAAGTTGATGTTGTACATGTGTGTAGTTCTGGTCGCCCTGTTGCAGGAAGGATATTATTAAACCGGTGACGCTTCAGAAAAGGTTTATCAGGGTATTGTCAGGATTGGAGGATTTGAGTTATAAGGAGAGGCTGGATAGGCTGGGACATTATTTCCACTGGAGCGTAGGAGGTTCAGGAGTGACCTTGTAGAGGTTTATAAAATCATGAGAGGCACAGATAAGGTGAATAGCACAGACTGTTTCCCTACGGTGGGGGAAGTTCAAAACTAGGGAGTATATTTTTAAGGAAAAGGATTTAAAAAGACTGGGAGGGGCAACTTTTTTTTAAACAGAAGTGATACCTGTATAGAATGAACTGCCAGAGGAAGTGGTGGATGCAGGTACAGTTACAACAGTTAAAAGACATTTGGTTAAGTACATGAATAGGAAAGGTTTGGAGGAATATGGGCCAAATGCAGGCAGGTGGGACTAGTTTAGTCTGGGAACATGGTTGGCGTGGACTCGTTGGACTGAATGGTCTGTTTCAATGCTGTATGACTCTTATGACTAAGACTGGTAGCTGATTCACCCCTCACTGGACAGGGTCAGTTGTGATATTTGTATTCCCAAGATTAACAAACTCAGTTACAATTGAAGAACTAAGACTTTGACCATCTCTTTTCCTGAATATGTAATTTCATAAGGGCAAAACTACCAACTATCAGTTGACAGCGGAGACACCCACATCCAAAATCTCTGCCTCTACTGTTTTCTCATGCCTTGTCACTATTGGCAGCAACAGGCAGGTGTTTGCGAGCACCATACGGGACAGCTGCTTGAAAGCCTAGTGAGATGTTGTGCCGTGACTTTCTTTCCCAAATCTCCCCCTAAACTCTACATGCTGTGTTTCCGTTCTAGTCCAAATAGACACATCCCTTAAATTTCTACCCCCACAGCATCTCCACCCGCTACCTCCGTCACAATTAGAGATCACCGGAGCATCAACGATAAGAACCTGCACCAATCCTCAAGTTAACACAATGCAGAGGGCCTCCAGTTTGGGCCCCCAGGGCCAATTTGGAACCAAAACAAAGCCACAACCATAAACTGGGATTTATAATATTCCACACTCATTCTTTCTAGAGTTGTACCTGATATTCCTGGTTATTGTTTTCAGCACCAGACAAAGCAATCCGAACCAGGCAATCGGTCTCTGGAAGAAATGAGAATGTAATGTATTTGAGACAGTGAAGAAAAGCTGCACGCACTCGACGCAGAATAGAAAAGACTGGACATGGACAGTTGGTCAAGAAATAACTAACTTTAGCATCACCCTACTCCTGAAGGCACTAACCCAGAAATTAGCATTCAACTGTCAAAAAGTACAGTCTGTACCCCCTCTGAAAACACCCGAGAGGTCATCAGATCCAAGAGTCTTAAACTGGGTATTGATGGAAGAGTCAGCAGTCCAATCTAGTCTTGTTCCTGTTCTGGGTCACTGGTTATGGCTTAAGGCTGCAAATCCTGAACAGTTGCTCCCTCTCTAGTCTCGAAGCGATGAAGCCTGAAATCCTGACCACAAGTTCCAACCGTGGAATGACAGAGAGAGAAAAAAGTGTCACTGACATTTCACTGCTGAAACAAAAACGTTGCTAAGGCTTGCCATGGCAACACCAGTCAGGTCAGTCACCCAAGCTTGGCCACAGTTACCCGGCCAACCAAGCCACACCCTTTTCTCATGCAGTGTAAATTGCTGCTCCCTTTTCCAATTTCTGCTCCTGTATCTATCCTGGTGAGTGCGAGACAAAAGTCTTTTCTCTAAGCGTCTCTCTTATGCAATCTGGAGACATGGTCTGTAATGTACATGATCAGCTGTTTTGCAGGTGGTAACAAGCTCACGGGTCAGAAGTTAAGGGGTTCATTTCCACTTCACTTTATCAGCCCTCAATCTAGTTAACTTATCAGGTGCTACCTTCTTATTGATACTAATTTCTTCCAGTTCCTCATTTTCACAAGTTCATCAGTTGCCCAGTATTTCAGATTTTCTGTACCTTCTTCTGACAAGACAGATATGAAACTGTTTAATTTCTCCATTTCCCTGTTCCCCACCTCTAACGGTCCCATATTTGTCCGTGCTGATCTTTTACTTTATAAATACTGTAAGAACTTTGATACCGCACTTTTATAGAATCGTAGAATCCCTACAGTATGGAAACAGGCCCTTCAGCCCAACAAGTCCACACCGACCCTCAGAGCACCCACCCAGACCTACCCATCCATCAACACTACTGGCAATTTAGCATGGCCAATCCACCAAGCCTGCACATCTTTGGACTGTGGGAGGAAACCGGAGCACCCAAAGGAAACCCACGCAGACACGGGGAGAATGTGCAAACTCCACACAGATAGTCGCCCGAGGGTGGAATTGAACCAGGGTCGCTAGCACTATGTGGCAGCAGTGCTAACCACTGTGCCACTCCTCATGCTCCTCACTAGTTTACATTGAGAGTTATACAGTACGGAAACAGACTCTTCAGTCCAACCAGTCGATGCTGAACATAATCCCAAACTAAACTAGTCCCACCTGCCTGCTCCCAGCCCAAATCGCTCCAAACCTTTCCTTTTCATGTACTTTTCTAAATGTCTTTTAAATGTCCTTTAAGTTAACTGTACCTGCATCCACCACTTCCTCTGGAAGTCCATTCTGCACATGAACCATCCTGTGTAAAAAATTTACTAATATCTTTTATAAATCTCTCTCCTCTCACCTTAAAAATGTGCCCCGTTGTCTTGAAATCCCCCATCCTAGGGAAAAGACAACCACCATTAACTCTATCTATACCCTTCATTGTATTATTATAATATAATTATAAACTTCTATAAAGGTCGCCTCTCAACATCCTATACTTCAATGAGAAAAGTCCCAAGCCATCCAGCCTTTGTTTATAACTCAAAGCTTCCATACTCAGCAACATCCTGGTAAATCTCTGCTGAACCCTCTCCAGCCTAATAATATCCTTCCTATAACCTGGCAACTGGAACTCTCATTCTCTTATCTCTGTCCAATTCAGTTTCTTGGCTCTCCATTGTGGGGTTCTAAATTTCACTCAGTCCTCCGGCTCAACACTTTTTCTTGCATCCTGAAAAGCCACTTTCTTTGACAGAATCTAGTCTTTAATTTCTTTTGATAACTATAATTGACTGAGCTTTCCCTTGGGTGTTTGCCCTTACTGGAATCTACAACATGGTTGTAGACCATGTAATATAGTCTTTTTAATGAGTAGTCAATGCCTGTCTAATATCAAATCTTTGCGCACTTTCCCAATCCGCTTTGTGCTTCCAGTACCTATAATTTCCTTTCTTCAGACTTAAGGCCTTAGTTTCATAATGAACTATGCCACATTCAAACCTAATAAGAAATTCTATTTGTGGTCACAAAAGATTCTTTTACAGCAACTTATTAATTAGCCTTCTCTCATCACACAACAAAACAGACTGATCCATAGCTCGATCTTCAATGTACTACACAAGAACCATATCTTATACTCATTCCCTTCTTTGCTACCCCATCTCCTTTTCCTTTTTGCCAATCCCTCCCACATGGTGACCATTCTTCCTCCTGTAAAGCAGAGCCACCGGTAGGCTCTGACTGAGGGATTAATGCCATCACCAAATCGATTAGGATGCGGGACTTACTGGCATTCCTGCACGAGCAGCTTGGTTCTCTCGGGTTGCCTGGCAGTCACACATTCCCTTTCTGCCTCCATGCTCCTAGCCTGCCGTGTGACCGCCTCTCTGAACCTGCGGCCCACATAGCTCTCGGCCACGCAAACCGTCAGTGATTCCAGTAATTGCTGGAGCTCCGAGCCCGGAACTCAAGTTTCTGTGGCTGGTGACACTCTTCCCACCTACTATAGCACACTCCTTTCATCAAGTGACCAAGCTGCCCTGCCACCTCTTCAAGTTACTTTAAGCAAAGTCAAGATATCTTAGCCATTAATAAACCTTGCCATTACTGATAAATTCAATTAATTAGATGCAAGAAAACTGAAAGTACCTCTGTCGCCTGTGCACCAAATTCACGCACAACTCTAATTCTGTACTCACTTGGTCTATGTCTCCCACCAGTTTCTAAACTAGTGAGACTATCTCCCTAGAAACAAGACCAGCTGTCAGGAAATGCTGAGCTCACACCTGTACTTCAGTTCTGATCCAGGTCCCCATTCCTTTCCCTCCACCCTACCCCTCCCCACCCCATCACTCCCATTCCACTCCAACAAGTTATTGTCTCTGTTCATCTCCTACCTTGCTTTATGCTCCTTTGGAGAGAATTTCCATTCTTCCTGGGGCCGGCTGCGTCCTGAGGCTGTGTAAAACAAGGATTCACTGTGTGTTACTCAAGCAGGGAATCACTCCAACCCACAATCAAAATCCGCTGCAAAAACCTTGTCCAAAGCTCTGAGCGCCCAGGTTAGAAATTTTGCCACAACATTCCAGACCTTGGGCTTTCAGTCATCAACCTTTGTCAGTCCGAGCCCCTTCTGTCATTAGCAATCAGTCACTAACGAGTATGATTGTTCACCTATCCATTGGTCATGGGTTCTGAGAGTCCTTCTGCGGCTGATCAGCCCAATCCTGCAGCAACGTCTCCAACCAGGAAGTGGAATTGGTCCTCTGTCTCGAGATCATCGGCGTTCCTTTCTCCGGTTGCTGTTCTGTATTTCCTCTTTCCCACTGGCTGTTCTCAAAGAATCGTGGATCAAGGGTCTCCCACGCATTGACATCTACGTTGCATTTCTTCAGCAAAGCCTTTAGGGCAGGTATGAAACACTTCCTTCATCCTCCTCTCGTTCGAATACCTTCCTCGGGGTGCGCGAGGATGGTTCACTTTGGTAGTCGGAACTCGGGCATCCTAAAGTACGTGGCTGGTCCAGCAGAGTCGGTTTGAGACGATCATGCCCTTGATGCTGGTGCGTCAGCTGCTTCAAGCACTCTGATACAGAGGATCCAGCTCAAACATCTAGTATCTTGTGGTGGCATCTATACGCAGTCCAGGTTTCAGAGCCACACAGAAGGATGACTGTGTTACAACAAGGATCTTGGTATCAGTGCGGCTTTCACGGTTGAAAACTCTCATGTTTGGGCAGCGGTGCTCATGGATTAGATACGGTGTTGGATTGCTGCATCGCTGTCAGTGCTAGCTGAGTGGAAGTTTTTCAGGTACAGGAGGATTTCGAAGGCCTTACCCATTGATCTTAATGGAGGGATGGACTGGAATTTGACCTGGGGCCGGATGAAGGATTTGAGTCTGAGGCTAATTCTTTTCTTTGCTGCTGGTAAGGCAATGAGCGAGGCTTGAAGATTCCCTTGAGACAGCAGCAGAGATGACATCCACATACTCAAGTTCCATAGCGAGGTCAGTGTCAGTTTCTTCTTGGATTTCACCTGGTTGAAGTTGAAAGGTTTTTGGTCCATCCTGAAGACAATGTGCACACTGCCGGGAAGCTTGTTCTTGGCAAGAAGAAGAATAGTAACGAAGAAGATGGAGAAAAGGATGGGGCCTTTTATTCATTGACCTACATCAGTCTGTGAGCCCCTTCCAAGCAAATGTATTCAAACTTCTGTAACTTTTAAAACAAAAAATTGAAGAAGTGAACCAATTTTTAGGAAGAGTATTTAAAAGGTGACGTGGAGAGTCGAACAGTAAGATTTGAGCCAAGATTCCGTCCTTGCTACTCCCACTCCCTCCAATACACGAGCCTTCTTATGGGGCACCATGGAGCCGCACGGTAGCTCAGTGGTTAGCACTGATGCCTCAGCTCCAGGGACCTGGGTTCAATTCCAGCCTCAGGCGACTGTCTGTGTGGAGTTTGCACATTCTCCCCGTGTCTGCGTGGGTTTCGTCCCACTGTCCAAAGAGGTGCAGGTTATGTGGATTAGCCGTGGGAAATGCAGGTTACAGGGACTGGGTAGTGGGGCGAGTCTGTGTGTGATCCTCTTCAGAGAGTCAGTGTGGACATGTTGTGCTGAATGGCCTGTTGCGACAGTGGAGGGATTGTCCTGCAAGTACTTATTCTTGGTAAGCTATGGGCTCTAGGAGGCATAGCCCTTCAGTGACTCACTCAAGGAGAAGCAATACATGGCCCGCAAGAAGTGGCAGCCCGTTTTACGTGAAGCAACGTCCAGGGCACTGCGTTCTAAAACAAACCGCAATGTTTGCTTAAATTATACACCGCAAATGCCATGCCCGAGTACAGCGATTAAACTCAGCAAATTGTCAACTGCAACAAAACAAAAATTTTGAAAAACAACCCCAGTTGTGAGAAGTGCCCGCAAGATCAGGTCTGAAACTTTAGCTGAAAGTCACTCTCGTTTCCAGGCTGGTTTGCACACAAGACCATTTACAATTCTAAACACACGCACGTGCTCCTACAAGCCCCAGACTGAGCTAGCAAAAGGCAGGTTTCAGGTTGTCAGTATCCACTGGGCACAGTTCACAGCCTAATTACAGAATGCCAGCAGAAGGAAAGGGCTTCAGTAGCACATCACTACGCACATGTTCAACAGCCAGTCCTGTGGACAAGTTAGAGTTCAGCAAGAGAAGATGGGACTGTGGGAACACCGAGATACCCTCCTCAGACCAGTTAAATCAACTGGGAGGAGAAATTGGAGAGTTGGTGCTAAGTTTCTTCACACATTGACACTGGCCAGCACATTGATTTGTTTTGGTTTACTCAGGGGACATGGACTGTAACTGACTGGTTAACATTTTCCGCCATCGACGTGAGGATGGTGAACTGCTGCAGTCTGCTTGATGTAGGTAAACCCACATCGCCATTAGTAAGGGAGTTCCTTGACCCTGAAAACAGCCATATAGTTTCCAGTCAAGATGGTGAGTGGCTTAGAGGGGGCACCTGCATGCGGTGGTGTTATGTATATCCTGCCCTTAACCTTTGGTCAAGGTACTCGTGGAAGGTGCTGTTCAATTTCTGCAGTGCATTTTTTTTTAAATTATATATGCTGCTGCTGCTACCGAGCATTGGCAAACAGAGTGGATGCAGTGCCAATCAAGCAGGCTCCTGGATGGTGTCAAACTTCTCGAGTATTGTTGGAGCTGCACCTATCCAGGCAAGTGGGGAATATTCCATCACACTCCTGTGCCTTGTAGATAGTGGACAGGCTTCTGGAAGTCAGGAGGTGAGTTACTCATGGCAGAATTCCTAGCCTCTGACCTGCTCCTGTGGCCAGAGTATTTATAACGCTAGTCCAGTTCAGCTTCTGTTCAAGGCAATGACCCGTATGTTAATGGTGAGGGATTCAGCCATGATAATCTCATTGAAATGTCAAAGGGTGATGGTTAGACTCTGTCTTATTGTAGATTGGCATTGCCTGGTATTTGCACGGCACTAATGTTTCTTGCCACCACTTTAGCAATGACCAAGAGTAGGCTGACATGGTAGTAAATTGGCTTCGTAGGATTTGTGCTGCTGTGTGCATGCAGGACATACCTCTGCAATGCCCTGTGGCAACTCAGAACTTTCCCACTTCAAAAAATTTTCACAAAGACAAATTCACCAAAGAAAAGCCAACTTGGTGGAAAATCTAACGCAGTAGCGGTGATACCGAGGAAGGTCCTACTCACCCAGAACTTAACGTGTTTCGCTCAGAACATGGCAGTGCAGTTACATTAAACCACTACCTTGAACTGGTCTGTAGGGAGCTGGTATCATTGAGGTTTACTGGCCTCCTTCTGCACCATAAGTGACCCAACAACGTGCTCTGCTCACATTGCTAGGTGTCCTTTTTTAACTGAAAGTTACATTGTTACTCTTGTGAGATTGCCAGAAAGGGTTTTGCTTCTCCATTAATAAAATGAGCCACAGTTGGGCATGAACCAATCAAAATCCTATGCCGTGACAAATCAGTGTAGCAACATGAGTGAACAACAATGTAAAGCTCGAAACACCAAGAACCGCCTTGTGAGATCATTCCTTCCTTAATGAGCACTCCACTGGAGAATGTCTGAAAGATGATGTTTTGGACCGGAAGGAGGCAGTGGTTAACATCACTGGGCTAGTAATGCAGAGGGCCCTGGGCACTTGGGTCCGATCCTACCACAGTACCACTGGCCTCTGAAATGACGTTGGAAGCCACTCAGTTCAAGGGCAATCAGGAATGGATGGAAGACGTTGACCTTGCTTGTGATGCCTACATCCAGTGAAAGAGTAAAGCTCAAGAAGCAACCACTAAAAATTAAACGGTTTAGCACTGCACAAAGGGGACCCATTCGACCCAACCAGTACCACTCTAGAAGAATCCAATACTTGACCCATCAATCCCAATTACTTGCATTGCCCTTTCTTCTGAAGGCTTGGCTCACCTGCTTGCAGGAAAGCTGCAGTGATCTCTGCTTTCGCTGTCCCAGGTTCACAAGAACAAGAGACCACTGTTGACATTCAATTTAATTTGTGGATTATCTGCACTCTTAACACATTCCAACTTTCTTGAGATAACACAGTATGGAGCTGGAGAAGCACAGCGGGCCAGGCAGCATCAGAGAAGCAGTAAAGTTGACATTTCAGGTTGGGATCCTTCTTCAGAAACGTCAACTTTCCTGCTCCTTTGACGCTGCCTGGCCTGCTGTGTTCCTCCAGCTCCACACTATGTTATCTCTGACTCCAGCATCGGCAGTTCTTACTATCTGAGTGAGTTATAACCCAGCTTTCTTGAGTCTGGATTCCTTAATAATGTTGCCTCACAAAAATTATCCATCGGTTTCCATTGACTTTGCCAGCCTTAACTGCTTGCTTCTTGACCTCCACAGCCCTCTGCATGGGTCTCACCCACCTCCATGGTCCCCGTCAAACAACCCGACCAAAACTTTATGTCCAGCCACCCAAATTCATGCAGAGAGAGAGAGAGGAAGGTATTAAGACAATTAAGACTAAGGAGAATGTGGAATATTACTTTAACACCAATTGACATAGAAATGCCAGGACAGAAATGAAAATTTGTGGGACCAAAGTATAAATGGAAAAAGTTGTCAGATCAACATCAAAAACAGATGTGGGGACAGCGTAGCTTTCAGGGTTAATTCCAATAGGCTCCTCCCCAACCTTCATGGTTTTACGATAATTCCACTGTGTCCACTGAACAAGGTTGACAATTTTACAGCAAACTCCCTTGATTCAAGGGTTGGAAGGTTTTCAGGGGATTGAGGGAAAGAATCCCCGGACAACTAATCCACAACAAGCACAGAAGATCCACGAAGGACACACAGCAGTGGCATGGGACCCAGTGGGCAGCCATCTGAAGCTAGGAACCACCACCAGGATGGGTTCCTGACCTGGCACGGGGAGGGTCAACAAACCAAATGAGAGAAGACAATGAGAGAAGTACCGTGGGGGTCCTGCTGCCTTCATCGCTGGAGGAACTCATCCTACGGTCCTGGCTGTATCACGGTACTGAAAGGCAAACATGACAGAGAGTCTTCTTATCAAACCACCAGGAACCCTCGCACAAAGACAGGATCAACACCTCATAAAAACCACAACACAAATTTTTCTGCCGCCTCCACGCTTACTTCTTCAACCGTGAACCTAACCCTCCCTCTCCTGACCCCTTCTCCTGCCTCCAACACACCCCCTCCTCCTGGACACCACCCCAAGGCCTCCTACCCTCCCTCGACCTCTTCATCTCCAACTGCCATCGAGACATCAATCGCCTCAACCTCTCCACCCCTCTCACGCACTCCAACCTCTCCCCCGCAGAACGTGCAGCCCTCCGCTCTAATCCCAACCTCACCATAAAACCCGCGGACAAGGGAGGCGCAGTTGTAGTATGGCACACTGACCTCTACATTGCCCAGGCCAGACGCCAACTCTCCGACACCTCCTCCTACCGCCCCCTTGATCATGACCCCACCCCCGAGCACCAAACCATCCACAACCTCATCACCTCAGCTGACCTCCCACCCACGGCCTCCAACCTCATCGTTCCCCAACCCCGCACTGCCCGCTTCTATCTCCTTCCCAAAATCCACAAACCTGAATGCCCTGGTCAACCCATTGTCTCCGCCTGCTCCTGCCCCACCGAACTGATCTCCAACTATCTAGACTCCATTTTCTCCCCCTTGGTCCAGGAACTCCCTACCTACGTCCGTGACACCACCCACGCCCTCCACCTCCTCCAGAATTTCCAATTCCCCGGTCCCCAACACCTCATCTTTACCATGGACGTCCAGTCCCGATACACCTGCATTCCCCATACAGATGGCCTAAAGGCTCTCTGCTTCTTCCTGTCCCGCAGACCCGACCAGTCCCCCTCCAATAACACCCTCATCCGCTTGGCCCAACTCGTCCTCACCCTCAACAACTTCTCTTTCAATTCCTCCCACTTCCTACAGACAAAGGGGGTGGCCATGGGTACCCGCACGGGCCCAAGCTATGCCTGCCTCTTTGTAGGTTACGTGGAACAATCCCTCTTCCGTAGCTACACTGGCCCTAAACCCCACCTCGTCCTCCGTTACATTGATGACTGTATCGGCACCGCCTCGTGCTCCCACGAGGAGCTCGAACAGTTCATCCACTTCACCAACACCTTCCACCCCAACCTTAAGTTCACCTGAACCATCTCTAATACCTCTCTCCTCTTCCTGGACCTCTCCGTCTCCATCTCGGGCAACCACCGAGAAACCGATATCCATTTCAAGCCCACCGACTCCCACAGCGACCTACAGTACACCTCCTCCCACCCACCTGCCTGCAAAAATGCCATCCCCTATTCCCAATTCCTTCGCCTCCGCCGCATCTGCTCCCAGGATGAGGCATTCCACTCCAGTACATCTCAGATGTCCTCGTGTTTCAAGGACCGCAACTTCCCCCCCTCAGTGGTCGAGAACGCCCTCAACCGTGTCTCCCACATTTCCCGCAACTCATCCCTCACACCCCGTCCCCGCAGTAACAACCAAAAAACAATCCCCCTCGTCCTCACGTACCACCCCACCAACCTCCAGATCCAACGCATCATCCTCCAACACTTCCGCCATCTGCAATCCGACCCCACCACCAAAGACATCTTTCCCTCCCCACCCTTATCTGCTTTCCGGAGGGAC
>NC_063366.1:23361874-23386881 GCF_021869965.1 Rhincodon typus | reverse complement strand
GGGTGGGATGGAGGGCAGGAATGGGGTGGTGAGGACTGCCCGAAGCACACTCTACCTTTCCCCGGGTGTGTGTGGTCCCCGGCCCAGACTCAGCGCTTCTTCCCTCGGTCACAGGGAGAAGCCTGAAGTCGCAGGCCCGGACAGGTGACGTCAGCGCCGACGGTCCCCGCCGCCGATTGGTCGCTGCCGTCATGTGATCGACGGAAGGGGCGGGGTCTGGTGTCCGCGTCACGTCACGCTACAGGCAGGTGAAAGGTCAGCGCGACCTCATCCATAAAGGGAGTCAATCCCGACGGCGACCGCTCCGTCAGAAACGATGGCGCAGCGGTTAGCGTCAGTGCGCTGGGAACCACAGGCCTCAGGCAGTGGTTTGTGGTTCGGATCCCACCGTCACCGCAATTGCTCATTCCAAGAAAAATCAGCTGCTGGTGTTTGTTACCAACAACCAGCGTTGTTTAAAAACTCTCTCTTTTCCAATCTGCCCGTCTACCAACGAGCACAGACCCACAACAGTCAGCCTTCCTGCTGTGTTCATCCAGCTCTGCACCTTGTTGTCACAGAAATATTCTAATCTTTACTCAGAGAGTAGTAAGGGCGTGGAATGCCCTGCCTGCAAAAATAGTAGACTCGCCAACTTTAAGGGCATTTAAATGGTCATTGGATAAACATATGGATGATAATGGAATAGTTTAGGTTAGATGGGCTTCCGATTGGTTTCACAGGTCGGCGCAACATCGAGGGCCGAAGGGCCTGTACTGCGCTGTAATGTTCTATGTTCTAATCCCCCTTTCCAGCACCTGGCCCAAAGCCTTGTACCTTGGGTACCACAAACTCGCATCTCCATAGTTTTAAAAAAAAATGTACATACAGGAAGGTTGTGATTCTGTTTTCATAATCTTCCCAACGAGCTGTTCTTCTTTCAGAAATCTAAATACTTGTTAAAAGTTAAAGGTTTCTGCCTCTGCCATCCTTACAAAGCAGAGGAGCAGGGCTGAATGGCTCCCGGTTTATTGCGGTGCAGGGTTCGTGCCCCTACCTCTAGGCTACCAGATCCTGGGTTCAAATCCCATCCTTTCCACATAAAATAAGTTTGACTGAAAAGAGATAACAAGGTGCAGAGCTGGATGAACACAGCAGGCCAAGCAGCATCAGAGAGCAGGAAGGCCATGTCTTTGAGGCTCTGGTCCAACTATTGCAGATGGAGCTGGGTGATGGATGTTTGAAGACTGGAATAGACACAGTGAGCAGAAAGCTTAATAACTAGAGGATACTCATTTTTGAAACACATCAAAGCAGCAGAGGTGACAAGGGGATAAAAGAGATGACACGAAGTTGTTGTCATCAGAAATGTACTGCCTGATTTGATAACAACCTGTAAGGGGAGATGAAATAACAGAGATTTTACTGGACTAGTGACCTACAGGTGCAGTCTAATGTTCTGGCAATACCGTTTCAAAACCTACCACAACAGCTGGTAGAATTTAAATTCAATTCATAAATAACTCTGGTAGCCATGACAATTACAAATAAAAATGTGGGCATTGGAAGTTATAGCAATGGTAGCTCACACAGTAATAAAGTTCAAAGAATCCCTAAACTGTGGGAACAGGCCATTTGAGTTCCCACAGAAGAACATCCCACCCAGACCCATCCCTGTAACCCTGTATTTCCTGTGGCCAATTCACCTAGCTTGCACATCTTTGGACTGTAAAAGGAATCTAAAGCAAACCCACACAGATATAGAGAGATTATGCAAACTCCACACAGAGCATCACCTGAGGGTGGATTTGAACCCAAGTCCCCTAATGCTGTGAGGCAGCAGTGCTAACCAGTGAGCCAAAGTTCATGCAATAACATGCAATTACATACAGGGCCTTGAATATTATTAAAGGATCCCAAGGTGTTTCAGAAAGGAGTGTTATTAAACAAAATTTGACACTGAACGATATATGCAGATATTAGCGCAGATACAATTTCAGGGGAGTCCTAAGAGACTAAGAGAGAGAGATGATTAGTGTTATGCTAAGGGCACTGGATGAGTAATCCAGTGATGAAGATTGATGCACTGAGGACATAGGTTCAAATCTCACCATGGCAGATGGCAAAATTTAAACTCAATTGATAAAGAACTGTGGTAGTCATGGTGAATATTGTTAAAAAGAATGCCCTTTAGGGAAGTGAGCCTTTAAGGCTAATTGGTGATGGGAAATAAATATTGGCCTTGCCAGTGACACCTACATCCATGAAAGAATGAATTCATTGGAAAAGACTCAAAACAAATTGGATAAATACTTGAAAAGGACCAATTTCAGGACTATGGGGAGAAATCTGTTAGGACAGCTGTTTCAAAGTGCCATTATAGGCCTGATGGATGGAATAGCCTCCTTCTGTATTGTCCTATTCTGTGTGTTTCTGTTTTAACTATTGATTATCGTTATCAATAACTTCATACACAAGGAGAGTGTTAAAAGAACCACAAACCAACACTTTCCATGTTCAGACAAGCCAGCATAAAGAAAACTTCCCAAAGCAATTGTTTCCGGTATCATCTACACATTCCAGTCATTAAAATACCCACTGTTGCGGAGAGCCTGAAGTGTAGCCGTGGATTCCAGGAGAGCAAACAGAAGAAAGATCAGGTTCGTCCTTTATTTTAAAGTGGCCCTTTCTTTTATTCACTTAGAGATGGGGACATCGCTGGCTGGGCTCAGCATTTATTGCCCGTCCCTAATTGCCCTGGAGAGGGTGGTGGTTGAGCTGCCGCAGTCCTTGGAGTGTAGGGAGATGCCATGCTGCTAGGGTGGGAGTTCCAAGGTTTTAAGCAATTAAGACCCAATACAACCTCCCAGCCAAGAAATACCACCAATCTATGTAGCGTGTTTATAAGGCAGGAGGAACAGGAGCTAAAGTGTGAATAGCAAGCTCCCGCTAACAACAATGGGATAACGGCCAGATAACCTGCCTTTGTAATGCTGAGTAAGGAATAAATATCGGACCAAAACCTGAAGAAATCCACTATATCTCTTTGAAATCATACCTTGGCAAAAGGAAACAGACAGTACAAACTACAGGATGCATTGAATGGGAATGAAACCATTGTCATCACTACAGTTACATTTCACTTCCTTATATGGCTTATATTAGTTGCACACTGAGTTTTAAAAGGGACCTTTTGTCAAGTCTTGGAACTCTACTCACTGGAGTATCAAAGAATGAGAGGTGATCTCATTGAAACAGGATTCTTGAGGGGCTTGACAAGATAAATACTGAGAGGACGTTTCCTCTCATGGAAGAGTCTAGGAGCAGAGGGCAGAGCCTCAGAATAAAAGGGCACCAATTTAAGACTGAGATGAGGAGGAATTTCTTCTCTCAGAGGTTTGTGAGGTTCTATCCTGTTAAGCTCCTTAAGAATCTTATATGCTTTAATAAAGTCGCCTCCCATTCTTCTATACATCAGTGAGTACAGGCCCAACCAAGTTAACCTCTCTTTATAAGGTCCCTCCATACCCAGGATCAACCTTCTCTGGACTGCTTCCAATGCCAGTATGTTTTTTTTCTTAGATAAAGGGCCCAAAACTGTTCATGGTATTCCAGCTGCAGTTTAACTAGTGCTTTGTATAGTTTTGGCAAAACTTCTCTATTGTTACACTCCATGCTCTTAAAATAAAGGTCAGCATTTCATTTGCCCTCCCTATTACCTGCACAACTTGGATGCTAGCTTTTTACTATTAATGCACAAGAACTCCCAAAAGCCACAGTGCTGCAGCTTTCTATTTATAGGGGAGATGTCTGAGGTAAGTTCCTTACTCAGAGAGTGGTCGGGGCGTGGATTGCACTGCTGGAGAGAGTAGTGGAGTCGGCCTCATTAGGGACATTTAAGCAGCTATTAGATAGGCATATGGCTGATAGTATAAGGTAGGGGTGGAGGTTAGATAGAACTTAGGTTTAGGGGTAAAAGTTCGGCACATCGTGGGCCAAAGGGCCTGTACTGTGCTGTACAGTTCTATGTTCTCCTTTGAAACACCATTCAGCTCCTCTCTTCTTCCCATCAAGGTGCAAAACTTCAGACTTTTGCATATTATTGTCCATCTGTCAAGCTTTTGCCCACACTCCCAACCTGCCGATATGCCTGTTCAGGCTCCTTGTGTCATCCTACCTGCTTGCCTTCCAACCAATCATTAACAAGCTTGGCAATAGTACATTCACTACCATCATCCAAATCGTTGTAAATAATTGTAGCCCCAACTCTAATCTGAAATAATGTCAGAAAGTACTGGAGAAACCCAGCAGGGCTGGCAGGGTCATAGAGTCACACAGCACAAAAACAGACCCTTCGGTCCACCAGGCCATGCTGAACATAATCCCAAACTAAACTAGTCCCACCTGCCTACATCCCTCCAAACCTTTTCTATCCATGTACTTATCCAAACGTCTTTGAAACGTCGTAACTGTACCTGCACCCACTACTTCCTCTGGAAGATCATTCCACACACTAACCACCCTCTGTGTAAAAATAAATTTGCCTCTTGTGTCTTTTTTAAATCTCTCTCCTCTCACCTTAAAAATGTGCCCTCTAGTCTTGAAATGCCCCCTCCTAGGGAAAAGACACCCACCATTATCCCTATCTATACCCCTCATGATTTTATAAACTGCTATAAGGTCGTCTCTCAACCTCCTACATTCCAGTAAAAGAAGTCCCAGCCTTTCTTTATAACTCAAACCTTCCATATCCAGCAACATCCTGGTAAATCTCTTCTCAACAATCTCCACTTTAATAATATGTTCCTAAAACCGGGCAACCAGAACTGAATACAATACTCCAATGTTTTGAGTTCAATATGACTCTTCCTTGGAACGGTCACAATCTATCACCTTTTAAATAATATTCTGCAATTGTTTCTTCTGCACATTTATTTACGTGTGCCCTTATATCTTAGCTTGTGACTGTCTGCTCTGAGTCTAGGGGCAACAGTGACAGGAGTGTACCATTGCACTGTGGCATATTTATAAAGGCCAGTTCTCATTGGCAACATTAAATAGAGGCAGAATGTGCAAGTTTGAAGGAGACACTTAATTAAATCAGCAACCTCTGAAGCAACGTCTGACACATCATGCATTAACTAAAAGCAGGAGTGCAAACGAAACATTTCAATGCCGAGAGGTTGCTAAGGCAACGCTGCGGAGACATTCCTTCCAGCCAGCTGGATGGAACAGATTGAAATAAAGAGGGAATGCTAAACAACACTTTGTCCATCCTCCACCATAAAGCTAGCTCCACATAGAGGACCGGGATCGATGGTGTCTTCATGTGGGAGTGCGGCAGGAAGTAATAGCTGGCATGTTAGCCTGGGAGTAATGAGAAAAACTATCCGGGGAAAGGCAAGTGAATGCTAAAAGACCACGGGGGAATGTGGCACAGATTGGAAAGGTTTCAGTAACTTCCTGCAGAGGACCCAGCAAAGGCAGAGTCGGGTCAGGCAACATGGAGCTAGGGAAGCCTGAACATTGTACATGAGACATCAATCTGAGGCACCCAGACAACGGACTGACCAGTGTAACTAAGGTGCATGCACATTTACTCTAGCTTCTGAAGATACATAGGTTGTACCAGTATTGAAGCAGGCCATTCAGCCCAGCTGGTCCTTACACTCCACACAAACATCCTCCCAATTCTCTGCATCTCCCTCAATCAACATATTCCTTTACCCGTTTCTTTCTCGTTCATGTCTTTAATTAACATCGCCTTAAACGAGACACAGAAAGAGACAATATGGCCTAATGACCCTATGCTAGCTCACTCCAAACCAATCCCATTAGTCCCATCTTTATCTTAGCGGCTCATTGTGGTGGTGAGTTCAGGGTCCCATGGATATCTGTCATGCAAACACTCCTTACCGCGGACCACCATGTTATAGGGGGCTGTCTACTTAGTTGATCACCATGTGGTAGGATTGAGGAGTGGCCTGTATTCAATGGAGTGTAGAAGGATGAGGGGGGAATCTGCCTGAAACTTACAGAATACTGAGAAGCCTGGATAAAGTGGACGTGGAAAAGATGTTTCCACCAGTAGGAGAGACCAAGACCTGAGGGCGCAGCCTCAGAGTGAAGGGACAACCCTTTGGAACTAAGATGAGGAGTGATTTCTTCAGCCAGAGGGTGGTGAATCTGTGGAGCTCATTGCTGCAGAGGCCAAGACACTGAGTGTGTTTAAGACAGAGATCAAAAGGTTCTTGATCAGGAAGGTGATCGAGGGTTACAGGGAGAAGGCAGGGGAATGAGGTTGCGAAACCTATGAGCCACAATTGAATGGTGGAGCAGACTGATGGGCCAAATGGCCTAATTCTGCTCCGATATCTTATACTTTTATAGATTGCAGCCACTATCCTCCTTTAGGGCAGGATCTGCGTGGCCCGTTGGCCTGGATTGCTTGAGGAGAATCACTTGCTGGTCCAATGGGAAAAGGCTCTTGTCCTTAAGGAGGTAGAGTTTAGTGCGTGTGTGTCAGCAAGCTATGGGCAAGGCTCCCTGTGCTATGTGATATTGGGTCAGAGCCTGTGAGAATGTCAGAGGCCACTCGTTCCCAGATCCCAAACCGCTCTCCCACCAGGTCCACCTGACATTATCACAGTGGGTGCTGCTTACTGCATTCCTCAGTATTAACCCTTTCAGACCCTCACACAATACTCTCTGAGCGAGAAAACTATTTGGATTTTTTAATCACTTACAATTATAGCCTCCCGGGTTCTGGTCTCCCCTGAAAGTGGAAACATCCTACAAAAATTAAATATGGGAGCAGGAATAGATTTTTTGGCCTTTGGAGCCTGCTTTGCCATTTCATAGGATCATGGCCAATCTGCATGTTGGGAGCCAATCCTATTACCTAGCCTCCCCGCTAACCTTTAACCTCTTTATCCGCAAAGACGTATCCACCTCTGTCACAGTCATTCTCTGGGGAAAACAGTGCTGTACACCCACAATCCAGAGATAAAAAAATCTTCTCACCTTGAGTGGAAGACCTCTTATTTTTAAGAATTCTCAGTCTCTCTGACAATTGGAAATATCCTTTTCAGCAGTTACCTTGGCCAGGACCCCTCAGCACCTTATATGCTTCAGTAAGATGTCTTCCCATTTGTCTAAACTCTCGAGATATCACCCAGAATTGTTGTGCTATTTGGATTTTCATGTTTGACCAGTCTCAAATAACAGGGCTACGCTCTTAAATTTGGGACTATTGGAAGCACACCACACTAACCACTCTCAGGGTAATCTTACATTAATAACGATCAACTGTATTATCGTGGGTCTGGAGTCACGTTTAGATCATAGAATCCCTATGGTGTGGAAATAGGCCCTTTGGCCCAACAAGTCCACACTGACCCTCAGAGCATCTCACCCAGAACCATCCCCCCATAACTCACCTCATCTACACATCCCTGAACACTATGAGCAATTTACCGTGGCCAATCCACCTAGCCTGCACATCTTTAGAATGTGGGAGAAAACCCACACAGACACAGGGAGAACGTGCAAACTCCACACAGATAGTCACCCGAGCGTGGAATCAAACCTGGGTCCCTGGCGCTGTGAGGCAGCAGTGCTAACCACTGAGCCACATTTAAGCACTGCAGTTAGTGAGCCAGATGGGCTGTTCCCCAGACAATAGCTCCATGGTCATTGTTAAGACTCGTTAATTCTAAATTTTTAATCCTACCATGGCAGGATTCAAACCCAGGTCGACAGAACACGACCTGGGTCACTGGATTAATAGTCTAGCAATAATGCCACTGAACCATCACCTCCTCCAACAGCGACAAACTTGCAAGACTGATGGCAAGGCCAGGTTGCGTCTACAAAGGTCAGAGGTTTGGGTTAGTCAGGAGAGTGAGCCAGCTTCCCCTCCGCGCCCCGAGATTGATTATAAGCCTGGCAGGGGCTTCACCATGCTGGAAAAAAATCAAAACTTTGGCCCTCAGCAAAGTTGCTTCCAACTCTGCATCCCACAGCCAAGGATTTCCAAGTGACTCGAGGTATGAGGGAGTTTAAGAATGCAGGACGGCTTGTAAAAGCTGGGCTTCTCCTGAGGGAAGATTCATTAAATATTCAAAATCATGCCTGTCTGTTCAAAGATCAATAAGCAGAAGACACCCATTTGCAAAATGACAGAAGGCAATAATATGTGAGTGATTTTAGCTTGGAATGGAACAGACTGCCCGGGAACGCGGTGACAGGAGGTTTTTGCCAGGCCATTGGAATTAGGCACAGGGCTAGAGGGAGAAGGTAGCAGACTGGGATTGGCCAAATGATTCTTAGAGCACTGGCTCAATGGGCTGAATGGACTCCTATGCTACAACAAGGCTAACCGTAACTGGTTTCACCTGATATCAGGAATGGAAGCTGAAAGCAGCCACAGCTCATTGCAGCAGTTTCCCTAACTGAACAGCTAATTCAGTACAAGTCCTTTAGAACAATTTACAGAACTGAGCTTGGGCACCACTGGCAAACTGTCTCCATTTGTGAGGGAGAGGAAGGAGCAAGTGTGCAGAGGCTGTATCAGACTTAGTGATGGGATGCTTCCTCCAGCTAAGCTGGGTCCAACTGAAGATGATCCAAACCTGTTTAAATTCCTGGTTTCCACCACCAAGGCAAACATTCAGAAATAAAAATGTCCAACGAGGTACAACGTGATTCTCGGAACAAGAGCCTGTTAAACTAACAAACTAGCTTTCCCTTCAAGCAGAAAAACCTCAGGATCAACGACACATGTAACATACCACAATACAGGTAGAGGACATATAGGTATAAAGGATGGTTCAGGGTTCACTGACACAATGGTAGGGACATCAGCACTATTGTACAGGGAGAAGCTAGATCAACAGGGCCTGTATTCAAGGGATAACAAGGTGTAGAGCTGGATGAACACAGCAGGCCAAGCAGCAGAGGAGCAGGAAGACTGACGTTTCGGGCCTAGACCCTTCTTCAGACCTGTATTCACTACAGTTTAGGCAGATAAGAGGGGGAAGTAGATTGAAATGTATAAAGATCCTAACAGGGCTAGACAAACTAGATGCAGGGGGATGTTTCCCCCTGAACCAGCAGGCAGGGGCAGCACTGAGATAGGGGAAGACCACATATGTAATAATGCTGTGGTTTTAAGAGGTGCATTTTGTCCTGGGTTTAAAGAGGTTTTAAGGCAGATGTTCTGAGCAGTTTACCAGAGCCACTCAAGTAAATACCTTGTAAGGCCTGTTTTTTTTTTTTTAAAAAAGAATTGGAACAATAGAAGCAGCCTGAACGGGTGGGGTCAAGCTCCCACAGAACTAGGGAGTCTAGTTTCAGCTTTCTGCAGTTATGGCTGGGGTCTCAGCAGGGTTGAAAGCTGCAGTAAACTTCTCCCATCTGCTACACACAGAATTTTCTATTGTTGCATTTTTTTCCCCCCCTCCTGGACTAGAGTTGCATGTGAAACAGTTTTCTGAATTTGCCTTTTGCTAATAGGTGTGTTTACAGGATGTTGTTAGTTAGTAATAGTTAAATGTATCTGTTTTCCAATAGAGTTGGTATTCTAAATCCTTCTTTTGTTATATTCTAACTGTATTGGACAAATAGTGTGTTTTGCTCTCAATCTGATAGTTTGACCAATCAAATTGCATCTGGAATGCAATATCTCACATTTACAATAATGTAAAAGTTACGGTCCAGACTACCTTCTGAATACTTTGGGGGGTGGTTTGGTCTAGTCCATAGCAGAGATGGGGGAAAGATTTCTTCACTGAAGGTTGAGAGCCTGTGGAATTCACTATAACAAAAGGCTGAGATAACAAGGTGTAAAGCTGGATGAACACAGCAGGCCAAGCAGCATCAGAGGAGCAGGAAAGCTGACGTTTTGGGCCTAGACCCTTCTACTGAATATGTTCACAAAAAAGAGAAATTCAATTTTTTGGATTTAAAGGCACGAAGGGTTATGAGGAAACCAGAATTACGATCTTGAGTTGAAGGACCAAATGCTCCTAGTTTGTATGTCTAAAGATGGCGGCTTTCCGGTCAGGAGCGGGATTTGGAATTATAATCCATCGTCAAAACGTTCAGAGGTGGTGAGCCTCGAACAGGCTACAGTTTCCCAGCATCTGGATCTGTGCATTAGGCTTCACCCTGCAGAAACGGAGGCGACCAAAAAAAAAGAACAAAGACAGCAATATATCGCAAAGAAAACTTGTTTTATTTGTCAGTTAAGAAACAGGCCGGCTTTATACTTTTCAATATGAAAAAACAAAAAAACAAAGAGAACAGAAGGGTGCAATTCATAAAAACAGTAACAGGACATTGACAGCAGCAAAATGCAAACAAAAGTTAGGAAAAATTGAAAGACTGGGTGACAACTCAGTAAGCAGCAGCATGGAAAACAATCAAAGAACATCTAGGTCACAATCCTTCAAAAAAGGTTCATCCAAGGCTCAACAGGTAAAAGAACACAGTCTCACACCACCCCCTCAGCCATCAGGAATACCCTTCCTGTTAGCAACTAGTGACAAGTTGAGCACAGTGTAACTTTACAGCAAATTCTGCTTCCCCTCTCAAAAAAAAAGTTCCTCAGCTGGGAAGAGATCGGCAGTGTGGAATTAACTCATCCTCCAGCCACACTGCTGGCTCAGCTATTCTGACGATTACAGACCCAAAAAGTAAGAGGGTTTATTGGTGGGAAAAATCCCCCAAACAGGGCACGTAGACAGGTAGAGAAGGAGGATTGTATTCAGACAATACGAACTCAACCAGAGTTTGAACAAGCAGTTGAAAAGTAGGACACATCTAAAAACAGACAAAATTTACATCACAGGTTCAACAATCTCACACGAAAGTTGGTAAGAGAGAAAAGCAGTTTTTTCTTCCTGTACAGCATGGACAATTCCTTCAGGTATATGAACAAAGATGGAGGATTTTCGGGATTTTGAAATCAAAGGTATCGTTTTTGAGACCCTTGCGCCAAATTATTGTGTATATTCTTGTTTTGCAGTTCAGCATCACTGGGCATCAGTTGGCACTAGCCATTGCCTAGCTGGCTGATAGATCTAGAACCAACCACAGTGTGGCCCAAACCCTTGCACAAGGTCACTCTTGGAGCCCTGGCCCCACTAAGTAAGAGATGAGAGGTAGCCCCAGACCAAAGTGGGTGAAGGGCATGCAGTGGACATTGCCACAGCCCCAACAGTACACACAAAGCAGATCCTCTACCTTCTACACACTGGACAGTGAGGTGCTAGAGAGCAGGCCAGCGAACTTCAAACCCATCAACAGAAACAAACCACCAGTGCCCTGTCAGAACAATTTGACCAATCAAGAAATGGGCTTACGGACCTCCAAACCTGGTTTCGGACTACGACGCTACTCCTACAAATAAAGCTGTGAGATCCCATGTATTTGGGAAGCTTACTCTCCCGATATTTAAAAGGGAGATCCCTATTATCAATGTTTCTCCACTAGCACAGATCCATTTCCAACCACCTCCATGTTTTCGAAGTAATAGATGTGTTGTGAAGGCCCTCTCTTTTGGGGATCAAACGAGATCTTTGGGCCAACTGAACAAACGACTGGAATGATATTTGATCTCTGCCAACATGCATGAAATTGGATTCCATTAAAATAGTGGAACGTCAGTGACTGCTGGACTGCACAGCAATACCAAAAATCAGGAGCAAGGTTTCAAATACACAAATTTTCTAATCCACCAGTTCAGGGGACGTTATTACACACCTATGGAGCAGGCAGGACTTGAATCCAGGCCTCCTGGCTCAGAGGTAGAGGCACTACCACCGCAGCACAAGGGCACCTGAACCAGATTTCAACCCAGCTACTGCTAATTCCCATCATCTGACCCTCTCCAAATCTCCACCCACTCACCCAGACTGGTAGGCCCACCACTGAGATAATCGTTGTGAAATTTCACCTCAGCCTTTCAATTTCCCTCCATCCCAACATTCCTCAGGTCCTTCCTGTTTCAACCTCCCTCATCCACGCCCTCCCCTACTTCAGTCAAGTGTGCCTACCAACTGCTCCCGACAAAATGAAATTTAAAGAAAAAAACACAAAACTATCACACTACCACACTCATGACAACCACGGCCCGTTTCGATTTAAAACATGCAAAATAGGACGGGGGTGGGGGAGGGGGAGGTGGTTTTGGATCTGGGGCCATGGTGCTTTAGTTTGGGAACTGAGACGATACATCTGGCGCTGGAATTATAATGGAGGGGTAACGAGGGTAAAGGGACAAAAAAAGTTTCCTTTGAACTCAAGTCCTGTGGAACCCGAGGGCCCATGGACCCCGCCTGTTTTAAACACAATTTTTTTTTCTCCTGCTGTTTTGTTTTTAAAAAGGATGTTTTATGTACACAGAAAAAAAAAGGCGGGCGCAGCCGACTAGCCTTTAGGCCTCGTCTTGCTCGATCTCCTCCTCAAACTCTCCCTCCTCCTCAGCGGTGGCGTCCTGGTACTGCTGGTACTCAGAGACCAGGTCGTTCATGTTGCTCTCGGCCTCAGTGAACTCCATCTCGTCCATGCCCTCGCCCGTGTACCAGTGCAGGAAGGCCTTGCGCCGGAACATGGCGGTGAACTGCTCCGAGATGCGCTTGAAGAGCTCCTGGATGGCGGTGCTGTTGCCGATGAAGGTGACGGCCATCTTGAGGCCGCGTGGCGGGATGTCGCACACGGCCGTCTTGACGTTGTTGGGGATCCACTCCACGAAGTAGCTGCTGTTCTTGTTCTGCACGTTCAACATCTGCTCGTCCACCTCCTTCATGGACATACGCCCCCTGAAGACCGCCGCCACCGTCAGGTAGCGGCCGTGGCGCGGGTCGCAGGCCGCCATCATGTTCTTGGCGTCGAAGACCTGCTGGGTCAGCTCGGGCACGGTCAGGGCCCGGTACTGCTGGCTCCCGCGGCTGGTGAGGGGGGCGAAGCCGGGCATGAAGAAATGGAGGCGCGGGAAGGGCACCATATTGACCGCCAGCTTGCGCAGGTCGGCGTTGAGCTGGCCCGGGAAGCGCAGGCAGGTGGTCACCCCGCTCATGGTGGCCGAGACCAGATGGTTGAGGTCCCCGTAGGTCGGGGTGGTCAGCTTGAGGGTGCGGAAACAGATGTCGTACAGGGCCTCGTTGTCGATGCAGTAGGTCTCATCGGTGTTCTCCACCAGCTGGTGGACCGACAGCGTAGCGTTGTACGGTTCCACCACCGTGTCTGACACCTTGGGAGAGGGCACCACGCTGAAGGTGTTCATGATGCGGTCTGGGTACTCCTCGCGGATCTTGCTGATCAGCAGTGTGCCCATGCCCGAGCCAGTGCCACCTCCCAGCGAGTGGGTCAGCTGGAATCCCTGAAGGCAATCACAGCTCTCCGCCTCCTTCCTCACCACATCCAGCACAGAGTCCACCAGCTCTGCCCCCTCTGTGTAGTGCCCCTTCGCCCAGTTGTTGCCCGCACCGCTCTGGCCTGGAAAACACAAATGGCAAGGGTGGGGTTCGGGGGTGCGAAGGTGAACAATATATACACCCGCCCCATCAGATGGCACGGCCCTGTACCATGGCAGCAGTCAGGAATGCGGACTGTAGCGAAATACCATGGTGTAATATTATAGCACAGATCAGGGAAAAAAATACAATCCAGTGGTTAGCATTTGGACCTATCAGTCTACAGATACTCTATTACCTGGATCAAATCTATCGTTTCAGGATGAATGCTGGTATCAGATTGATGCTCCATTTACCAAAGATCCACAAAACACTGCCCCGAACCTTAACAATTAGCTCCCTAGTTTTCAACATGAGGATTACCCAATAACCTATTAAAGTTGGCAAAGGAATAGATATTTTCCCAGCGCACCAGGCAGGGCTAGACTGCTCCTCACTGGATGCCCTGCTCCCTGGTTTTATTTGAAGGGCACCCCATTACCGCCACACTCGAGTGGGGATCGGAGTCTTGCTGTGCAGGTTCTGGAGTGGATCACAATCTGAGCGTGATCCAGCCTCAGCGAGATGGAGGGTACAGTATCTCACAGTTGTGGAGATTCCCAGAATAGAAATAAGAGGGAATTTCCAACCCTCCCCCATTTCAAAATGCACAACTCAATCGGGTAGACCTCAAAGCAGCCCGCACTTACCGAACACAAAGTTATCCGGTCGGAAGATCTGCCCAAATGGTCCGGAGCGAACAGAGTCCATGGTGCCAGGTTCTAGGTCCACCAGGATGGCACGGGGAACATATTTACCTCCTGGGAAGGGAGAGAGAGAAAACAAGCTCGCTTGGCAAGATCCTTCAACTGCAACGTGTACCCTTCCCCACTTGGTGGACAAAGAGAGAATAATGGAGATGGATGCAGCACACCATCCCATTACAATAACAGCAACAGACAGGCCACTCGATGGACATGTTAAACACTGGTGCCCAATACAGCTATGGGCTTAGCTGGGCCACCTCCACACCAACGCCCAACTTCACAGAGCATGACGGGAGAGTGAATCTATTCCCCAATGTACAGACACTCTGCTCTACCCTCCCATTTACACTCACACACACCAACAGGGATGCCTCACTGCCAGACAGGGCAACAGCTTCTGGCTGATTGGCACCATGCTCCTAGTTTCCTCCTCTGCCCACTGCATACAAAACATGCCAACTAGCCACCCAACTCTGACCCACAGGGTTCCAACAAGTAACCTCCAGAGAGAAGGGAGGAGATCTGGAGGGCAGGGGGAGAACGGAAGGAGGGAGTACCAGCTCCCACACCTGCATAGAACCCAACAAGATGCCTCTTCCCACCCCACACCAGACTACAGGCCAGTACCTGATGCCTCATTGTAGTAGACGTTAATACGATCCAGCTGAAGGTCACTGTCTCCATGGTAGGTACCAGTCGGGTCAATGCCATGTTCGTCACTGATGACTTCCCAGAACTGTGGAGGAGAGCAGAAACTGGAGTTAGAGCAGTCCAGGGCAGGACACCTAGCACACAGTCTACCTACATCACTCATTTTTCCTTGTGCACAGAAAAGAAACTGTGTATATTCATTCCTTGGGGCAATGCCAGTCAAGCTGCCCAGTTTCAATTTAAATAAAGCCTGGCTGTTAGTTGTCAGTCATCAGTTAACTGGTGCATTCTCCACTGCAACATCTCTAGTAGCCAGAGCCAATTACCAATCATTCTCTCAGGATATGACTCTCGTGTTACACTGGGCTTCTCTCATACATTCTAACAATTACAAAATGAAAAGCCTTGACAAAGTGCCCTTTCTCCTCCCCCAGCATAACCTAAACTCATCTACTGCCACTATGTGGCAAAACATCAGCGAGTGCCCACTTGCAAAAGGTCTAACACAAAAGCATGCCATTTGGCCTGAATAATCTGCGCCTGTGTTTATAACACATTCCTTGCAATTGAATCTCTCGTACAGCTTGTAGCTGGAAACCCGACATTCTCACCTACTCATTTCACCCGCCCCTTTGAAAGTATCCAAGCTATTCACCGCAAACATTTTCTCCGATCGTGAGCACCACATTCTGCCCCCTCTCTGGGTAATCTCATGTCAATTTCACATTAGATTCATTAGGGTGGTCCCTAGTTTTTGATAGCCCCTCAAGTTTAGCTATTCTGATTATCAATTTACAAAATTCCACAGCACAAACAAACTCAAAGTGATGCCATGGATACGTTTTGGGATAAAACGCCCCAGGACTCGTAGGGGAAAAAAACTGCAGTTATTTCATACAGCATGACAGATTAAGATCAATAATATACACTTTCCTTGGCAGCTTTAAAATAGATTAAAAGATGTTCAATTGTAGCAACAGGAAAAATCCCTGAATTTGATAGAGAGCCCAGTTTCAAAGCTCAGTAACAACCAAATCTTTTCTAAAAAACCAATTCTCATAACATTCACAAGATTGTGCCAGTTTCAAATTAAAAACACCAAGGCTCCCCTCCAAACTGGAGCTTTTTAGCCCCAGAAAGGTAGATTTAAGATAAGGATTCACAAATCTATTCCATATGGAATATGTGTGAGGAGCATGTGTCTGTGAGGTCAGGTTTAGAGTTGCTTCAAGACAGGAGACTGCTGGCTACGAGCTGTGCCAAGAATTTTGCAACAAAAACCAAAAAATCAAGAGCCAAAAACAGTCAAGCAGCTGTAGCAGGGCGAGTGGAAAGAGAAAGTGGGAACATTTCAGATCCATGACCTAATGGGACTCAGATTTCTGCAGTTTGCGTGTTTCAGGGCAGGGACTGTGGGCTGGATACCTCTGCACAGCCACAAAGTTGATCAGAGATCTGGAAAATGCCAGTCAAGTAGGCACAAGCTTCAATCAGGGTACCAGGATGGGAATTAGGAGCAGGAGAGTGTAGAGATACTGGGAGAATAGGAAGATATGAAGAATTCTTTGAGGGCCAGCACAGATAATGGGCTAAGTGGCCATCTCGTCTGCACTGCAGCACAGAACGAGCTTGCTTATGAACTGGACTAGCTTCTGTGCAGAGCCTTTCTTCCACCTTTCTCCCCCCATCCTGTCCTTTCCATCACATCTCCCTCTGATCATCCACCTCCCCATACGCCCTCAAACATAGGTATCCCTTTGTCATCTCTGGGTTTAGCAGCTTCTCCCAAATTCTGATTAAAACAAAAAAAAAAACAACTTACTGATGACAAATTCATGAACAACACATTGTCCCTTTTCTCCAACCCAAAAACTTTAAGACAAAAACCATGGGCAGATTTCCCATTAAGTGAATGGCCTTATTTAGTGAATGAACGGATCACCACAGGCCCCAGCGACGGGCTATGAACAGGGTTAAAAATTGGCACCATTTCTCACAGGCTTGCCATATCACGCAAATCTCAGAAACACAGGGAGCAGCACAATGGACTAGGAGAAGGAGCATACACACTTATTGCCATATCCTGGTTTTTTTTTTAAAAAAGAAACAGGATTTTGCAATCAGTGAGGGAGCAGATAATTCCCCAGTCACAGGAGTGTAATGGGCATCATTCCAAACAAGCACCAGCTAGACACTGCGCTATGCCAGGTCTGAACACTGGCATTCAGTGGACCAGAAAGAGATTGAGCTTGGGAAATAGACAAAGAAATTGCGCTGCATTGAAATACCCAGCGAGTGCCATACTGATAGAGGCTGATGCAGATTTATTAATAGACCATTACATTATTTTCGAACACCACAAAACAATGGCTGTACGGATCTGCAGTCTCAGGCACACAAAGCAACACCTTTCTCTTCACCCGCATACAGCCAGTCTCAGTAATTTGTACAATCATTGTGTCGCTAACAGTCACAGTTCCTGTGACTGTGTCTCTCTCTGCCAACCAAAATTCCCCCAATAACATTCTTTTCAAAATCAGGAACCCCCCCCCCCCCACCCCAGTTCCTCCATGCCCACCTCCCAACCCAAACCAATCCCATTTAAAATAACTGGGTGGGGGAGCATTAACTGGTAATGGAGCATTAACAGAGAACATTTTCCAACACGGAAAAAGGAAAGTGTGAACACAGCCCTCGGAAAGGAGAATCTGGGAGCAGATAGAAGATTCCAGACGTACAGCTTACAATGCCGGACAAAGATGTTAAAGATTGCACGGCCAAGGTGGGGAAACGCAGTGAATGTGCAGATTTGAAGGGGTCTAAATTGGACTTGTATTTTGCGTGGAGGGAATCCATTCAAGGACCTAGCATTGGAAACACAAGCAGCAATGTGAAGAATGTGGGGAAAATAAATCTGGAAGATGGAGTGAGAGTCAAAAGAAAGATTGTCTACAAAGTTTATTTCCTTCCCTTGTTTGAAAACACATTGCTCCCAGAATCAGGGATTAACTCATTTGCCCACCCAGCAATCCTACTGTCTAGACAGACAGCCTTACGTAGTGTCTGAGCAGTGATCCTTGTGGCCTGCTGCAGCCATTCAACTAAAATAACCACATTGGCAGCAGATCAAGGAAAATGGCTCGAAAATTCAGCAGCACATTGAGTGTTAGCATTTGCAGTGGAGGAGGGGAGACAGGCAGTCAGCAGGAGGACGCATTTGCAGCAAACTCCAGACTAGATGCCCCACCCTAACCAGCCACTCACTCACTCCCCCATCAGACAGGAGGTTGAAGGACAAAAGAACAGAGACAAAAGAGGAAAAAATCCTCATCCATTCGGCTGGGTACTGCATTCCTGCACAAGAAAACAGCAGGGTGAAATCCCGATCAAAAAATCATAGGAGATATATCACATTCAAAAGGAAAAAAGGTTCTTTTTTATAGCGGTCTCTTATCCTCAGAGGGGACATATAATCTCAATTAAACTGCTCAAGTGATGATTTCAAAGCTATGACATCAGCTCGGGAAATAGACACAGGCACAATGTGACTGACTGCATTCTTTTTTGCCAAGTGCCAAATTGCTGAATTTGAAAAAAGGGGAAAGCACACGAGACAATCCGACTTTGTTCTTGTTTGCTTCCCCATCCAGTCCCTGTGCCCTTGTGCAGAATCCCTCAGGCAAGCTACCTCCTAGCCTTGCAGCTGAACTTTAGCACAGGAGCCTTGCAGGCAGTGGGATGGGCACGGACAGGACGCCACAGAAATTCGGCAGGGGTCTGGAGATGGACACTGCCACAAACCTGCTGCCAAGCCCCTTTTCTCTATCCCCAGTCCTCCCATCGCACATTTCGCCATTTAGACATTTAAGGGGTTTAACAAATAAATGTTACACCTCCCAGTCTCAGACACCATGTCCAAATTGTAGAGTGTACCAAAGCACATCCATATGCAATCTCTCAGACACAGCCTCCCATATTCTATCTTCTACACAAGATTTATCATCAGCTCACCAAACCCCAAGAGTTCTCGCTTGACCCTTCACTCCCTCAAGCTTGGCCCTCATTCACCCTGAAGGTGGATATTTCCCTCATTTATCACATCCCTTTCCAGCCAAAGTTCTGAACTGCTGAGACACAGATATAAAGCATAAACCCAAATCTCTCACATAGCCAGGCTCACTGGGGTACAAATAGATTGTGATATGACTAGCATGGACATGATGGGCCAAAGGGCCTCTGGCCATACTGTTGAAAAAAAACTGACTGGATAGCAATCAGCTACATGAGCCGCAGATGGTTTGCCACCAGTGCCAGCTCGTGAGCATTGTATCCTGCTATCCCAGGATTGAGATGTGCCAACTTAGCAGATAATAGGCACAAGGCAGAGGCCTGTCCCACTCTTAAAGCCAAGTCCTGTGTTGGGTGGGATTATCTATTCAATACTAGAAAACGTGATGACTGTGCAAAAAGCTCTCTGCTTCACTAAACAAAGACACAGTCAGGACAGCGAAGGGAGTGACAGGCGGAAGTGTTCAGATCAGGGAGAGATGCTCTTTAATCAATGCTCTGTTCTTTAAAAAGGATTGAAAATGGTCCAAACACCACAATACAGCAATCTGGTAGCGTTACTGAAAAGGCATAAGAATGATCCCTTACGCATTTTTAATTAAAGATAAATCTTTGCAGTATTAATTACAGCAAAATCATTTCTGCATCTGTAGGAATTCAGGATAGATTGGGAGCAAGGCTATGAGAGAGAGACATGCTGATCTCAGTTTTCTCAAATTAGAGGGCAGCCTTTCAATGAGCATGCCAGCTCCTGATCCTGTTTCCAGGCTTAACACTGCCTCTGATCGGAAAGACATTTCACAGAGGGAGGGATGGCACACTCCCACCACCATCTGCTTGAACCATAGGGGTCACAATCAGTCCAAGACAATGAAAGGTCCGCACTGAGGGGTTACAAGTGACTACTGGCCAACTCAACCATCACCATTCCCATATATCCCAAACCCAAGCAACCAGCCTCACAGTAACCCTGTTGCAATGGCTGTTTCAGATGTTTTACCCAAAGCAGGCCACTCTCCATTCTGGAAAACTGACCCAAGAAGCAACAATTTATGGTTCAGTACTCCTTCCCCACACAATGCCCCAAATAGTCAACATCCAAAGGACAGCCATTGACGCACCAACCTTGCAGCCCATAGAATCTCAGAAATTCACAGCACAGAAGGGGGCTGTTCGGCCCATCATGTCAGTGCTGGCTGTACAAGAACTCAGTGTTCTTGTTGCATTATACACAAGTTTAGCACTAAATTGAAGATGCGAGACCAAACAACAACCAGAGTAACTGGTCAGACTTGATCATTATTTCTAATATATACATTCCTGAAAAAAAGAGAGATTGTTGTAGAGATTCCTCTTTCACCCATCAGGACCCTATCACAAGAATATCAAATCTCAGGAAAAAATACAGTCAAAAGTAAAAACAAAACAAAGTGCAATTGAAAGAATTAATACAAATGCAAAGCTTTCACTCAACTTTTCATTAAATTGATGAACAAGACTACTTGGAAAATTTGGTTTAATTTTCAAGTGCCCTGAATTGTTTAGGGATGAGTTCAGGACTCTTGGGCTTCAGGGAATCCTGGTCGGAAAACCATTTGACTAGTTTTTAAAGTTGATAATTACTCAGTGGTGAAAGGCACCAATCACAGCAGAACCCTCAAACCGAACCACAACTACTGGATTGGAATCAAAACCATGAGAGAAACATGTGGGGGATTTAAATTTTTTTGTACAAATTGAGCAAACAGCTTGGGGGAGTGCAATGATTATATTAGACATAAATGAAAGATGCCACATATGAAACCAGACAAAGAGCAAACCTGTTGGAACAATTCAGAAAAAAGGTTAAATGGGAATTAGAACAGTTCAGGACAATGGGATACATGTTGAATGCAGAGTGTAACAGGCAGGAAAAGTTTATTCAAAATGGAAATTTGTATATTTTAATTTGCTAACGTCTTCACAAAAGGTGCGACTACAGAAGTTATTTGCATGTGTTAGCCCAGGATGTAGCTACTGATCTCGCCTATTGATGAACAGTAAATAATCGCCTGAATTGTATGTGGCTCAAACTATTTTGTCCTATTGTTACATACTGTATCGCTTCAGTACTTAATTCTCACTTTGTCGTTGATTTATAGGAAGCAAAAAGGTGTTTTATCGTGACCCATTATTTCCTGGCGATGCACATGTCCCTTGCCTGCGGGGGGCACATCCTCTAACAATATTAGCACAAGTGGACTTCAAGCCCTGTATCATTGGCATGTGCTCACAAGCCCGCAAGACACAGATGAGCTACATTTGAATAGTGCCCTCAGCAGAGGTCACAGGATTACTAGTGAGGCAGTAGCCTCAAACATCATCTTTTTAATGAAAATTACTTCTGTTCAGTACTGAAACGGTGCTGGGGAGGGGAGAGTGTGGGAAAGATGTTGCAGCTCACGATGGACAATAAGATCATTGCAGCCAGTGGATTCTGAAGGGAGGGGGGGGCTCAGCCCACTCTGCCCTGCAAGTGCCAACTCCCTGCAGCGTCCTGGCTGCCCCAGCAGTCTGTTAGAGAGAAGAAATAGGTGGGCAGATCAATCCAGAGAAAGGTGAAGACCATGTGGTCCTGCACATCTGTTTACAACAACAACAACAGAACAGAGCAGATAGCACCTTAACCCTTTCCCCAGCCACGATCACAACCCAAGCTTCCCCTCGCGGAAATAGATGGGAAAGAGAATCGAATGTGGACTTTTAAAAATAAAAGTCACTTGGAAAGGTTTGCCTGGACTCGTCATTCATTACTCAACACGAAAATGGATTAGATACTGGACAAAAAGTGTGTGTGTGTGTGGATGAGGTCAAGGGGACTAAACGGATCTTCCTGTCAAAGAGGCAGTATTGAAGCGACGGGCCGAACAGCCTCCGAGGACCTAAAAGCACGTCCCTCCGGTTGAAGCGGGGCGGAAAGATTGAGATTGAAGACAACAGTAACCTGCAGGGACGGTCAGGATGACCCGGAGCTGGCGACATGAGGCCAGTGTTACAGTGTAGCAGGAGCTGGAAACCCGGAGCTGAGTTTGTCCCAGAACAGACCAGGAACTCCGCTCCCTTCCTAATCAGCTGAAGGCAGGCAAGGAACAAAATACTGGAAGCTCAGCAGGTCTTCTTCAGAAAAGGGTCACCAGACTCGAAACATTTAACTGATTTTTCTTCTTCACAGATGCTTCCAGACCGGTGTTTATCCCCGATTTACAGCATCTGCAGTTCCTTATGAAGGCAAAGTTTTGATTCATAATTATAGGTATTTTCCGTGGAGTGTAAATAAACGCAGAATCCCAGCCAACTGTATTAGCTGGGACAGGTCCCAGATTTGAACCTGGCCTGAGAAATCCTGTGGTTCATTTTATTACCAGTTGAACCTAGTTGGTTACACGTTAACTTTCGGAATGCAGCATTGTATCTCCCTGATTCCCACAGTAACTGCTCACATCGAGCTCAATGAAGAGGCCAGAGCTGCACTCTATTCGCTACAGGCTGGAAATGGGCTGGCTGGCTGGGTGGGGGAGTCAAACGGCGGGGAAGTGAATTTCTCAAAAAAAATTTGAATTCAAAAAAAAAGGAGAGAGAAAGAGCCGTTTGGCGCCTCACCTCCCTCAGCCCATTGGCTAGCTCGGTTTTTGGCGCCTCTACAATTTCCCTCCAAGACACTCCGCCCAATAGGAGCTCGGTTCATGGCAGTTAGACAAAAAAAAGCTCAGATTCCACCCCCCACAAACCAGGAATCCAGTCTACAGAGACCAACACTGTTGGATCCCAACAACTGACCTCAGTTCCCTTCCCCCACCAGACCTTACTTATTCCCCCAAGCCTCTGGACCCCCTGAAAAAAGATCAATTTCTCTCCGCTACTACTACCACCCCCACCCCCTCCAGTCTCTGAATTCCAGCGCCAATGAAAAATTTCACTGTTTTTTGGGAAAGAAAAAAAAAAATCACCGATTAGAAACTAGCATCAACCCCTTGTAACATTGAGATTTCTCTTTGTAACAATCCCACAGATAGCAACCTGCTCAATCCGTTATTTGTGGTAAACGGCGTGTAACATTGTATAATCACATTACAGAGCCTTACCCACTCAGCAGGTTCAATGCAGCATTATGGAAAGGTCACGGACTAATCAGAACGTAATCTTAAAGGAAGCGTTTTTCTCTTGCAGCTCCCTCAATCTCACAAATATCCTTTACGCAGCCCCCCCCTCCTTTTAAAGGATTTATGCGCTAATTAAAACCTACGCTATATTAAAAAAAAACGAGCAAATCAGCCGTGTGTGGACCAAGAATAGAAATCGCGCTTAAATTCGCATGTCAAGAAGACAAGACGGGCTAATTTCATTGCCAAAGGATTCCTTGCCTAATCCCTCTTTAAGGGCATGTGGACAAGTCGGAGAGAGCATTGACCAGAACTGACTTTCATCAAATTCCTGCAGCATTTACATCTCACCAACCCACATGGAGTTCAATCGAAAATGCATTCATTTGCTCAAACGAAAAATTATCATTGATCGCTCTGTATTCGCTGCTAAAATGATCGAGATTACACACACCGCCACCCCCCCACCTCCACCTCCACCTCCCTCCATCCTAGACCAGAGCACGAGTCCGTTCATCGTAACGCTACTTCGGTTGGAAATTGACCACAAATTGCAAAAAAAAAACCTCTAGGTTTTGTTGTGTTTTTCTTTTACCTTGGCACCGATCTGATTGCCGCACTGCCCGGCTTGTACGTGCACGATCTCCCTCATTGTCAGGCCTTTTTAAAAAATAAAAATCACACAAGAGAAAACCCGAGTAAAGCACAGCAAACACTGCTCCACAGCGTAACTGCACTGTCCGTGTAACTCCAGGCGCCTCGCAACAAAGCTTATAAAGGGGGTGGTGCCGCCTCTGCCAGCTCCCCCTTCCTATTGGACTGTGGGCACACGTGGTCCAGGAACCAGCCTGCCATTGGACACGAAATGTTGCAGTAATTAACCAGGGACGTCACGCAGGGCCGCATGGAAAGACCCTGGGAGTTTGAGTCCCATTGCCATATCAGGCCAGAAGCAGAAGGTCATATCTTTGCAAATAGAGGTCTCCTATTCATGAGGGCCTGGGGATTATCTCACAGAACAATGGAGGCAGAGTTACTGAATGTGGCTAAGGCCCATTCCAGTAGATTCTTAATTTTTCTCTTTATTGTTTTGTGCAGGGGGTGTCTCATCACTGGAAAGACATCAGGTACATTGACTCAGCCAAATTGACCAGCAGTATCATTGAAATAGTTAAGGGTTGATCACATTGCTGTGGGTCTGGAGGCCAGACCAGGTAAGGAGACAACAAGGTTGCAGAGCTTTCCTGCTCCTATGATGCTGCTTGGCCTGCTGTGTTCATTCAGCTCTGCACCTTGTTGTCTCGGATTCTCCACCATCTGCAGTTCCTACTATCCCAGACCAGGTAAGGACATCAGATTTCCTTCCCTAAACCAGATTACGAAACCAGATGGGGTTTTACAGAGATAGTAGGAACTGCAGATGCTGCAGAATCCAAGACAACAGGGTGCATTTCTGATGAAGGGTCGAGGCCCGAAACATCAGCCTTCCTGCTCCTATGATGCTGCTTGGTCTGCTGTGTTCATCCAGCTCTGCACCTTATTGTCTGGGGTTTTACAGTTTCTGTTTGCTCAGATTCTGCTTCACCTTGGCGATATGCTCCCCCCAAGATTCTGCACATGCCCCCAGCCCCTCCTGAACCATATTCCAAGCACCTTCAGGTAATCTATCCTGATGGTAATGGGGATAAAGGATTGACATAACAAGGTGTAGAGCTGGATGAACACAGCAGGTCAAGCAGCATCATAGGAGCAGGTAGGCTGACGTTTCAGGCCTAGACCCTTCATCAGAAATGGGGGAGGGGAAGGGGGTTCTGAAATAAATAGGGAGAGAGTGGGAGGCGAGTAGAAGATGGATAGAAGAGAAGATAGGTGGATAGGAGACAGACAGGTCAAAGAGGTGGGGATGGAGCCAGTAAAGGGTGAGTGTAGGTGGGGAGGTAGGGAGG
>NC_063366.1:23307922-23316874 GCF_021869965.1 Rhincodon typus | reverse complement strand
CTGCTTGATGTGGAAAGTCTTCTTGGGGCCTGGGATGGGGGTGAGGGGGGAGGTGTAGGGGCAGGTGTGGCACTTCCTGCGGTTGCAGGGAAAAGTGCTGGGTGTGGTGCGGCTGGAGGGGAGTGTGGAGCGGACAAGGGAGTCACGGAGATAGTGGTCCCTCCGGAAAGCAGATAAGGGTGGGGAGGGAAAGATGTCTTTGGTGGTGGGGTCGGATTGCAGATGGCGGAAGTGTCGGAGGATGATGCGTTGGATCCGGAGGTTGGTGGGGTGGTACGTGAGGACGAGGGGGATTCTTTTTTGGTTCTTATTGCGTGGACAGGGTGTGAGGGATGAGTTGCGGGAAATGTGGGAGACACGGTTGAGGGCGTCCTCGACCACTGAGGGGGGGGAAGTTATGGTCCTTGAAAAACGAGGACAACTGAGATGTACTGGAGTGGAATGTCTCATCCTGGGAGCAGATGCGGCGGAGGCGAAGGAATTGGGAATAGGGGATGGCATTTTTGCAGGAAGGTGGGTGGGAGGAGGAGTATTCTAGGTAGCTGTGGGAGTTGGTGGGCTTGAAATGGATATCGGTTTCTAGGTGGTTGCCCGAGATGGAGACAGAGAGGTCCAGGAAGGAGAGAGAGGTATTAGAGATGGTCCAGGTAAACTTAAGGTTGGGGTGGAAGGTGTTGATGAAGTGGATGAACTGTTTGAGCTCCTCGTGGTAGCATGAGGCGGCGCCGATACAGTCATCAATGTAACGGAGGAAGAGGTGGGGTTTAGGGCTGCTGTAGGTACGGAAGAGGGATTGTTCCACGTAAACTACAAAGAGGCAGGCGTAGCTTGGGCTCATGCGGGTACCCATGGCCACCCCCTTTGTCTGTAGGAAGTGGGAGGAATTGAAAGAGAAGTTGTTGAGGGTGAGGACGAGTTCGGCTAAGCGGATGAGCGTGTCAGTGGAGGGGGACTGGTCGGGACAGGAAGAAGCGGAGGGCCTTTAGGCCATCTGTATGGGGAATGCTGGTGTAGAGGGACTGGACGTCCATGGTAAAGATGAGGTGTTGGGGACCGGGGAATTGGAAGTTCTGGAGGAGGTGGAGGGCGTGGGTGGTGTCACGGACGTAGGTAGGGAGTTCCTGGACCAAGGGGAAGAAAATGGAGTCCAGATAGGTGGAGATCAGTTCTGTGGGGCAGGAGCAGGCAGAGACAATGGGTCAACCAGGGCATTCAGGTTTGTGGATTTTGGGAAGGAGATAGAAGCGGGCAGTGCGGGGTTGGGGAACGATGAGGGTGGAGGCCATGGGTGGAAGATCACCTGAGGTGATGAGGTTGTGGATGGTTTGGGAGATGATGGTTTGGTGGTCGGGGGTGGGGTCATGATCAAGGGGGCGGTAGGAGGAGGTGTTGGAGAGTTGGCGTCTGGCCTCGGCGATGTAGAGGTCAGTGCGCCATACCACAACTGCGCCTCCCTTGTCCGCGGGTTTTATGGTGAGGTTGGGATTGGAGCGGAGGGAGCGGAGGGCTGCATGTTCTGCGGGGGAGAGGTTGGAGTGGGTGAGAGGGGTGGAGAGGTTGAGGCGATTGATGTCTCGACGGCAGTTGGAGATGAAGAGGTCGAGGGAGGGTAGGAGGCCTTGGGGTGGTGTCCAGGAGGAGGGGGTGTGTTGGAAGCGGGAGAAGGGGTCAGTAGAGGGAGGGTTAGGCTCACGGTTGAAGAAGTAAGCGTGGAGGTGGAGGCGGCAGAAAAACTGCTCTATGTCCAAGCCTGAGTGGTATTCGTTGATGTGTGGGTGGAGGGGGACAAAGGTGAGCCCTTTACTGAGGACTGACCATTCGTCCTCAGTGAGGGGTAGGTCTGGGGGGATGGTGAAGACTCGGCATGGCTGGGTGTTGCTGTCTCCTCTGGAGCTGCTGGCTGTGGAGACTGTGGGCGGAGCGACGTCGGCGGTGCGCGGAGTGGCGACGGCTGTGGGGGGAGCGGGGTAGGCGGCGGCAGCAGCGGTAACGGTAGGTGGCGACTTCAGTGTCTGTGGTGTTGGTCTCGGAAATGGAGACGGTGGTATCGGCAGCGATGGTGTTCGCTGTCCCGGAAGTGGGATACCCAGCGGTGGCGGATGTGACGTCATCTGTGGGTTCCCCGACAGTGGCCTCATGGCCAATGGCGGCGGGCACATTGTGGGGAAGGTCCTGAGTACGGCTGGGGATTTGGGGTATTCCAAAAGTGGCCTCACCAATGTCCTGTACAACCACAACATGACTTCCAAGCTTCCTCCAGTCTTTCTTAAATGAAGTGGGGGGTGGGATTGATTTGATTTATTGTCATGTGTACCTAAGTACAGTGAAAAGATTTGTGAGCAATGCAGGCTGATCATTAGCAAGCAAGGACATACAGATCATCGGGTGCTCAGACAGAGCGATAATGTTCCCTCTACCCTGCATTGGAGACCGATGTACTCTGATATTTGAAGTGGTTGTGATGTACCTGACATGTATATTAACAGCCAATGTTGAAGTTGAGAGCTGGTATTAGTGAAGGACTGTCATTGACATTTCCCCAGCACTCACAGAGAAGCAGCAAAAGCCATGCATTTATGGAGCTACAATGAGGCTAATGCACTCCCCTTTTGTTTAGCTTTTTACTTTCAACAACAACACAGTTAAGAAATATTAAACTGAAATGAATTGAAACCTGATTGTGTTTGTTCGCGGTGTCTATAATTTATGCATTGATCATTCTCAAAGCAATAATCTACATCCACTTCATGCTTGAAAACTAAAAGGAGTAACACTCCTCTATTGACAGGACAATGGGGACCTGTAGCGTCTGAAGATGACATATTGGATATACCATGCTCTATTAGGTGAATGTAAAAATCAATTACAGAAATAGCCACCCACAGATGAAGTGAGAGAGAACACATTTTGACTTTAGCACAAGAATTGTTACTCTGCCCTCATGTCATAACGTGAATAAAGTGAAATGCTATAAATTGGGGTTGGTGTAGCAAGGTACATGCTTACAAATCCTGCTTTGCCACTGACGTTTGCACCAGTCTCCATAAACGTTACCATTCGCACCATTAAAATGATACTAAACTCAAAGCTGTAAACTTTTACAGTGAGCACATTCTGTAAAATGAAAACCTGTCAATTGCAGGGGATTGCTCACTGTCCATGCAGTCACAGTGTTCGTACCAACAAAGGCACAGAAGCAGACCATTCAGCCCATTGGAGCCTGCTTTGTCATTCAAGAGGATCATGGATTGTGTCCTGGACGTCCCACGTAGATGCGACAGACCAGAGTGCACAACAATGCTTCTTCTTCCTCAGGCGGCTCAGGAAATTTGGCAGGTCCGTAAGGACCCTCACCACCATCAAAAGTATACTGTACCTGGTACGGCAACCGCTCTGCCCAAAACTGTAAGAAACTACAGAAGGTGGTGTGCACAGCCCAGACCATCACGGAAGCCAACCTTCCATCCTTGGACTCCTTTTCATACGGTTTGCTGCTGGGGAAAGGCGGCCAACATCATCAAAAACCCATTACACTCCAGTAATGCTCTCCTACAACCTCTTCCATCAGGCAGAAGATACAGAAGCTTGAACACACAGGCCAATAGGTTCAAGAACAGCTTCTTCCCTGCTGTTATTAGACTTCTGAATGGACCTCTCTAACTTCAAATAACCTCTATGGCTCACACTGTCTAAGCACCCTATGATCTGCATGTCCTTGCTTGCTCATGATCTGCCTGCATTGCTCACAAAACAAATCTTTTCACTGTACTGAGGTACACATGATACTAAATCAAATCAAACACATTGCCCTCAACCCACTGTTAACTCCTGGTTTCCATGTCTAATAAAATCTCACCCCCTCTGTCCTACAAATATGAAATGACCCTTTCTCCATCATCTTCTGAAGCACAGAGTTAGAAATTCACACAACCATTGGACAGAAAACAATTCTCCTCATCCCTGGACCAAAAAGGTGAGCCCTCAGTTTAAAATACTGCCCCCTGGCTCAGGGCTGACCCAAACAGGGTGGCACGGTGGCACAGTGGTTAGCACTGCTGCCTCACAGCGCCAGGGACCCGGGTTTGATTCCATCTGTGAGCAACTGTGTGGAGTTTGCACGTTCTTCTGTGTCTGCGTGGGTTTGCATCAGGTGATCCAGTTTCCTCCCGGAGTCCAAACATGTGCTGGCTAGGTGGGTTAGCTGTGGGAAATTGCCCCGTAGTGTCCAGTGATGTGGAGGCTAGATGGGAAATGCAGAGTTATCGGGACGTGGTGGGATGCTATTTGGAGGGTTGTTGTTGATCCAATGGGTTGAATGGCTTCTTTCTGCGCTGTAGCTGTTCTATGATCTTCTCCATGTCCACCTTGATAAAATAATTGGGATCCTATACACTTCAATCAATTTGCCCTTCAATCTCTAAACTCCAGTGAAAACAGGCCCAGTTTGTCCAACCTTTCCTCCTAAAACAAGCCACCACCCCACCCCGTTTACTGACAAGAAACAAAAAGAACAATTTATTTCTCTCCGGCCTTCATACTTTCAATTCACAATCCAAGATTCTTTCTCTTTCTGTCCTTTCCCTTGTTCATATCCATGAGCCTGTTTCTACTCTCAGCGTCACTGACCATATGAACTCTGAAGTTTTACCCTATTACTACTTCCAGTAAATGTTGCATTAATTGCTTAATCTTCATCAAAGATGCTGACTCACTTTGCTTTAAGGGTGGATTCTCTGATAAGCAACGAACGTTCAGTGATTTTCACTTTCCACCTGACTGTAGGAGGAATGTGGACTATAGGGGTTCTCTCATCGACAGATTTATCAACAAAATGATCCACCTAACACTGTCCTCGTTTCAGTCTCACTCTCAGCGCATTGTCCAAGTGGTTTCCAGTGGTTGAGAGGCACGGGTGAATTAGCTGAGAGAGGGTATTGGGTGGAAATCAGTAGGAGGTGTCCTTGCCCATGTTTGACCAAATGCCAAGAGGCTTCATAAGGTTAATATTGATGACTCACTCTCCTCTGCACCATCACCCCAACTGGGTCAGTGCTGCCCATTTTATTCGTTCTGTAGCAATTTGGTACTACTTTAAATATTTTTTTAAGGCAGAGACAGATAGATTGTTGATTACTGAAGGGATGCAAGATTATCAGGTTAAGTATGCAGAATCAGAATTAGATTTTATTGTCGCACGTTCTTGAGTACTTAATCTTATGCTCACCATAACCCTTAATTCCTTTACTGTTCAAAAATCTATCTTTGCCTTAAAGACATTCAATGAGGCAGCCTCAACTGTTTCACTGGGCCTGAGTGGCTTACCCTTTTTCATATATTTGTAACCGAGGGGGCATGCTGGGCCATTTCAGAGGGCAGGTTAAAAATTGACCACAAAGCTATGAGTCTGGAGTCACATGTAGACCTCACATGTAGGTAAGGCTGGCAGATTTCCTTCCCTATAGGACATGAGGGAGACCCACAGCTAGAGAAATCCTGGGAGCTGTTGTTAAAGCGTTGTAATCAACACAAAACTGAATTTCTTTTGAGGAAAAGTCATATTGGACTCGAAAAATTAACTCTTGTTCCTCCCTCCACAGGTGCTGCCAGGACCCGTTGAGCTTATCCAGCTGGTTTGTGGGTTAGTAGGATCTGCCGATGCTGGAGAATCTGAGATAACAAGGTGTAGAGCTGGATGAACGCAGCAGGCCAAGCAGCATCAGAGGAGCAGGAAAGCTGACGCTTCGGGTCTGGGCCCTTCTTCTGAAGGTCTGAAGATCCCTTCTTCTGAAGAAGAAGGGTCCAGACCTGAAACGTCAGCTTTCCTGCTCCTCTGATGCTGCTTGGCCTGCTGCGTTCATCCAGCTCTACACCTTGTTATCTCCAGCTGGTTTGTGTTTGTTTCAGATTTACAGCAACCACAGTATTCTGCTTTAGTTTCTGCCTTGGAACATTTCAGATCCATTTTTCCATGATGACCAGAAATGACGGGACAATTGATGTCAGGGATGGTCAAGAGGTGAGTGGGAATAGGGGAATGGAGTTACCTTGAGGATTGTTAGGCTGGAAGAGGAGACAGATATGGGGAGGGGAGGGGGAAAGAAATGGGGGGATTTTTGGGACAATCCAGTTTGCAACAGTATAGGTGTTGTACAATGTAAAATTCAGAAGATAAACTATTCCTAGAAGCAACAATAATGAGGGGCTTATCTCACCTACTTGGCAAGTTTCTATGTATTTCCATGAACTGTTTAAAAATAAACTTAATTGGACACATGAAAGACGTTTACTAACTGGCATTTTTATCTTTTCTTCCTCTCTCTGGGTGGTTTGCGGCTTTTGTTTATCTCTGCTGGTGCCAGCCACTGATGTAACTGTCCAAAAACCAGGACGAAATACCAGTTCTCATTAATCTCCCTGCAGGTAGATCATTGCAAACGTCAAAGGCTGACGTCTGGAATCTAATCACCTTTCTTTATTTCCAAAGCCTGTCGATCTTGTGCAATAGCTCCGTTGGTTCGGTTTGTGAGTCACAGTGACATTGACAACATGGATCCAATTCCTGTTCCGAGTGGGGGCCTCTATTAACGATCCTGTCATCTCAGCCTGGCCTGAGGTGTGGTGACCTCCTGTTAAACCATCATCAGTTATGTATTTTTCTCTCCCATGAAGCAGCGGCACTATGGGTCAGTGTTTGGGAGGAGTGGTCTGCTGGGGCTCGTGGTGTGGCAGGAGTTGGCTCTAGTGATTTTAGGGCAAACTCCCCAGTTACTCAGGAATTCACATCACAATCTTCTATCAGACAGTTAGCCAGATGAGTCCCGTGGAGCAGTTTGACTTCAACTCCGAATTGGACACCTTGGCAGAGTGGACATCGGAAAATCAACTTCCCGCCGTTCCCACGAAATTCGCCGCGTCCAGACTGCAATGGGGTCCTGAAACATGCCCTGGGTCCACGGATCCTGAGGCTCAGAGATCAGGCTTGTCATCTGAGCTGAGATTTCAGTGCAACACTAACAGAGTGCTACATGGATGGGGAGCTGTCATCTCAAGAGGGGACAATATTAAATCACGTGGGTAGACATTAAGGATCCCACGGAAGAAGAGAATTGGTTCTGCCATTGCCCTGAGCAACGTTCTTCTGTCAGTCGACAACAGATTAACTAAACGCACACTTCATCTCTGCTCAACTGCACATTTTGCCCTTAGATCAGTCAATGTTCTGCAGATAGAATGGAACCACTTTCAAAGTCTTGGCTCCCATAATGTTGCAACCAGTATGCGATTTTTTTTTGACCAAATATGCTATACCTGTTTGCTACTTAACTGTAAGCACTGGGCTGGAGCATAAGTGTATAAAATTAATCAGTTGCTAATAAGGTTCTACAAAGTGATGATTATGTGAATGAAACATTCAGCTCAAAGCAGCTGTTGTCTTTTCAAAGTTGAAAGCTAGACTGATATCAGAGTTCGGTTGATTTGCCATGGGTTCCCAAAATGGAGAGGGACTCTTAAAGTTATCCTTTTAGTCAAAGGATTCCAGGAAGAAAAGGTAGCAAAGGATCAAACCGGATCCAATCTTCGCATACCCCTGTATTTATTTACAGAGTTGTGCATTACAAATATAGATCTCTGTACTCCAATGATCACATTTTCACGCTTGGTCTATTGGTAGGGACTCAACTGAATCCCTAGTTAATGTCCTCCTCCTGAATACAGAGAATATACAACTGATGAAAGCTGAAGACCTAATATAGGTGGTCTTCTGTTAACATTTACAGATGGCACTAAAAAGGTCACCTTTATTAACCATCCTTTGTTTTATGTTGAGATGGTAGCTGGGCTCTAATTGAATCAACACCATCCTTGTCTTATTGGAGTCTGGTATTATCACGCTTCATGGCGTTTCTTTGCAAAGTTGTTTCCTTTTTCTCGGCTATAGAGAGTGTTACTTGTCCTTTAATAGCACCAATAAACCAACAAGGTCTTTCTGATCACTCAGCAACTGTCACAAACCACAGATAGATTTGTTCAATACTCAATATCACAACCTGCCCTGCCATGGCCTCTGGGATCTTAGTCCAATATATTAAACACAGTACTGCCATCCTGTAAACATATACTAGAATGCACCCGCGTCATACACTGTTGTACACTGCTATACACATACAGGCACACTGTACACACTCAGACACTGGCAAACACACACATACATTAACACATACTCAGTCACTATGGTACTGACATTACCATGCACACAGACACTGCCGTACGTACAGACACAACCGTACCCAAACGGACACTTCCTTGCACACTCAGACACTGGCATACACGCTCAGACACGAATATACACGGTGCACTCAAACACCACTGTTAGTAGACACAAAACTGTACACTTGCAAACACTGGCATACACACACTTACATTAATATGCACACAGACACGACCATACAGACAGACACTACTGTATATACATACAAATGTGTAAACACACAGATACTACTGTACATGCACACAGAAGTGCACACATTCAGACTAACGGACAGACACAGACACTATTGAACACACAGATACTATTGGACATACACACAAAACTGTACACACTTAGACACTAACACACACACAGAGACGCTAACACACACATTCAGACACTAACACACACTCAGACACTAACGCACATACTCAGACACTAACACACACTCAGACACTAACACACACACTCATACACTAACACACACACTCAGACACTAACACACACACATTCAGACACTAACACACACTCAGACACTAACACACACACTCAGACACTAACACACACTCAGACACTAACACACACACATTCAGACACTAACACACACTCAGGCACTAACACACACTCATACACTAACACACACACTCAGACACTAATACACACACACTCAGACACTAACACACACTCAGACACTAAAACACAAA
>NC_063366.1:23306000-23307822 GCF_021869965.1 Rhincodon typus | reverse complement strand
CACACACTCAGACACTAACACACACACACTCAGACACTAACACACACACTCAGACACTAACACATACACTCAGACACTAACACACACTCAGATACTAACACACATACACTCAGACACTAACACACACACTCAGACACTAACACACACTCAGACACTAACACATACACTCAGACACTAACACACACTCAGACACTAACACATACACTCAGACACTAACACACACTCAGACACTAACACACACACTCACAATATAGTTACCTGATGTCCTCCAGTTTGTTCCTTTAGTCCAGGATTTTACTAGTTTATTTAAACAGAATGGCCTTAACCCAAAATAGGAGAGCACATAAAATGGAAGAAATAAAGAACAGCTTTTCCAAAACAAATTCATTCTTGAAAACTGCCCCTGGATCCTCAACAACTCCCCCCATCAATAAATGCAGGCAACCCATCGATCTCACCATGTTGGAGGCCATTCATTCAGCAGCTTCTGAAGCTACCTTTCCTTACCCTGCCAGGCCATCGCTGCCCCACACCATATATCCTTCAGAAAAACCAAAAGGACTGCGGACGCTGGAAATCAGGAAGCAAAACAGAACTCGCTGGAAAAGCTCAGCAGGTCTGGCAGCATCTGTGGAGGAGAAAACAGAGTTAACGTTTCGGGTCCGGTGACCCTTCCTCAGAACTGATGGTGGCTGGGAAAACGTCAGTTTATATGCAGAAAATAGGGAGGTGGGTGGGGTAGGGAGTAAATGATAGGATAGAGCCCAAAGAGAGAGAAAGACAGTTGGACAGACAAAGGAGTTGCTAACGATCAGGCTGGGAGGGTGAATAGTTGTTAATGAGGACTGTTAGTGACTAACAACAGGGGGTGTGTAGTGGCAGGCTATGTGGCAACAAGGCCTGGTGTGTGGGGTGGGGGGCTGGGACATGGGAGAGTTTAGGCCCTAAAATTATTGAACTCAATATGGAGTCCGGAGGGCTGTAGGGTCCCCAAGCGGAAAATGAGGTAATGTTCCTCCAGCTTGCGTTGGGCTTCACTGGAACACTGTAGCAAGCCAGAGACAGAGATGTTGGCCAGGGAGCAGGGTGGTGCATTGAAGTGGCAGGCAACGGGTAGCTCAGGGTCTTTGTTGTGAGCAGAATGTAGATGTTCTGCAAAGTGGTCGCCAAGTCACATTCGTTTCCCCGATGTAGAGGAGACCACATTGTGAGCAGCAAATGCAGTAGACTAGATTGTGGGAAGTGCAGGTGAAGTGTTGCTTCACCTGGAAGGTATGTTTGGGCCCTTGGATGGTGGGGAGGGAGGAGGTAAATGGGCAGGTGTTGCACCTTCGCCGGTTACAGGGAAAGATGCCGTAGGGCTGTGGGGAGGTGTTGGGGGTGAAGGAAGTGTGGACCAGGGTGTCCCAGAGGGAACGGTCCCTGTGGAAGGCAGACAAGGGAGGGGGGGAGGAATATGTGTCTGGTGGTGACATCTTGCTGGTATGGCGGAAATGGCATCTGATGATCATCAGTGAGGCAGTGACGGTGAGAGTGGGGACGGTGAGGCAGTGACAGTGAGAATGGGGACGGTGAGGCAGTGACGGTGTGAGTGGGGACGGTGAGGCAATGATGGTGAGAGCGGGGACAGTGAGGCAGTGACTGTGAGAGTGGGGACGGTGAGGCAGTGATGGTGGGAGCGGGGACGGTGACGCTGAGGCAGTGACAGTGAGAGTGGGGACAGTGAGGCAGTGACGGTGAGAGCGGGGACGGTGAGGCAGTGATGGTGAGAGCGGGGACGGTGAGGCAGTGACGGTGAGAGTGGGGACGGTGAGGCAGTGAC
>NC_063366.1:23305772-23305990 GCF_021869965.1 Rhincodon typus | reverse complement strand
AGGCAGTGACGGTGAGAGCGGGGACGGTGAGGCAGTGATGGTGAGAGTGGGGACGGTGAGGCAGTGACGGTGAGAGCGGTGACGGTGAGAGTGGGGACGGTGAGGCAGTGACGGTGAGAGCGGGGCCGGTGTGGCAGTGACTGTGAGAGCGGGGACAGTGAGACAGTGACGGTGAGAGTGGTGACGGTGAGGCAGTGATGGTGAGAATGGGGACGGTG
>NC_063366.1:23291920-23305762 GCF_021869965.1 Rhincodon typus | reverse complement strand
CGGGGACGGTGAGACAGTGACAGTGAGAGCGGGTCGGCGAGACAGTGACGGTGAGAGCGGGGACGGTGAGACAGTGACGGTGAGAGTGGGGCCGGTGAGGCAGTGATGGTGAGAGCGGGGACGGTGAGGCAGTGACGGTGAGAGCGGGGTCGGCGAGACAGTGACGGTGAGAGCGGGGACGGTGAGGCAGTGACAGTGAGAGGGGGACGGTGAGGCAGTGACGGTGAGAGTGGGGCCGGTGAGGCAGTGACGGTGAGAGCGGGGACGGTGATATAGTGACGGTGAGGGTGGGGACGGTGAGACAGTGACGGTGAGAGCGGGGCGGTGATATAGTGACGATGAGGGTGGGGATGGTGAGGCAGTGACGGTGGTGGGGGTGGAGGGCATCGTCTACCTGGGGTGACAGCTGTGGAGTTTCCCCCTTGGCGATCAGAGATGGCAGCAGTGGTGGTGTAAGCCTGTCTCCTCTGGGTGGGACTCACAGGCTGGGCCCAGGTACCTGCATCATTGCGGAGATGGGCCTAGGGACTCTGAAATCTGGGCTTTTCTTTCGTTCTTTCCTTTTAGCTCTGATAAATCTTTTAATTCTGGCATTTGTAACCACGTTGGTGCCAGTGAATGACAACTTTGTGCACTATTCACTGTGCTTATGTATTCCTATAAATAAATAAATGCTATTTGGGTACTAGGTGTTTCCTGATTAGTCACAGATAATGTCTCTGGTTGGGCGTTACTGAGGGCACCATGCCCTGGGGAAGCTGGTGCTGAGATGTCAGGGAACAGTCGACGGTAGTATTGAGATAATTACCAGGTTTCCAGCAGATTTCTGCCCTTTGCCTGGCTCAGGAGCCATTGTAGATTGAGATTGTGGAAATGAGAATATAATCACCTCTGACCTGGAGCTTCTGAAGTTCTGGGATAAATCCTAGGGCAGAGGGAGATTCTTTTTTTTTTATTAATTTGTGGGGCGTGGGCGTCACTGGCTGGGCCCAGCATTTATTGCCGCGTCCCTAATTGCCGTTGAGAAGGTGGGGGTGAGCTGCCTCCTTGAACCGCTGCAGTCCATGTGCTGTGGGTTGACCCACAATGTCCCTTAGGGAGGGAATTCCAGGATTCTGACCCAGCGACACTGAAGGAACGGTGATATATTTCCAAGTCAGGATGGGGAGGGGCTCAGAGGGGAACTTGCAGGGGCTGGTGTTCCCATGTATCTGCTGCCCCTTGTCCTTCTGGATGGAAGTGGGTCGTGGGTTTGGAAGGTGCTGCCTGAGGATCTTTGGTGAATCTCTGCAGTGCATCTTGTAGATGGTACACACTGCTGCGACTGAGCGTCGGTGGGGGAGGGAGTGGGATGTTTGTGGATGTGGTGCCAATCAAGCGGGGGGGCTGCTTTGTCCTGGATGGTGTCGAGCTTCTTGAGTGTTGTTGGGGCTGTACCCCATCCAGGGGCAAGTGGGGGGGTATTCCCTCACACTCCTGACTTGTGCCATGTAGATGGTGGGACAGGCTTTGGGGAGTCAGGAGGGGAGTTACTCATTGCAGGATTCCCAGCCTCTGACCTTTAGCCACAATACTTGTACATCTAGTCCAGTTGAGTTTCTGGTCAAAGGAAACCTGCAGGGAGTTGATAGCGTCGGTGGGGGTTATGGTGTGGTTGGCGTGAGGAGTTATTCATTGATGGTAATGCCATTGAATGTCAAGGGGCGGTGTTTACATTGCCTCTTATTGGAGATGGACATTGCCTGGCATTTGTGTGGCATGGATGTTACTTGCCAGTTGTTGGCCCAAGCCTGGATAGTCCAATATGTCGTGACACCGTGCCAACCACAGTTGGCACGGAAATAGAGAAAATAAAGCATCAGACGGCAACAGGAGACTGTACAAATCCAGATAAAAGAGGTACAGGAAGGAATTGAGGGCAGGGACAGCAAAACTGGGAGTTGAGAAACAATAAAAACTTGGAAGCAATCCAAGGAAACATGGCTACGGGATGAGGGAGAACAGTAACCTTTCCCTGCTGCCCACCCAGCAATATTGCACCATCAGATGGTGGGGGGCAGAAATTCAAGCTGACAGGATACACTGGACACTGTCATTAATCCCATCTGTTCCCAAACAATCATCCTACATCAAAATTGCACCCAAACACTCGTCTCCATGGTCTGTAGGGAGAGAGAGAGAATTGGTGCTGAGTTTAATTCCAGGGTCACTGAGGGGGAGAGCTTGAGGAGACAGGACCTTTTCTCAGCGAGTCTGGGAATCGAACCCAAACCGCTGAGGTCTCTCTCTGCGTCGCGAACCAGCCATCTGTAAGACAGTTAGCTGACGGCAAGAGGATAGAGAGCAAGATCAGCGACGTGGGAGGTCAGCGGTCGTAGAATCGTGTAATGTTACAGTGCAGAAAGAGGCCATTCTGCCCAGTGTTCCTGTACCAGCTCTTTGTCCAATCAGTCTCACATTCCCAATCTTTCTCCAAAGCCTGTCTGCAAATCTCTCTTGTAGTAGATCCGTTGTGTGCCTGTCCATTTCAGCAATCCTCCCTTGTAGCTTGTGCGACCCTCCTCCTTTCTGAAGATTAAGAAAGGACAGAGATCCCAGGAGGAAACCTCTGAGAATTGTCACTCGTGTAGGTCACTCTTTGCCTTCTATCCTCTCCGCTAATCTCACTGTCCCTTTAATCCCAGCGGGATTTAGTTTCATTAACAAGTTGGAAGCGAGGGCAGAAAAAAGGGCACTCACCGACTGGAGCAGAAAATCTAACAGTGCGAAACAGGCAGCTAGCTTCCCCAGGGGAGGGCAAAGTGAGAGAAAACAAGGGACAAAGCAGCAAGTGGACATGGCGATGCAGGTCCTGTGGCCATGTAAACATTGACAGGCCATGGATGAATCATTAGTCGGGAAATAATGGGAGTTTAGTCTCATATTTTCCACACAGTTAAGCTCAGCTAAGCCCTGGCTTCCTCTCTGAAAGGAGTGCTGAAGATAATAAATGACTCCTCCTGCTGATTAAAACCTAGGCGATTGCATTAAACAAGGAGTATATTTAATACCGAAGGTGTGCCAGAGGAACACATGTCTGGCAAAAGGTCATTCCCCCTTTGTTTTACAGAGTTTGAGGAGAAGGGAGGAGCCTCTGTTGTTCAGTGCTGTAAATATGTTACAGAATGTTTAACACCGACAACAAAAAAAACCACGGAAAGGGCATCTAGCTGTACCCCGATGCTAGAGACTTTACAGCATGGAAAGAGGCCCTTTGGCCCATAGGTTCTGTACTGGTCACCAAATATCTATCCATTCTAATCTCATTTTTAGCACTCAACCACTAACTTTGAATTTTTTTTAGCATTTCAAATGCTCATCTAAATTGTTTTTGAGGTTTCCTGCCTCTTCCACCCTTTTAGGACGTGAGTTCCAGATACTAGCCCTCACTTCCCCCACCCTCTGGGTGAAAACCTTTTTCCTTAAATCCCACTAAATCCCCCCCTTCCTTCTCTTCCCTCGGTGGAGCAGAGCCAATGAGCCGCCTCTGCCCCTGCATCTTCTGCTGCTAAAACAGTGCCTCTGGTTATTAAGAGTCCAGACCCGAAACGTCAGCTTTCCTGCTCCTCTGATGCTGCTTGGCCTGCTGTGTTCATCCAGCTCTACACCTTGTTGCCTCTGGTTATTGACCATTCTGTTCGGGGGGAGCGGGGTAGCTTCTGTGCCCCTCAGAACATTGTACGCTTCAGTCAGATCCCCCACCCCTTCAGCCTTCTCTGCTCCTGGGATGAGAACTCCAGTCTATCTCTATAGCTTAATCATTGTGTCCCAGGCAACATCCTGGTGAATCTCCTCTACACCCTCTCCTGTGCAATCACGTCCTTCCTATAGAGGGATGACCAGAACAGCACACAGTACTCCAGCTGTGGCCTCACTAATGTTGTGTACAGCTCCATCTGGCTCTTGTATTTGATGCATTGACCAATAAAGGCCTGTGTCCTGACTATCTCATCCTGCAGACTAAGGCTTTCCTCCTTGCTATTTCACACTCTGCCTATTGATCAAAGCTTCCACAGTCGAGTCTGCCCAAGGCTCCCTGATCCCTCTTGGGCAATAATCCCGGACTTTCTCGAATTATGGGATCCTTGCTGCTCTTGCCAGGAGTCCCTTCTCTTTTGCCTCAGGAGTTTTTTGAAATTCATTTATGGGATGAGGGTGTCGCTGGCAAGACCAGCTTTTATTGCCCAGACGACAGTTAAGAGTCAACCACGTTGCTGTGGGTCTGGAGTCACATGGAGGCCAGACCAGGTAAGGATGGCAGTTTCCTTCCCTAAAAGACTTTAGTGAGCCAGATGGGTTTTTCCTGACAATCAGCAATGGATTCACGGTCATCATTAGATTATTCATTCCAGATTTTAACTGCATTCAAATTCCATCATCTGCTGTGGAAGATTCCAACCCGGGTCCCAAGAACATTACCTGGGTCTCTGGATTAACAGTCCAGCGTTAATGCCATGAGGCCATCACCTCCCCTCAGTGAGGTCGACCGATTAAGCCAACAAGAGTCTGGCATGTGAGGGAATACCCCCCACTTGCCCCTGGATGAGGGCAGCCCCTACAACACTCATGAAGCACAACACCATCAAGGACTAAGCAGCCCCCACTTGATGAACACTCCGTCCACAAACACCCCACTCCCTCCCCCACCGACGCTCAGTCGCAGCAGTGTGTACCATCTACAAGAGGCTCTGCAGAAATTCACCAAAGATCCTCAGGCAGCACCTTCCAAACTCACGAACCACTTCCATCCAGAAGGACAATGGGCAGCAGATACATGGGAACACCATCTCCCTGCACGTTCCCCTCCGAGCCACTCACCGTCCTGATTCGAAAATATATTGCCATTCCTTCAGTGTCGCTGGGTCAAAATCCTGGAATTCCATCCCTAAGGGACATTGTGGGTCAACCTACAGCACATGGACTTCAGCGGTTCAAGAGGTAGCTCACCCCCACCTTCTCAAGAGGGGCAACTAGGGATGGGCAATATTGCTAGTCCAGCCAGCAATGCCCACATCATATTAATGACTTTTAAAAAAAACCTCTGTCCTCCAGCCCTACAGCAATGAGGTTGATTCTTCACTGACCCTGGAATAGCCTGACAGGTTACTTAGCTCAGGGGCAAATAGGGATGGGCAATACATGTTGTCCTTTCCACAACTTGCAAAGATTGAGTGCAGGAAGTGGTTAGGAAAGGAAATGGGAACATTGGCATTTATTGCAAAGGACTAGTCTTACTCTAGCTGTGTCAGGCCTTGGTGAGACCAGAACTGGAATTCACAGGAAGATGGGTGGTCAAGAAAGATTTTAGAACTCTTGCCTTCATTGCTCGGACCGTTGAGTATAGGAGTTGGGACGTCACGTTGAGTTTGTATAGAATGTTGGTGAGGCTTCTTCTGCAGTATTTTGTGCAGTTCTGTTTTATTATCGGAAGTATATTATTAAACTGGAGAGGGTTCGGAAAAAAATTATAGGGTTGTTACTGGGAATAGAGGGTTTGAGTTAAAAGGAGAGGCTGGATAGGCTGGGACTTCATTTCACTGGAGCGTCGAAGGTTGAGGGGTGACCTTATAGAGGTTTATAAAATCGTGAGGGGCATAGATAAGGTGAATGACAAGGGTCTTTTCCCTAGGGTGGGGGAGTTCAAAACAAGGGGACACATTTTTAAGGTGAGAGGAGAAAGATTTGAAAAGACAACGAGGGGCAACATTTTTACACAGAGAATGGATTGTGTGTGGAATGAACTGGCAGAGAAAATGATGGGTGCAGGGACAGTTACAATGTTTGGATAAATTCATGAATAAGAAAGGTTTGGAGGGATATGGGTCAAGCGAGCGCTGGCAGGAGGGGCTAGTTTAGTTTGGGAACACGATCAGCGAGGACTAGTTAGACCAAAGGGTCTGTTTCCATGCTGTATGTCTCCAAGAAAGACCATAATTGCATTGGACGTAGTTCAGAGATAGTGCACTCAATGGATACCGTGGATGGGGTGGTTTATCTTGTAAAGAAAGATTGGAAAGGGTGGGTCTGTATCTACGGGAGTTCTGAAGAATGTGAAGCGTGCCATTGAGAAATACGCGCCTGCGGGGTCCTGTTATGCTGGAAAGATACTTAACCCCAGTGCAAATACTAGAAATAGGAGACACCATTTAAAACACAAGTGATCTCCCAATTAAGGCACAGATGGGAAGATCTTTTCCTTTCAGAGAGTTGTGAGCCTGTGGAATTCTCTTATGTAGAAAGCACTGGAGGCAGGGTCATCGAATATTTCTAAGGCTGAGGTCGAGTAGCTAAGAATGTGGTGTTCAGCAGCCATGTACTTATCCAAAAGTCATTTAAACATTGTAACTGTAGCTACATTCACCACTTCCTCAGGAAGTTTACTCCACACGCAAACCACTCTCTGTGTAAAAGAATTGCTCCTCGTGGTTTTTTAAAATCTCTCAGTCAGCAGTCATACAATCATAGAGTCACACAGCACAGAAACAGACCCTTCGGTCCAACCAGTCCGTGCCAATCATAATCCCAAACTAAACTAGTCCCACCTGCCTGCTCCTGGCCCATATCCCTCCAAACCTTTCCCATTCATGTACTTATCCAAATGTCTTTTAAATGCTGCAATAGTACGCACATCCACCACTTCATCATAGAATCCCTACAGTGTGGAAACAGGCCATTCGGTCCAACAAGTCCACACTGCCCCTCTGAAGGGCATCCCACCCAGACCCATTCCCCTACCCCTGCATTTCCCCATGTCTAACCCAAATATCTCTGGACACAACAGGCAATTTAACATGGCCAATCCACCTAGCCTGCACATCTTTGGACTGTGGGAGGAAACCCACGCAGACACAGAGAGGATGTGCAAACTCCACACAGATAGTCACCCAAGGGTGGAATTGAACCCAGGTCCCTGGCACTGTGAGGCAGCGGTGCTAACCACTGAGCCACCGTGCCACCCCTATTCATGTACTTATCCAAATGCCTTTTAAATGTTGCAATTGTACACAAGTCCATCACTTCCTCTGGAAGTTCATTCCAAACACGAACCACCCTCTGTGTAAAACCTTTGCCCCTCATGTCATTCTTAAAATCTCTCTTCCCACCTTAAAAATCTTGAAATCTTAAAAGTCTTGAAATCCTCCATCCTAGGGAAAAGACACCTTCCATTAACCCTATCGGTACCCCTTATGATTTTATAAATGTCTATAAGGTCACCTTTCAACCTCCTACACTTCAGTGAAAAATGTCCCAGCCTCCAACTCAAACCTTCTATACTCTTCTGACCTCTCTCCAGCTTAATAATACCCTTTGTATAACTGAGCAACCAGGAATGGTCAGAGCAGCCTCCATGTGTCTGATTTTGTGCGTTTCGATGTCCCAATGTTAGTCATGTCCCAGTAGGGAGAAAAACAGTGAGTTGTTGGGATCTGGAAGGGTGGCAGAAGCAGGTTGAAGGATAATTTTCAAATATTTTAATTGGAAATGGTTGGGCGGGTAAGGGGAAAGTTTACGGGAGGGTACTAACTGATATGTCTTCTGAAGGTGCAAATAGCCTCTCGCTGTGGCGTAAAACTGACTAATTGCTTTGAGGAGTGAAACTTTACAGTTATCTTTCTTTCAAAGGGTAGTAGACATCTGGAACGCTTTGAGCCAACTACCTGTCATACTAGCTGCAATTACATTTTCCAGGCGAGACATTTATTAGTTACATACATTGATAAGGATCAAAGGCAGGGAAATGGAATTGTGCTACATAGCAGCCCTAATTTCACTAAATGGGCTACTCTTGCTCCATACACCCGCAAACTCTACTGGCAGCGAACACATTCACATTTAAAATTAGCCCTGGACCTGACACCAAGCATTGCCAGAAATATAATGCAAGAGAGGTTGTTGCCAACTGCAAATGGTTACTGTGGCTATCGCTTTGAGATAAGCAGCTACAGAATAAGTGCCTCCTCACACTTTAACAAGGAACTGTCAGCATTATTGGCAATTGGGAGGTGGGAGAAGACTTGCTTAACCACTCATCAATCACTCCTGCTGTCTCAGAGTTAATTCCCTCCATTTTCTCCTTTCCAACTCAACCAGGCTGCCAAGGCTGAGGGCATGGCAGATAAGGGAAAATCTGTGCTTAAAACGATTTAATGTATGTAAGTGAAGTATTGGGAATGCGCTGTCCCTTTGTAACATCACAATAATGAGCAATGTGGCCCTCTCATTTAATCTTCAGAGAACCTAAAATCTAAAGAACTTAAATCTCAGTTGGAGAGATGCTTGGAATTCCTGATTTTTTTTTTGCTTGTCCCCAAGGAATGGCCACCACTTACTTCTCCCCTTCAAATCAGTGATTTGCTGGGATATCTCAAAAGGCAGTTAGGCTTTGAGGAGGATGGAGGGATGCTTCAGTGTGATTTGGACAAGCTAAGTGAGTGAGCAGATGTGTGGTAGACTTTTTTCCCCTTTATTCATTAACGGGATGAGGGCATCGCTGGCCAGGGCAGCATTTGTTGCCCATCCCTAATTGCCCAGAGGGCAGCTGAGAGTCAACCACATTGCTGTGGGTCTGGAGTCATATGTAGGCCAGAGCCAGGTAAGGATGACAGCTTCCTTCCCTAAAGGGCATTAGTGAACCAGATGGGTTTTCCCTGACAATAGATTCACAGTCATCATTATATCCATAATTCCAGACATTTTTATTGAATTCAAATTCCACCATCTGCCATTGCGGGATTCGAGCCCCAGATCGTTATTGGGGTCGGTGGATTAACAGGCTAGTGATAATACCACTAGGCCATCACCTCCCTGATGAGCTATGATGTGGATGAATATGAGTTTAGTAGCAAAAGCAAGGCATTTTATTTGAATGGTGATAGATTGGGAAGGGGGGAGGTGGGTACAAAGAGTCCTGGGTAAGCAGAAATTGCTGGAAAAGTTCAGCAAGTCTGGCAGCATCTTTGGAGAGAAATCAGAGTTAACGTTTCGGGTCCAGTGATCCTTCCTCAGAACAGGGTTGGAGCGTTTGGGCTATAGGGACAGGCTGAATAGTCTGGGGCTATTTTCCCTGGAGCGTTGGAAGTTGGTGGGTGACCTTATAGAGGTTTATAAAATCATGAGGGGTGTGGTTAGGGTAAACAACCAAGGTCTTTTCCTCAGGGTAGGGGAGTCCAAAAAGCGAGAGGGGGAAAGATTTAAAAGGGACCTAAGGGGCAACTTTTTCACGCAGAGGGTTGTGCGTGTATGGAATGAGCTGCCAGAGGAAGTGGTGGAGGCTGGTACAATTACAACATTTAAAAGGCACCTGGATGGGTATATGAATAGGAAGGGTTTAGAGGGATAGGGGCCAATGCAGGCAAATGGGACTAGATTAATTTAGGATATCTGATTGGCATGGACAGGTTGGACCGAAGGGTCTGTTTCCATGCTGTACAGCTCTATGACTCTATGTCCTTGAGGGATGTTCTGGCTATGGAGGGGGTGCCATATAGATTTCCCTGGGATGGCAGGACTGACAGCTCTGGGCAGGACGAGATTCAAATGAGTTTTGAAGAGTCTTAGTCATAGAGTCATACAGCACATAAGCAGATGCTCCAGACCAACTAATCCATCCCGGCCAAATTAAACTAGTTCCATTTGCCTGATTTGGCCTATATCCCTCTAAACCTTTTATATTCAATGAGGGGAAACTCTTGTCAAATTCTAACAGGATTAGGCTTGTTACTTTCGAATCCCTGTGGTATAGGAGCAAGCCATTTGGCCCATCGTGTGTACACCGATCCTCCGAAGAGCATCCCATCCAGACTCACCCCACCCCTATAGCTCTACATCTCCCATGGCTAATCCACCTAGCCTGCACATCCCTGGACGCTATGGGCAATTTAGCATGGCCAATCCATCCAATCTATACATCTTTGATCCGTGGGAGGAAACCAGAGCACCCAGAGGAACCCCGCACAGACACAGGGAGAACGTGCACATTTTGCACAGTCACCCAAGGCTGAAATTGAATGTGGCTCCCCAGTGCTGTGAGGCAGCTGTGCTAACCACTGAGCCACCATGTTAAATGGGGGAGTTGAGAACTGGGGCTCACAATCTAAGGATGCAGAGTAGGCCACTGACGACTGAGATGAGGAGGAATTTCTTCACCCAGAGAGTGGGGAGCCTGTGGAATTCTCTGCCATAGAACATGGCCAAGGACAAAGCACCTAATGTTTCCAAGAAGGAGTTAGATATAATTCCTAGGGCTAAAGGCATGGAGGGAAGGCAGGGGGCTGAGTTGGATGATCTGCCATGATCAGATTGAATGGTAGAGCAGGCTCAAAGGGACGAATAGCCTAAAAACAAAAATTAACCTTCCCAGTCTTCATAACATAATTTTTTGATAGAATGACGATGTGATTATGAAAGTCTGGTTTGTATCAACTACAGTTCAATTGATTTCCTCAGCCTGCTAACTGCACATGGAAATAATGCTTTGTCCATGGTACTGTTATCACTGGTAGCATAGCAATCATGCTCTATGGTGTATGTGACAGGGGCACTCTAGCTTAATGCCCATGGCAGTACTCACATATTGCTCTCACGCATTGTCTCTCTTTCTCCAGAGATGCTCGTTTGTCATTGGTTGCTGATTAACCTTTGTAGAACAAAGCTTTTCATCTCTTCACACTCTCTTGGCTTTGGACCATGTGGCATGGTGCTCCGTGGTAGATTTCCAACTTGGCAAGGATTTCCAGCAGCCCAGTGAATAAGCAAAGACCTGCGATTCAAAGACCTGGACTCAGGAATGTTGACCATGCGACGGCCATTGTCCTATTTCCTCATAAATTGTGGTCAAAATCCATCAGGTTCACAAATTCCCTTCAGGGAAAGAAATCCGCTGTCCTCGCATGGTCTGGCCTACATGTGACTCCAGACCCGCAGCCATGGGGTCAAACCCCAACTTACTTCTGAAATAAAGGAGCAAGAAAATCAGTTCAGGAGCAACTTAGGGGATGGACAATATGCTGGTTGTGCCAGTGACACATTCTATAAAGGAATGTTTTAAAAATAGCAACCTGGGCATTAGAGATTCAATTAGCAATGTCGCCTGACAGAGGTTTATAAAATCATGAGGGGCATGGATAGGGTAAATAGGCAAGGTCTTTTCCCTGAGGTGGAGGAGTTCAAAACTAGAGGGGCATAGATTTAAAGATGAGAGGGGAAAGATTTAAAAGGGACCTAAGGGGCAACTTTTTCACACAGAGGGTGGTGCGTGTATGGAATGAGCTGCCAGAGGAAGTGGTGGAGGCTGGTACAATTACGACATTTAAAAGGCATCTTGCTGGGTACATGAATAGGACGAGTTTAGAGGGATATGGGCCAAATGCTAGCAAATGGGACTCGATTTATTTAGGATATCTGGTCAGCATGGACAAGTTGGACTGAAGGTCTGTTTCCACGCTGTACAGCTCTATGAACAGGGGCTGCAAGACACGAGTCCCTTATGTGGACAGCCACTTGAGAGGCTCCAGCTTGTGAAGCTGGCAATTTCTGGTCTTTAATTAAAAAAAGAATAAGGTTATTCATTCCATATGGGGGTGGAAATTGTGATTTACAGACATGTCAGCTGGCCTGTGAAAGAAAGGGTTGATGTAAAGCTGTGAGGGAGAGTTTGATCCGGATCACTGGTGTTTGTGGCTTTCAGAAAGAACAGAGAGAGAGGGCTGGGGGAGGCTGGAAGAACCAGGGATGTGAGCAGCAACAACTGCCCATACATTTCACAACCTCCTCCTTATCTCCCAACAGAAAAAAAAGGCAAGAAGTTATTCGGAAATGTCGAGTCACCTCCCTGTGCCCCTCACGCCTACAATGAGTGATTTGAAGCTTTGAAAAAGGGGTGTGAGGGAGGGGAAAAGGAAGAAGAAAATGAGATCTGCTGGGCAGCAGAAAGGACTTTGGAGAAAAGAGAAAACACAAACCAAACTCTCCAGAAATCTCTCAACCGTCCATCACCAGCGGTCGGGTGCGGGATTCAGAGGGAGCTATTGAAAGCACTGGATGGGGAAATAAGGAGAGAACCACATCTCCCAGAGGGAGTCCCTGGTTGAAGAGTGAGAGATTCAAGGACAGACTGAAGATGGAATAAGGCCAACTCACAGAGGCAGAAGAGGACTGCGCGTTCTCACAGACCATCCCCCCAACCCCCGTCCTCCTCAGCCCCTCTCAGGCGCTGGCGGATTCACATCGGGAGGGAAGCCTAACTTCACAGGGTGACCAGGAGGAGGCGCTCTGTGAAAGGACAAGCGAATGTGAATGCTGCGCTAAAGGGTGAGGGAACCCAGACAGAGTCGGTCACCAGCGTGAACTCTGGCTTAGCAAAACAAACACTAGCTCATATTAGTTAAACATTCCGACTTTGTTTTGTTTATTAGAAGACACAAAGTCTGGATACCAACTGACTGCGAGGGGGGAGAAAGACTTTGAGCGGAGTTAATACACACCCCAGCCTCACAGACTTGACTTTGAGTGAAAGAAATATTCAAGATTCTGAGGAAGGGTCACGGGAGCTGAAGCGTTAACTCTGATTTCTCTCTCTCTCTCTCTCTCCATAGATGCTGCTGAGCTTTTCCAGCAATTTCTGTCTTTTTTTGTTTCTGATTTCCAGCGGTTCTTTCGAACATCGAAGATTTGTCCATCTGTGTGTGTGTGTTTAATCCTAAAGCAAGGGATTGTGTTGTTGATAAGGGGAGCATTTTAATTTGCTTTTTGTTTCTCTCTCTTGAGGGGCTGGTGGTTTCTTTTGCAAACCCCGGAGTGACTGAGAGCTGGGGGAAAGGGTGGGGGTGGTGAGCGGCGTATAAGATGGGGCAGGTCACCCTGGAGATTGTGGCGCTGTTTCTCTCCGTAAACGGCTTGCTGTGTGTCATCCTGACCAGCTCCCTGCCCCTTTGGAAGGTGCCCGCTTTCCAAGGTGCAAACCTGGTGACAGCCCAGCAGACCTGGGAAGGGCTGTGGATGGATTGTGTCTGGCAGGATACCGGGGAGATGGTCTGCAGCACCTTCGATTCCATGCTGATCCTGGGTCAGGAGTTACAGGTAGCCAGGGCTCTGAGCACCACGGCCGGGGTGCTAGGGGCACTGGGCATCCTGACCAGCATCGCCGGCGCCAGCTGGACCCGGTTGGTCCAGGGGGAGCCCTGCAAAGCCCGGCTCCTGTCTGCCGCCGCCTGCTCCCTCCTGCTCACCGGTATCCTGCAGCTGATACCGGTCGCTTGGACGGCCAGCGGGATCGTCAGAGACTTCCACAGCCAGTCCGTCCCGGAAGGGGTCAAGAGGGAGCTGGGGCCATCTCTGTACATTGGCATGGGAGCCGCCGCCCTGCTCACTGCCGCGAGTGGGTTGCTCTGGTTCTCCTGTTACAGACTCAGGGTCCAGGCAGACCCTCCGACAGTCTACAGTCCCGGCCAAGCAAACTACAGCCAGAGCCACTATGTGTAAGGGAGCGGAGGTGCACCATCCCTCCCCAGCAGGAGGGACAAAAAAACACGAAGGAGCCTCCTTTCCAACACAACACTGTGGGCTCACCTCTCAGTCACCTATACCTGTGTTTTACAATCTTAGAAACTGGTATGGCATTCCGAATATCCAATTCATGCAGCTTGGAAACTAGAGACAGCTCAAATAACTTGCATACAAATAAATAACACTATTTTAATTGCAATGACTCTGACTGTGTTTGTACTGATGCTGATTCTGACTGTGATTGTACTGATGCTGATTCTGACTGTGATTGTACTGATGCTGATTCTGACTGTGATGATT
>NC_063366.1:23290841-23291910 GCF_021869965.1 Rhincodon typus | reverse complement strand
TGATTCTGACTGTGATTGTACTGATGCTGATTCTGACTGTGATGATTCTGACTGTGATTGTACTGATGCTGATTCTGACTGTAATGATTCTGACTGTGATTGTACTGATGCTGATTCTGACTGTGTTTGTACTGATCCTGGATGTGACTTTAATGATTCTGACTGCGATGATTCTGACTGTGATTGTTCAGTGTGGGAGTGGGGTTGAGGGAGGGGGTGGTTTCTGTCCTTACTCCCGGAGAGGGGTGAAACAGCTCGGGGAGAAGCGGGAACCCAACGGGGAGGAAAACAAACCAGAGAAATACAGATTCTCCTGCCATTCATTCTGTGGGCGCTGGGAGTGGTGGAGTTGGTGTCTCTCGGTCTTGCGATCCGATCTGTCCGTCAGATTTTCCTTCATGCACTGTGCCCGAACCAGGTGATACTCAGAATTAAAGTGTAGACAGAAAGTTCTGGCATTTCAATCTTGCAGCTGCCCAGGAAGCTGAACTGGTCTGTCTGTGTGAATACATGGGTGTATATGTCTGTGTGTATGCATATGTGAATATCTATATTTGTGTGCATATGTGTGTCTGTGTGCATAATAATGTGAATAAGTACATGCATAATTAATAAATCAGTACAGTATCAGACTCTGTGCATGCATCTGTGTGTGTATGTGTGTGTCTGTGTATACCTATGTCTGACTGTTTGTGTATCTGTCTATGGGTATGCCTGTTGTGTGTATGTGCCTATATTGTTGTGTGTTTTTAAAAATTCATTTGTAGGGGGTGGGCGTCGCTGGCTGGGCCCAGCATTTATTGTCTGTCCCTAGCTGCCCTTGAGAAACTGGCAGTGAGCTGCCTTCTTGAACTGCTGCAGTCCAACTGTGTGTATCTGTGTGTGTGTGTGTATCTGTGTGTGTGCGTGTGTGTATCTGTGTGTGTGTGTGTATCTGTGTGTGTGTGTGTATATGTCTATGTCTTCGTGTGTGTGTATATATGTCTATGTCTTCATGTGTGTGTGTGTATGTCTATGTCTTCGTGTGTGTGTATGTATATATGTCTATGTCTTCATGTGTGTGTGTGTG
>NC_063366.1:23288885-23290831 GCF_021869965.1 Rhincodon typus | reverse complement strand
ATGTATATATGTCTATGTCTTCATGTGTGTGTGTGTGTGTATGTATAGCCAGAGAGCTCTCTGCTGGAAGAGCATGGGAGTAAGCTACAGGCAAATGCAGTGAAGCTGAAGTTAGTGTGAGATGATGGGTTTGTGGTATATACCTGGGCTGCTATCCCCCAAAAGGTACCAGGCTTTGTTCCCTGGGTACATGAGTTCCAATCCTACACCATCCAGTAGAATTTAAATACAGTTCATACATTTGCCAGTTAAGGTTAATCTTTATAACAGTAAAATCAGTCTGGTTCACTGATGCCATTTAGGGACCATTCCTTTCCAAGTCTGGGCAGTATTCCTGGTGTCCCATAAAAAAAAAATACACATGGAACAAATTAATCCATGCCAGCAAATAGTTCTTACATTTACCTGATCTTTTCACCAGCCTCCCAATGCGTTGTTGAAAGTTGATTTAGTTAGAGAAAAAAAATCCTTTCCTGCTCTTTGCCAATTCGCTTTCCATTTTATCCTGCTCTCACCATCGCTGTTGTCTGGAATCTTCCTCTGACTACTCTGTTTTATCATGTAATTCAGGATACGGACATGGTGGCACGGTGGTTAGCACTGCTGCCTCACAGCACCAGGAAGCTGGGTTCAATTCCACCCAACTGTCTGTGTGGAGTTTGTACATCCTCCCTGTGTCTGCATGGGTTTCCTCCCACAGTCCAAAAATGTGCAGGCTAGGTGCATTGGCTGTGCTAAATTGCCCGATGTGTGGGTTATAGGGGGACAGGTCTGGGTGGGATGCTCCAAGGGTCGGTGTGGACTTGTTGGGCCGAAGGGCCTGTTTCCACACTGTAGGGATTCTATTCTATTATAAAGTGGACACAGCACTTGTGTGACTTGGAGAAGCACTTGTGATGTTTGACCTGTATCTGCTGCCCTTGTCTTTCTGGATGGTGGTCATTGTGGGTTTGGAACGTGCTGTTGGTGAGTTTCTGCAGTGCATCTTGTAGATGGTACACACCGCTGCTACCGAGCGTCGATGGGGGAGGGAGTGGGATGTTTGTGGATGTGATGCCAATCAAGCGGGGGCTGCTTTGTCCTGGATGGTGTCGAGCTTCTTGAGTGTTGTTGGAGCTGCCCCCATCCAGGGGCAAGTGGGGAGTATTCCCTCACACTCCTGACTTGTGCCTTGTAGATGGTGGGACAGGCTTTGGGGAGTCAGGAGGGGAATTACTTCCCTCAGGACTCCCAGTCTCTGCTCTTGTAGCCGCTGTGCTTAAGTGATGAGTTCAATTCAGTTTCTGGTCAATAAATATGATGTTTCTTGCTTTGTGTTCTGAAGCCTGGTGGGCACAGACTCAGTGAAAAGGACTACAGTTTGAGTACTTCAAAGACATTTTTAATTCTCATTCTGGGCTATTTAAACTCTGCATTTCCATACCAGTGGGTTTTTTTCTTCACTATTTCAATCCTGTAACAAACTTAAAGTGTCTATATCTAGGTACCTTGTACCGAAGACAATGCTGAGAGGCAACATTACAAACTTTTCATCACAGTCAAGTGCACATGACAATAGCAAAGGCTATTCTATTCTACTCTAATGTCTGTAAGGACTCCTCTTCTAATCTCCCAACCGTTTAAATTACTAAGCTGGAGTGGTCATCCATTAATTATTGCCAGTAACCCATACCGCATTAATTCCAGTAGTAGTTTATTCCTAATACCTCTGAGACACATTAAAACCAGGAATAATCTGAGAGGATTATTCTCGATACCACTGAGATACATTAATGTTAGGAGTAATGTTTGAGTGAATTACTCTCAATTACATTGAGACACGTTAATATCAGGAGTAATTCCTGAATAATGTATCCACTCTGTAATCTCAGTCAAATTGAGTCACATTGCCATGTGGAACATCATCACTCTGTAAAATTACTATATCAGATTGCTGGCAGTAACAG
>NC_063366.1:23272112-23288875 GCF_021869965.1 Rhincodon typus | reverse complement strand
TAACATTTTGTATGGGTGTCACCCTCATACCTCTTTATTTACATTGTGAAACTCTCCAGTACATTATTTCTGAATGATACTGACTAAACTGATGTGCCTCTCCCAAGTTTACTCAGCTCAGCTAGAAGATGCTCCCTTTGCTGAGAATCTGTTCTGGTTTGTTTATCAGTTTGCAACCTCAGAATGACATTGGATTTACGTTAATCTCTTTTTTAACATTTTGAAGATTGCCTGTCATTGGGAAGGTGCAGTACATTCCATGGGATTCTGGTGCTTCCTCCAGCACTCTCTCCCTGTTGCTGATATATAGAACAGATCTTCCCGGTAGCTCTTCACTCCAGCAGCTGGGGATTGGTTGGTTTGTTAGAAAGGGATAAAACCATGAGAATGGCATTGCCGGTAGGTGGATTGAAGAATATCTTTGTTAATTATCATCTGGGTCCAACTTCATGGGGCCTAAAAGAAACAGGGACCTGCAACTTTTAGAGTCACTGAACTCTGGAAAATGGGAAAAGCAAGATCCATTTCTTGTTTAACAGAGGACAGAGGCATTTGTAAAAACTACAGACCAGCTAATTCAGCATTGAAACCTTTGAAATTATTTTAAGATATTTGATGAACATAGGCCTGGAAAAATTATAACTGGTGGATCGTCTGATTGGATGGACAAATAGAAGATCAGACTTATTAAACCATGTTAGAGTTAATGTTCACTGACTCGGATGGGAATGTGTTCAATTTCTTGCAGATGGATTTTAGACATTGTTCTTGGGTAAAGAAATAGGTTGAGCAGTTGTCTTTCCAGCTCATGAGTCTGCAAATACTATTCAGTAAAATCATAGCTGATCTTCTTCGTCAGCTTCATTTCCCCACATCCTCATATCTCTGAAAATAAAAGCAAAACTCTGACAATGCTGGAGATTTGAAAGAAAAACTAAGTGCTGGAGAAAGTCAGCAGGTCTGGCAGCATCTGTGAATAGAAAGCATATTTAATGCGATATGACTCTTCTAGAAACTGTGATGACAATAGGAAATTGGTCAAATTTGACCTGCTTTTTGTATACATGACATATCCAGGTGTGTTGGGTAGATGCTAGTCAATTGTAGCTGTTGGAATAACTTGGCTAGGAGTGCAGCAGTTCTGGTGCACAATCCTTCAGTACTGTTTTCTGAATGTTGTCAGGACCCATGGCATTTGTAGTATCCAGTGCCTTCAACCGTTTCTTGATATCACGTGGACTGAATCAAATTGATTGAAGACTGGAATCTGTGATGCTGGGGACCACTGGAGGAGGCCGAGATGGATTATCTGCTTGGCACATCTGACTGAAGATGGATTCAAATGCTTCAGCCTTATCTTTTGTGCTAAATAAAAAACCGAAAGAACTGCGGATGCTGTAGATCAGGAACAAAAACAGAAGTTGCTGGAAAAGCTCAGCATGTCTGGCAGCATCAGTGAAGAAAAAAAAATCAGAGTTAACGTTTCAGGTCCGGTGACCCTTCCTCAGAACTGAAGGGTCACCGGACCCAAAACGTTAACTCTGATTTTTTTTACTTCACAGATACTGCCAGACCCACTGAGCTTTTCCAGGCACTTCTGTTTTTGTTATCTTTTGTACTAATGTGCTGGGATTTCCTCATCATTGAGGATGGAGATACATTTGGAGTCTCCTCCTCCTCCTCCTGGGGGTTGTTTAATTGTCCACTGCAATCCTTACCTGTTCGAGCCAACGTGACTCCAGACCCACAGCAATGTGGTTGACTCTGATTTCTGAAATGGCCAAGCGGTCCATTCAATTGTACCAACCACTCTGCAGCGGTTCAAGAAGGCAGCTCAGCCCTGCCTTCTCCAGGCCAATTAGGAATAGGCAATAAATGCTGTGACAGCCACATCATATGAATGGATAAAGATGGTACATACCAGTCATGAGATAGTAGGAACTGCAGATGCTGGAGACTCTGAGATAACAAGGTGTAGAGCTGGATGAACACAGCAGGCCAAGCAGCATCAGAGGCTGAGATAACAAGGTGTAGACCTGGATGAACACTTTCTGAAGAAGGGTCTAGGCCTGAAACGTCAGCCTTCCTGCTCCTATGATGCTGCTTGGCCTGCTATCCCTTGTTATCTCTACATACCAGTCATACTTGTTTGTTTAGTTGATGCAGAGGAACTAACTCACAGGAACTGTTCCCGAGACTCCTGGAAAATTAAATATCAAACTCAGTGACGTGGGGAATGTCTGGGAGCGGAAACCGAGAGGAATTGAAACCGAATACCGTTCCCTCAGCGCTGCACTGAGGTATCAGGCTCTGTGTTTGAGCCTGTGAAGTGGAAGAGAAGATGCAGAGCTCCTACTGATCAGTGAATTCAGGCACACTCCAGGGGCATGGTGCTGAAATTAACTACATAAATTAAACACAATGCTAATTGTGGGCAAACAGCAATTAGCTCGCTGTCAGGATATTGAATTGGGCAATGCATGAACAGGGATAATTACAGAAACTTTTATTCAGAAACGAGAGTGTTTGACAAACTGAGCAGGACCGAAGCTACCAGCGGATGGCGGAAGTGCTCCTTATTTGCTTTGGGCTCAGGAGCAGTGGAAGCGCAGAGAAAAGGCGCCCTGCAAATAGTGAGCAATTCCCTCGTGTCTAGTGAGAACACTGCATGAACATTTCAGTCACCAATCTCTGGAGATATTTCTCTCTCTCCTTATTAGGCAGGAGACAAGGCAGCAAGAAAGTGAAAGACTGGGGAACCCACACAACAGATAACAACAACTTGGATTAGTGTGGCACATTTTAACGCAGAGAAACAAAACTGGAGCTGTTTTGCTCAAGTGTTTATCACTTTATGAACCACTAAAGGGAATGCTGGAGTGGGGCAGGTGACAGTGTGCCTGATTGAAGAGCATATTCCCAAGTTCTGAGACACTCAAGAGGCCAGAATGGGAGGGGTGCGGTGATTTCGGTGAGTTGTAAAGTTGAAGGGAGTTGCTGAAATCAGGAGGTCATGGGGGTGATTTAACAATGTAAGTGAGATATGCAAGACTGAGGTAATGCCAGACTGGGAGCTAATGCGGATCAGTGGCTAACCAAGGAAGTTGAAGAGAGGATTAAGAACAAAGAGCAAAAAGTAAAAGAACAGTTGAGCACAGGAACAGGTCCTTGATCCCTCCAAGCCTGTGCCGATCATCATGCCCTGACTGAACTAAAAAATAAACCTGCCTTATTCGCTCTATATCCATCTATTCGCTCTCTATTCATGTAACTATCCAGATGCCTCTTAAATGTCGCCAATGTGCCCACTTCCATCACCTCCTCCAGCAGTGTGTTCCATGCTCCTACCATTCTCTGCATGAAAAACTTCTCTCGCACGTCTCCCTTAAACTTTGCCTTCTCACCTTGAACCTGTGCCCCCCTGTAATTGAAACTTCAATCTTGGGAAAAGTCTCTGACTATCCACTCTATCTATGCCTCATAATTTTGTAGACTTCTATCAGGTCTCCTCTCAGCCGCCGTCTTTCCAGTGAAAACAATCCTAGTCTTTTTAACCTTTCCTCATAGCCAATGTCCTCAAGACTGGGCAACATCCTGGTGAACCTTCTCTGCACTCTCTCCAAAGCTTCCATGTCCTTCTGGTAATGTGGCGACCAAAACTGCACACAATACTCCAAATGTGGCCTAACAAGGGTTTTATATAGCTGCAACATGTTTTGCTAACTTTTGTACTCCATACTCTGCCCGATGAGCACAAATGTGCCATGTGTCTTCTTAATCAACTTGGCTACCTCTGTTGCCACTTTTAGGGAACTGTGGACCTGCACTCCCAGATCCGTCTGTATGTGAATGTTCCTAAGGGTTCTGCCTTTTACAGTATAATTCACACCTAAATTTGATCCTTCAAAATGCATCACCTCGCATTTGTCTGGATTAAACTCCATCTGCCATTTTAGTGCCCAAGTGGCCAATCTATCTATCTATATCCTGTTGTATCCTTTCATAATCATTGGTGCTATCAGCAACTCCACCAATCTTCATGTCATCTGCAAACATACTAATCAGATTACCCACATTTTCCTCCAGATCATTCATATGTGCTGGAAACAATACAGGACCCTGTTACTGGTCTCCATTCTGAAAACACCCGTCCATTGTTACTCCCTGTCTTCTATGACTGAACCAGTTTTGTATCCATTTAGCCAGCCCACCCTGAATCCCATGTGATTTTAATTTTTGTACCAATCTGTCATGTGGTACTTTATCAAATGCCTTACTAAAGTCCGTAGAAACTACATCCACAGAACTTCTTTCATCAATTATCTCTGTCACCTCTTTAAAAAATTCAATCAGGTTGGTGAAACAAGACCTTCCCCATACAACACCATGCTGCCTGTCACTAACTAGTCCATGTTTTTCAAAATCTTGTACCTCAGTATCTTCTCCAAAAGCTTCCCACCACAGACATCAGGCTCACTAGCCTATAATTTCCTGCATTATACAATCTTCCTTTCCTAAACAAGGGAACAACATTGGCTAATCTTCAGTCCTCTGGAACCTTGTCTGTGGTCAAAAAGGATGCGAAGATATCTAATGCCCCAGCTGTTTGTTCCCCTGCCTCTCGCAGTAACCTGAGAAGTTGAAATAATGGTTAGGTTGAAATAAAAGGCGTTTAAGAAGGCTAAAGTCAGTCATAGCCCTGAAGGGTAGCTTAAATTCAGAATCAAGCAAAGGAGGACTAATAAGATAATGTTGACAGGGAAAATAAACTATGAGGATAAACTAGTGAGAAACATAATAACTTACAATACTGGGGAGTGTTGTTGAACAGAGAGATATAGGGGTTCAGGTACATAGTTCCTTCAAAGTGGTGTCATAGTTAGACAGGGTGGTGGAGAAGGCATTTGGTAATCTTGCCTTCATTGATAAGAGTATTGAGTACAGGAGTTTTTGGGATGTCATGTTGTGGCTATGAATTGAAAATGTTACAGAAAGGGTTTACAAGGATGTCACTGGGACTGGAAGGTTTGAGTTCTGAGGAGAGGATGAATAGGCAGAGACTTTTTCCCCTCGAGCACATAAGGTTGATGGAGTTATAAAATCATGAGAGGCTTAGATAAGGATAGCAAAGGTCTTTTTCCTAGTATAGGGGAGTTCAAAACTAGAGGGCATAGGTTTAAGGTGATAGGGGAAAGATTTAAAAGGGTCCTGATGGGCAACTTTCTCACATTGAGGGTGGTGCATATATGGAATGAACTGACAGAGGAAGTGGTAGATGCAGGTACAGTTACAACATTGGAAAAAAACATTTGGACAGGTACATGAATAGGAAGGGTTTAAAGGAATACAAGCTAAATGCAGACCAAATGGGATTAGTTTAGTTTGGGAAACCTGGTCGGCATGGACGAGTCAAACCGAAGGGTCTGTTTCCGTGCTGTACAACTCTATGACTCCATAAGAGTTTCTTTAAATATATAAAAGGAAGGGAGAGGTCAAAGTAAACATAGGCCCCTTAGGAAATGAATCTGTAGAGAGGGTTACGGGGCAAGGAAATTGCAGAGGAGTTAAACAGATATGTTGTCTCAGACTTTACAGGGGAAAATACTTCGAACATTCTGTCAAATCTAAAGAATATGGGGGTGGAATTAAGTACCATTACCATCACCATCATTAAAGAAGTCATATTAGACAAACTAATGGGGCTCTTGCCCTGGTGGCTTGCATCCTAGGATCTTAAAAGAGGAAGCTACAGAGATTGTGGATGCACTGATTACAATTTACCAAACATCATTGGATTCTGGAGAAGTACTAGAGAAATCTGCTAATGTGACACACCTGCTCAAAAAGGGAGGGAGGCAGAAAGCAGGTAACTGTGGGTCAATTAGCTTACCGTCTATTGTTGGAAATGTATTGGAATCAATTATTAAGGAAAAGAATTGCAGAGTATTTAGAAAATCATAATCTAATCAAGCAGCGTCAGCATGGTTTTGTGAAAGGGACATCGTTTGACTAATTTAATGGCGTGTTTAGAGGAAGTCTCAACCAGAGTGGTTAGAGGGGAATCAGTAGATTGTTGTATTTGGATTTCTAGAAGGCTTTCAACAAGGCACCTCACAAAGGTTAAGTCATAAGATAAGAACCCTTGGTGTTGGAGATAGTATATTGGAATGGATAGAGAATTAGCTAATGAGCAGGCAACAGCAAATGGGGTTAAGAGGTTCTTTTTTTGGTTGGTGGCCTGTGACCAGTGGGATTCCATAGGGATCAGTGCTGGGACTGCAACTGTGTACAATGTATATAAATAACTTGGAGGGAAGCAATGAATGTACTGCAGCCAGATTTGCAGATGGCACTAAAATAGGTCAAAAGTCAGGATGCAAGGGGGAAAGAAGCAGTTTTCCAAGAGATATCGATAGGTTGAGTGAGTAAAAAGTTGGAAAATGGAGTATAATGTGGGAAAATGTGAAGTTGTTCATTTTGGAAGGGAGAATGAAAGGACAGAATATTATTGAAATGGAGAAAAACTACAGAAAGCTGCAATGCAATGGGACTTTAGTGCATGCAACACAGAAAGCTAACACACAAGTACAGCAGGTAACCAGGAATTGGAATGTTGGCCCTTATTTCAAGGGGGCATAGAATAAACAAGACAAGACTGAGATGGGGAGGAACTTCATCTGTGTAACTCTTTGGAACTCCTGCCACAGGGAGCTGTGGGGATAGAGGCCTTGTCCATATTTGAGGCTGAGATAGATTCTTGACCAGTAAAAGTTTTCAAGGATTATGGAGAAAACTGAGGAAAGTGGATGTGAGGAATTTCAGATCAGCCACTATCCTACTGAATGGCAGATTAGGCTTGAGGAACTGAATGGCCTACTCCTGATCTTATGGTCCTGTGGTCTTATTGAATAAATGCAGGGACCAGGTGTGAGCAGGACTTGGTGCCAGATCACACCCAGGGGTTGTGGGGGGTGGCTCAAGGTTAGACAGTCGTAGACCAGCCATCACAGGTTTGAAAGAGTGCAGATTTGTGTTGGGCCCACGGCCAGGCACTGTCAGTAATGGCTCTGGGTCCCATGTTGAGGTGGCTGCCTATCCTCCCAGCTCATTACCCACCTGGATCAGCTGGTGCTGGGAGACCACAGACACTACTTTGTTCCCACAAGTCTACTCAAACATCTTCTGAGACATTTTCAGCAACAAGTTCCAGACAAGAGAGGTTGCAGGTACTTTTAAATGCAGTTCAGGTGCAATTTTAAGATCCTTGACTCATCAAATCTTTCCAGCGTAGTTGGAAATATTTTAATTGCTCCTCTCATCAGCTTGGCACGTGGGTGGGGTGGGCTGTGGAATTTCAGCTCTCTCCCTCAAGAGAATTCATTTCAATCAGACCCTGGGACAGTGTTTACTTAGACCTCACATGGGTTGGACTGGATTACTGATGTGTCAGTCTGAAGTACAGGATACACCCAGTAGTCTGTCTGAAATGGAGAATTTGATCCTGTGCTCAGTGGAGTTAATCAAGGTTTCTGAATTGCATAATTTGATTCAACAAACAGTTTTCAGGCTCACAAGACATAACACAAGAAAGAAAGCACGTAGTGAACAGACAGACCTCACCCTCTTGAGTTAGGAACACTCACAGCATTAACATGATGATATTTAATACTCAGACAGCTAATCTTTATGAGGTGAATAGGCCTTCTTGGGTAGATTGTCAGTAATATAGGGACTGTCCCCTTCAACTTTTGTGGTACCTGTGCAGTCTCTGAGTTGTCTGAGGGTATATTTAACTCACAGCATCTGTTTACTGCTGGTCACTTTTTCACAGTGTGCTTATTAATTATTATTTATATTTATACATCTCTATTTATATTATTTTACAGTTACTGGTATTCATCCTTGGTGTATTTTCTGCTTGTTTAAATGTGAGTCATATGATGAAGGCTATTTCTATTGATTTAGTTCAAGAGAAAATTGAGTAACGTTAAGGAATTTCACCGTGACCACTCATTGCTTAAAGCAGCAGCAACATTTTGAAATCAAAGTGAAATACTGTGGATGCTGGAAACCAGAAATACTAGTAACTGAAAAAGCTGGAAACACCCAGAAGGATCTGTGGACCCAGAAGCAGAATTTTTCCAATTTGGTCTGGAAGTTATCAGAATCAGAAGAACACAGTGATAATAATCAACATGAAACATAGATTCAGGTTTCTGTCTCCACAGATGCTACCAGACATGCTAAGTATTTCAAACAGCAACCTTTACTCTGTTACAGAGGAAGTGGTGGAGGCTGGTACAATTACAACATTTAAAAGGCATCCTTACAGGTGTATTAATAGGAAGGGTTTAGAGGGATAAGGGTCAAATGCTGGCAAATGGGATAAGATTAATTTAGGATAACTGGTCAGCACAGACAATTTGGACCGAAGGGGGTGTTTCCCTGCTGTACAACTCTATGACTCTAAAAAAAAATCTGGTTCACTAATGCCCTTCAGGGGAGGAAATCTGCCATCCTTACCTGGTCCAGCCTACATGTGACTCCAGACCCACAGCAATGTCGTCAACTCATAACTCTGGACAATTAGGGATGGGTAATAAGTACTGTTCAAGGCAAATCCCATGAATGAATTAAACCAAAACTGTGGCAAGCTGTAGTGTGCACTTCAAAGATTTGGAGGGGAAAGAGGTCACAACTTGGGGCAATGTAGGAACTGGGAAAAATAAACACTGAGCAGGACGATCAGGCAGCAGGAGATTTGAGATTCGATTACATGGAAAAACACAGAAGCAATACTATGAACAGGAGAGATGTCTCTTCCAAACTGCAGGGTTAGGTGCTTTTCATCAAACTGCACAGATGTGCCATGCCACACCTCCTGAGTAGGTGGGACTTGAACCCAGGTTTCCTGCCTCAGAGAGGGTGACACTACCGCTGTACCACAAGAGCTCTATAAAACTCTGCAGTATTACAGAACAAATGGACACTGTTTTCGGGTGTGTGTTAACATGGCAGTGTCATTGTGAATTTCCCAAATTCCCTCCCCTTCATTCACTTAGACAGGTTACCCATATAGGGCTCTAGACAATTATAAAGCTTTATAAAATGTTGTACTGTATTCAAACATTAGCATGAACTCCAGCCTTACAGCACATCTTCAACGCCAGCATTCTCAATTCCTGAATCTCCTGCAGCCTGATCTTTCTCCTCATTGTTGATTTTTCCCAGCTCTTATGGTCCTCCAAGTTGTTAGCTCTTTCCCCTCCAAATCCTTGAAGTGCACACAACAACTCGCCATGGTTTTTATCTTAATTCATTCATGGGATTTGGCTAGAACTGCATTTATTGCCCATCTCTAATTGCCCAGGGTTAAGAGTTGACCACATTGCTGTGGGTCTGGAGTCATGTGAAAGCAGGCCAGGTAAGGATGGCAGATTTCCTTTCCTGAAGGACATTAGTGAACCAGGTGGGTTTTTCCTGACAATTGACAATGGTTTAATGGTCATCATTTGACTCTTATTTCCACGGTGGCTCAGTGGTTAGCACCGCTGCCTCACAGCACCAGGGACCTAGGTTCAATTCCACCCTCAAGTGACTGTCTGTATGGAGTTTGCACATTGTCTGCGTGGGTTTCCTCCGGTTTCCTCCAACAGTCCAAAGATGTGCAGGCTAGGTGAATTGGCCATGCTAAATTGCCTGTAGTGTTCAGGGATGTGTAGATTAGGTGGGTTGCTCTGAAGGTTGGTGTGGACTTGTTAGGCCGAAGGGCTGTTTCCACACTGTAGGGATTCTATGATCTTCATTGTTATTGAATTCAAATCCCGCTATCTGCCATGGAGAGATTTGAACCCAGGTCACCGGAACACTAGCTGGGTCTTTGGATTAATAGTCTTGTGATAATCCCATTCGGCCATTGTAACATTAGTTCAGAAAGTCTGCTAATGTTCTGGTGACCGGAGTTTGAATCCTGCCACAGCAGATGGTGGAATTTGAATTCAATTGACAAAAAGCTTTACTGAATCAAACACTTTGGTCAAGTTGATGAATGAAAAGTTCTGGGTGTTGCTGTCAATATTTTTCTTGCATGTGCCTGACCTGGTCACAGAGCTTAACCCTCGTTGCTTTCAGCGTACAGACCTGACTCACACACGCATGGGTTAGCAGTCACAGTAATATGTTCAGAGAACAAACAGTGCTGACTTCAGAAAGTACTCTGGGTTTCAGTGAATGGGTGCTGTTGCTGGCAGAGGGGGTTGAAGGGGGATCTGGAAGTGTTCCTTCATTCTATCGAACCCCAGGTTCAGCTGTGAGATAATCAGACAGTCTGGAGTTTGAACGTGGCAGCAGTGGGTTCAAATCAGTTTCGCTCGCTGATCTGTGCGAGGCTGGTGATCATAAGACACGGTGGTTTGTGTGTGGAATGAACTTCCAGAGGAATTGGTGGATGTGGGTACAATTACAACGTTTAAAAGATATTTGGATAAGTATGTGAATAGGAAAGGTTTGCAGGGATATGGGCCAGGAGAAGGCAGGTGGGACTAGTTTAGTTTGGGATTATATTTGGTATGGACTGATTGGACTGAAGGGTCTGTTTCCATGCTGTATGACGCTATGATTATGACTCGGTGTATGAGTTACCCACAGGAACTGGGCAAGCACATATCGCATCCCATTTCGGAGTTTTATGTGGCCACATTGCATGTAAAAGGTGACCACTACACAACTCAATTTAGCACCCATAGCCTTTGTTACACAACCCTTTGATGTTTTGCTATATAGTAAAAGTAATCTATTGTTTTAAATAAACTGTAATAGCTTTCTTCAATTACACTCCTGCTGTCATTAGAATCCTAACAGAACAAAAGTTAAATTAATTTTGTCCAGATTAGCTGCTGTGTTTTTGTCCTCTATTAGAATAATAGACAAAAATGTTTCTATTTATGGGACCAGTATCAGAGTCAGGCCAGACTGGGTTGTGGTATATAATTTCAATAATATAATGCCCTTATTCAAAAAGAGAGGGAGTCAGAAAAGAGAACACTGTAGACCAGTTAGTTTAATGGCTGCCATTGTCAAAACATAATTCATCAGAGTCAGCATGGTTTTATGAAGGATAAATCATAGTTAACTAATTTGCTAGAGTTCTTCAAAGATGTAAGTAGCAAGGTTGATCATATAGAAGGAGTATATCTGGACTTCCAGAAGGTATTTCAAAAGGTGCTGCATGAAATGGTTAATGTACAAAATAACAGATCTTCTCTGCTCCTTCTGTTATTTCTCATTTCCTTCTCTTTATTCCCTCTCTTTTCTCATTTCTCCCCCCATTTTTTTGGTGTTGTTCTCAGCCTGGTCTCCCGATGACTCGTCGTGAGTCCCGCTCTGGTCTCTCAGTGCCTTGTGGCGCCTCTCAACCTGGTCTCTCTGCGGTATGTCAGCTGGTCTCTTGGTGGCTCAGTGTGTGAGTGGGTCCTGCCTGAGCATGTTCCTGAGGGGAGATTGGAGAGGTGGTAGTTTCAGCAGCAGACACAATGTCTGCGGTGGCAGCATCGAGAACAGACAGCTGAGGTTTTTTTTTCCTCCTTTATTCATTCATTCACAGGATGAGGGCGTTGCAGCATTTATTGCCCATTCCTAATTGCCCAGGGAGCAGTTGGGAGTCAACCACATTGCTGTGGGTCTGGAGTCACACATAGGCCAGACCAGGTAAGGATGGCAGTTTCCTTCCCTAAAGGGCATTAGGGAACCAGATGGGTTTTTCCAACAATCGACACTGGATTCATGGTCATCATTAGATTCTTAATTCCACATATTTTATTGAATTCAAATTCCACCATCTGCCGTGGCAGGATTCGATCCCGGGTTCCCAGAACATTATCTGGGTCTCTGGATTAACAGTCCAGCGATAATACCACCGGGCCATCATCTCCCATCTCCTGGAGAGCAAGATAAACAGAGGACTCATCAAAGACATGTTGAACTTTTAACTTATTCCTTTAGTTTCTTAGTTTAAACTATAAAAGACATTAATGCAAACTATTTACTTATTTCTTTATTTTTCTACTGTTCTATGAAGTAATGCTTATCTTTCTAACTCTAGTTTCTCTTACTACTTTGTACCTAAGTTGTTTTTGTGCCTAAGATGGCACTATGTGTGGCAACATTATACACCTTTCAGTGTACTCCCATGCTTCTGCACTTGAGTACACGTGACAATAAAATTACACAGGGTTGGAGTAATTTATTATCTTGGATAGAAGATAACCAGTAGGAAGTAGAGAGTCAGGATAAATGAGTCATCTTCTGGTTGCCAACATGTAACTAGTGATATGTCACAGGGTTCAGTAATTAGGTCCCAACTATTTACAATCTATGTTAGTAACTTGGATGCAGGGGTAGAATGTACAATAGCCAGATTTGCAGATGACACTAAAATAATTGGGGAAGTAAGGTGCAATGAAGAATTAAGAAATTTTCAAATGGAAATGGATCAGTTAGTGGAATGGGCCAAAATTTGACAGATGGAGTTTAACATGGATAAGCGTGAGGTTGTCCATTTTGGCCAGAGGAGTGGAAAGGCATTCTGTTTTCTAAATCTGGAGAAATTTCAGAGTGCTTTGGTGCAGAGGGATCTGGGTGTCTTCGTGCATGAATCACAGAAAACTGGGATGCAGGTACAGCAGGTAACAGAAAAGCAAACGTAATTTTGGAATTTTATGCTAAAGAAATGCAGTACAAAAGTAGGCAAATGTTGTTGCAACCACATAAGGCATTAAGTGAGACCTCACCTGAAATATGTGTACAGTTTTGATCCTATTACTTGGGGAGGGATGTAGTGTAGGCAGTTTAGTGAAGGTTCACGAGATTGATTCCAGAGATGAAGGGTTAGCCTCATGAAGAGAGGTTGAGCAGTTTAGGCTGATACTGTCTGGAGTTTAGGAGAATGGGAGGAGATCTGATTGAGGTGTATAAGATGCTAAAGGGGATTGACAAAGAGGTTGTAGAGAGGATGTTTCCTTTTGTGGGGTAATCTAGAGTGACAGGTCATAGTTTTAGCATAAGGAGTAACAGATTTAAAGCAGAGATAACGAGGCATTGCGTCTCTCAGGGCGGTGAAACTGTCAAATTCACTCCCCCAGAGTGCGGCGGTTGCCGGGACATTGAGTAAATTTAAGGAGAAGATACACAGGTTTTTAATTCGTAAAGGGTTGAAGGGTTATGCAGAGCGAACAGGAGAGTGGAGTCGAGGCTGAGGTGAAATCGTGTTAAATGGCAGAGCAGACTCCAGGGGCTCAATTGTTTACTCCTGCTCCTGGCTCTTGTGTTCTTATTCCGTGGGTAATACGAGGGAACCAAACTTGTTCATCAGCAATCCATTGATATTACTCACTTTTCCCTGCCCTTTTCTGGGCTGTGGTTTATAATGCAGTTACTGGAATCAGGAAATATACTGGGTAAATATTTCACTCAACGCTGAGTACTGCCACTGCACGGTGATCAATCTTCCGAGATGGAAGCTGACCTTTCCTGTGCTGTTTGCTATGATCTGTATAAGGATCCTGTCTTACTCGAGTGTGATCACAGCTTCTGCCGATCCTGTATAACCCTCTGTTGGGAGAAAGCTGACATTGCCTGCTGTCCTATCTGTAGGACGGAGACTTCCTCCAGGACCCTGAGACCCCACCGCGCTCTCTCCAGCATCGTGGAGACGTTTGTAAAAAGCGGTGGAGGCGGTGAAATTCAGCAGGAATGCAGCCGACACAAGGAGAAGATTAAATTATTTTGCAAATCTGACAAACGCCTCATCTGCCTAGTTTGTCAGACATCAAAAAGTCATCAGAACCACGAGGTGCTGCCTGTGGAAGAAGCTACCCAAGAGTTGAAGGTGAGCAGACACCGAGTAAAATAACAGAAACAGATGATGGAATCCTGAACCGGGAACATTCAGGAAATTGGATTTGAGAGCTTCCCTGTACTTAAGGCATGTTTATATAATTACTCAGTCTTTGAGTGAAATACCATTTGTCTTCCGGCATCGGCCCGACAGCTGTCAGAATCTGAATGTTATCTGCACAGTCTTTAACTTTTGGATACGTGTTTCTGAAACAAATGACAAATTAATTGATGTTTTTGTTCAGGAGGAACTGCGAACCTTCCTGAAGCCAGTTCAGGGCAAGAAGAATCAATGTGAAGCTGTAAAAAGTGATTACGAGAAAACACTATCTCACATTCAGGTACTTCCCGATGTTGCATTGTTCTATAACCTGTTCAGAATTACAGAGTTATTTGCTGTGGCACTCTTGCCTTGTGTCAGCACTACAGAAAAGGTAGAGAGGCAGTGGGAACAAGGATGGTGCCCAAACTGAGAGCTTACACCTGTTGGGAAAGATGCCATATACCATAGATAAATGTGAGGCTATCCAGTTTGGTAGCAAAAACAGGAAGGCACATTATTATTTGAATGGCCATAGACTAGGAAAGAGTGGGAGGGAGTGCATTGAGACCTGAATGTCCTTGTACACCAGTCACTGAAAGTAAGCATGTAGGCAGTGAACAAGACAAATAGTTGCTGGTCCTTATAACAAGAGAATTTGGTTAGAAGAACAGGGATGTCTTGATGTAATTATACAGGGCCTTGGTAAGACCATCCCTGGAATATTGTGTGCGGTGTTGGTCTCACTATCTGAGGAAGGATGTTCTGGCTATGGAGGGAGTGCAACAAACTGGCTTCCTGGGATGGCAGGATTGACATATGAAGAGAGACTGGATCAGTTAGGATGATATTCGCCAGAGTTTAGAAGAATGAGAGACAACTTCATAGAAACCTATAAAATTCTAAAAGGGCTAGACAGGGTAAACACAGGAAGGATGTTCCTGATGATGGGGGTGCCATTACAGTTTAAGGTTACAATTTACGAATACAACGTAGGCCATTTAAGACTGAGGTGAGCGAGTGGGGAATGAGCCTATGGAATTCCCTGCCTCAGAAGGGCAAGGAGGCCAAAACATTGAATGCTTTCAATAAGGAGTTAGCTATAGCTCTTAGGGCTAACGGGATCAAAGGGTATGGGGAGAAAGTGGGAATGGGTATTGAGTTGGATAATCAGCCAAGATCATATTGAATGGCAGAGTAGGCTCAATGCAGTGAATGGCCTACTCCTGCTCCTAATTTTATATGTTTCCATTCAATAGGCTGTAGCTCTTTTCTCTAGGAAAGCAAAGGCTGAGGGGTGATTTGGTGAAGTGATCTTAAAAATGACATAAGAGTATGATTGGGCAGTCATGGAGAAGATATTTCCACTGAATCTATAACTCAGAACCCTCAGTTTGCTTTAGTCCTCAGTGAGTTTAATTGGCAATTTTCTCGCTAATTAGTGCTCTGTCTGCTGGGTAAATCGTTGTCTGATAATCTGTTATCAGTTCTGTAGAAGGATAAATTAATGTAATTTCACTGCATTAGAGAATAATCTGCATTGTATTTAAAACAAAACAGTAAATTATTCGTTTTGGGAATTAGATTGGAAATGTTTTTCGCTTCTATATTCACAAATGAAAAAAAATCTGCATGAGCTGTACAAGCTTTCAGAAATCTTAATCAATTACTAGCTATTCTGTAAAACCATATTAGGTTTCACTCCATTAGAGAATGATTATCCATGTATTTGAAGAAATCTCAAATTTTCTGATTGAGAATGAACCAGATTGGAAATGCTATTCTGAATAACTCTGAATAATTCTGAAATGGGCTGCAGTTTGATTGGATTTCAAGAAATTCCCAGAACATTGTTCAAAGTTTCTCAGATTGAACAACATTTTAATTTGTTTTGTTCAATCTGATTATTATGCCCCAAAGGACCAAGGTGTAAAGACAGAGAAACAGGTTAAAGCTGAATTTGAAAAACTTCACCAGTTTCTCCATGAGGAAGAGAGGATTCTCTTGGAAGATCTGAAACTGGAGAAAGAGAAGAAGATTCAGGAGATGAAGGAGAGGATTGAGAAGATAACGGAGGAAATCTCATCACTTTCAGTCACTGTTCAGGATGTTGAACAAAAGCTGAGGGAACAGGACAGCATCACGTTTTTAACAGTAACTATTTATTTTTCTCTCCTTTGCCTCTTTTATTTGAGATTGTCTTGATGAATTGCAGATTCTGTCATCAAAATGTAGAATATAAACCAGACTGAGTAACAGCACGCCGATGACCTATGACATTTGGTTTTCTCTGTCTCACACCCAAAAACACCATCAGCTGTCTTTAACATGGAAATGACACAATCTATAGCATGTTTACTACAGGGAAACATTTCAATGAGCTGAAACAATGAGGAAAATTGGCTTCATAAAGAGTGAGAAACCCTCAGGATGGTCAGACCATTCTCCCCTGAGTGTACATTTCCAGTCCTGCCGCTGGTCAGACACTGGGAACTACAGTGCAGAGTCTAGCCAGGCTGTACCATGTTTGCAATGTCCCTGGCTGGAACTGTAATGATTCTGTCCAGGAGAGAGAACTCTCCACAGGGTCAGATAGAGAGAGACAAATAGAGCTTTATCCCACCAGTTAAGTAGTTAAATGTTCAGACAATGGGAGGGGTGTGACCCCTTATGACAACCATTTATATCAGAGTCAATTTGATTTTATGACATACCTGCTAAGTTCAGTAAACCCCTGAGGACTTATTTTAGCTTTAGCATTTCTGAACAAGGGTCCTGACCCAAAATGTAAACTTTTCTGTTCCTTTGATGCTGCCTGCCCTGCTGTGTT
>NC_063366.1:23262910-23271612 GCF_021869965.1 Rhincodon typus | reverse complement strand
TGCTGCTTGGCCTGCTGTGTTCATCCAGCTCTGCACCTTGTTGTCTCTGAAGTTGAGGATTAACAGATCAGCTCCATGATGGAACAGACTCAATGAGCCAAATGCCTTCTTCTGCTCCTATCTCCACAGGCCTTATTGAAAGTAAGAAAAAAGCTTTTGAGCTCACAGTGCAGGCACAGTGAAATTGTACTGTTCTTTAAGGCTTGGACCATTTTACTGAATCAGTTTTTGTGAGTCTGTCTCTTTCTGATTGCGAGTGGAATTGTTGCACAATAAAGTCTACTATACTACTCCATATATGACGTAACTTGAGAAGTTTCTGCACCATGTCTAGGCAATGGATAAATCACAGTGTAAAGGCACTATCTCTCCAGGGGGTCAGACATTGTTATTTTATCACAGACCTCAATAGTTAAAGGAGTTGGTCATTGCCTGAAGTGGTCAGCAATGCTTAGCACTGGGTGGTCTACAGCACAACGTGAGTCAATGCATAAGTCACCAGAAACTAGGAGCTCATGGTGTGTCTAATCCCCAGTCTGTGTGTGACAGTTTTCACTTTGAAGACATTCATTTCACTGGGTCTTACAGTCTTACAGGTTGAAATACTTACCCTGCACACTTTTCACTTTCATTTCATATTACCACCAACTGTCCTCTAAGGTTTTGGCACACTATGATGACAAGCAAGAACTGGTATTGACATATGATGCCTCCCTGTACAACTCACGGGTAGTTTTTGCAAAGGTGTGGCACAATGAAGAAGAATGCCCACTAGCATATGCAGCTAGAACTCTGCAAAAATATGTCCAGATAGAGAAAGGAGGTTTAGCAGTCGTATTTGGAGACAGGAAGTTTCACCAAGACCTATACGGATGTAAATTAGTAATAATAATAGACACAAACCCCTGCTAGGCCTGCTTAAAGAGGACAAGACAGTGCCACTCATAGCTTCAGGCCAAATTCAGCAGTGCTCTCTAATATTAAGTGAATATACTTACAAGTTGAATCATTGTCCAGAAAGCCAAGTATCAAATGCAGATGCATTGAGCCACCTCCTCCCAGCAAATACCACTGGTGGTACTACCACTGGAAGACTCTGTAATAATTTTAAATTTTATGGACACACTTCCAGTCACAGCTGACAATGTCAGATTTTGGATGCAGAAATCTCTGGTCCTGGCAAAACTGAAACAGCTAATGGTGATGGGGAAAACCAACAGGCCATCACAACCACAACTGAAACTGTTTTTGGGCCCAGAGAGACCAGATCACTATAGAGGATGGCATAATATTATGGGGAGCAAGAGTAATTGTACTGAGCAAAGATCACCACAAAATACTGGCTGAACTCCACCTGGGTAATCCAGGGGTTTCCAAAATTACAAAATTGGCAAGGAGTTATGTCTGGTGGCCAGATTGGATGCTGACACAGCTATGTTAAAGGGAAGTGCCCAGATTGCCAACAAGGACAAAAATTATGGACAGCAGCTCTCCGTGGGAATGACTGGGTAAACCCTGTACTCTGTTACACATTGACTATACAGGTCTTTTCATGGGCTTAATGTTCTTAGTCATTGTGGATGCCCATTCAAATAGCTGGTCGTGCATAGAGTTCATTCACCAAACGTGGGGATGACGATAGAAAAACTGTGCGCATATTTTGCAATGCATAGGTTCCCGGAAGTGTTGGTCATAGATAATGAGCCATCGTTTACTAGCAGGGGATTTCAGTATTACCTGAGGTCTAACGATTTTCGTCATATGAGGGCAGCTCCATGCCATCCATCATCTAATGGCCTGGCAGAAAGAGCAGTGGGCAGGCTTAAAGAAACATCCCACAGCTTCATTAGATAACAAACTGTCCCTGTTCCTAGTTGATTATAGGACCATCCACCATGCAACTACAGGGATACTCCAACAGATTTGCTCTGATCTTCCTGGACTTAGGTGGGGTGGTGTGAAGGGGGTGCAGGGAGCAGGGAGGGTGAAATGGCATCAGGAATGCCAATGCTGAACACAAGATTACTCTAAGTGAGAAAGACAGTTTAATTCAGGAGACAAAGTTTGGTGTAGGAACCATGGAAATTACCCTGCATGGGCGAGAGGCATAGTTGACAAAAGGTCAGATCGAGTAACATATAATGTTCAGGTAGATGCGATGGTTCTGAACAAGCACGTGAACCATATGAAAGTTGAAAACTAGCAAACCGTGTGGCAGCAAAACATGCCCGGCTCAATAGTCTTTCTGACTGTTTTGGAACCCGTGGGTTCTCCCTCTCCATCAAGCATTGAAGGTGCGTCAGAAAGCTGAAATGGACACGGCAGATATCGCTGCCTCAACGCTTTTGCTACCTGAAGAGGAGAATGTATTTCTTCCGAGACACTCTGAGTGCAAAAAGTGAGCTACTGTATGTTACACGCTGCCCGTATCAGAGGCAGAGTTGGGGAAACCTGACCTGTTGCTAAAATGCCCCAGGAGAAGCTACAAAGAAAAGAACCGTGTGATGTCTTTGGACTCAGAAGGGGAAGGAAGTAATGATTGCAATGAAGTCAGCCAGGTGGACCTCATAGAATACGAATTCCCTGATTGGGGTTGTTAATCTGGTCCAATCAGGGAGTCCTGGCTGACATGCATTAATCGGAGTGTCAGAGTTCTATTCACTCTGAGAGCGGCTCTGAGGGAGCTGGATCAGTGTCAAGTACTATACACGTGTAAATAACCAGTGGCTTAGTGACAGGATATTGGCCTCTGTGGAGTTATTTCAGGGCAGAAGTGGTCGTTATTTCATGTTTTGACCAGAAACTGAACTACACCAATTCCATATGTATATATTGTGACTATAAGAGCAGATCAGAGGCTAGGAATCCTGCAGTGAGTAACTCACCTCGTGACTCTGCAAAGCCTGTCCACCATTTAAAAGGCACAAGTCAGGAGTGAATACTCCTTATTCGCCTGCATGAGAGCAATTCCAAAAAAACTCAAGAACCTTGACACCATCCAGGACAAAATAATCTACTTAATTTGTATTCCATCTACAAACAATCACTGCCCCCATCACTGACACTCAGAAACAGCACAGTTCATATCTACAATAAACACTACAGACATTCACCAGGTCTTCTTAGACATCATCTTCCATCTAGAAGAACAATGCCAGCAGATACATGGGAACATCAACACCAGCACATTCCCCTTCAAGCCACTCACCACCTGAGTGGCTTCGTATTACCATTCCTTCTGTGTTTCTGGGTCCTGGAACTCTCTTCCTACTGATATTATGGGTGCACCAACATCAAATGGACTGCAATGGCTCAAGAGGGCAGCTCAACACAACCTTCACAAGAGCACTAGGGATAAGTAATCAAAGCTGACCCAATCAGTGATGCCCACATCTCATCAACAAATTCAACTTTGCAGATTGGAGCTCCCAACTTGCCCTCATGGAAGCAGGTATTTTGTATCCTATGGATTTATGACTTGCTGCAGAATATTGCTGCCATGACAGCTACCACCATATCATTTGTTAGGTCTTTCAATGTGTGATTAACTTGATCGGCTCTAGTTTATTCCGTAATACAATGTTTAGTCTAAAACCACAACTATCTGGTTTGAAATGTACCATTACTATAGCCTCGCACTTGTGCTCACAATGTGGTCTCCTTTATATTGTTGAGGCCTAACACAGACTGGGTGAGCACTTTGTGGAAAACCTCCGTTCTGTCTGTAGAATGACCCTGAGCTTCCAGTTGCCTATCATTTCAATAACCAAGTTTGGGAAGTCCCATCCGAGTGATAGAGGAGTTTTCCCAATGGGGACTCTCACAGGTGGTACAGTCAGAACAGGGTAGGCTATTCACAGAGCAGGGATATAGGCAAGTTTGAAATGAGAGGTGGGGGTGGGGGCAGGTTGTTCACAAACCCCCAGTCTCCAGGTGTCGTGATAAACAGGAACCATACCCTCAAACCTCTTCTGCAGAAAGATCTCCCCAGTCAGGGCCTGAGGTGAGATGAGGTCCTCCCACTGAGACTCATGGGGCTGCGAGCAATAGAATCCAGAAGGATGGACTACTCCTGTCAGGAGATGGTGACTGGGCACCAGAGAACACCAGTGCCCATCCTGACTGAGACACAGCTGAAGGCAGTGACCAAAGATAAATTTACAGTGGAATTGTGGCAGGCATTGCATTCCCTGTATCTCAACATGACAACCACTGGAGCTCTGAACTGAAACCTCAGGAATGGGCTGTGTGAAACCAGGACATGGTGAGAAATGACATGAAGTGAGAGTGGCCCAGAGTCTATTGTGGACAAAGTCAGCCTTGAGGTGTCTGCAGTCTAGCTGCCCAAGTGGATCAAATGGGTTCACATTCATCAGATGAAGCTCCACCAAGCAGTAACCCCAGGCCCAGAGCTTCTGTGTAACCCTGGAATTCAATGCTGTGGGACTGGGCCAAAGTGGGACTGAGTCTGGATGGTGACAATGATTCGCCCATAGGTGACTCTCCAGATGTCGACACCTGGATTTCCCAAACTTTTTTCACAAATGGAGGCTGAGAATGCTCAAATCCCCAAGACAGAGAACAGCAACAGCAGCTCCGAGAAGGAGGAACAGGGACAGCAAATCCGGGTGGATCCTCATCTCATTGAACATTACATTCAGTTGGAGATGGGAATAATGTTCCTAGGACCTAATCTGCTCCCAGAGCAGGGGCTTTGGGGATTTTTACAGAACCATGAAGGTGGTGATGACCCTAGGATTCCTGACTGGGAATCTTCTCCAGATAAGCGGCATAAGAAACTGGAAATTGTCAAATAAAGTATATCTTCAGCAACACCAAAACAGTTTGGGAAGGTCAAGAAGGGAAAGGGTCTACATCATTTGCGACCCATCCATAAAGACAGTGATGGTATATAACCCTGGGTTCTGAGGAGAAGGGAAAACAGATGGGAGCAGATAGGGGATCCAAGGAATCATAGGATCATACAGCTCTGAAACAAATCCTTTGGTCCAATTTGTCCATGCTGACCAGATATCGTAAATTAATTGAGTCGCATTTTCCAGCATTTGGCCCATATCCATCTAAACCCTTCCTATTCATACACCAATCAAAATGTGTTTTAAATGTTCGAATTGTCCCCTCCTCCACCACCTCTTTTAGCAGTTCATTCCTTATACACACCAGATCTGTGTGAAAAAGGTATGTCTATGTCCCTTTTAAATCTCTCCCTTCTCATCTTAAACCTATGCCCTGAAATTTTGGACTCTGTTCCATGGCTAACTTTATCCACTTCTGATGTAAGGTTGTTGACTCAAGACATCAACACTTTTTATTGAAAGGAAGATAACATTGCTCAATCTTAGACAGAAATCGAAAATTCTGGAAATACTCCACAAATCAGGCAGTATGTTTGTGGAAAGGAACAGATTTACTGTTTCAGATTAGTGACCTTTTCTGAGAACTGAATGCTATCATGTATGATGTTTAGGATTAAATTGTTTCGCCTAAGATTTGTATTGTGACTATTATAAATGCTACTCAAAGTTTTTCAATAGGGCTGAAAAACAGATATAGAGGATTAGAAAGTAAGTTTGAATTGTTTTCCAAATACCTTTTTTCTTGATTTAATAGCAAGTTTGTAACTCAAACTGTGCTGACTGACTGACTCCTCCCCAGCCCAAGGGATTTTTTTTTTCACAGGACAAGCAATAAGCTCCTCCTGAGATAACACAGTGTGGAGCTGGAGGAGCACAGCAGGCCAGGCAGCATCAGAGGAGCAGGAAAGTTGATGTTTCAGGTCAGGACCCTTCTTCAGAAATGGGGGCTTCGCAGTGGGGTTATAACTCACTCAGAGATAGTAAGAACTGCCGATGCTGGAGTCAGAGATAACACAGTGTGCAGCTGGAGGAGCACAGCAGGCCAGGCAACATCAGAGGAGCAGGAAAGTTGACGTTTCGGGTTGGGCTTTTCCAGCTCCAGATTTATTGACTCTAGTTTCCAGCATCTGCAGTCCTTACTCTCTCTAAGTGACCCTTTGATGGTTTGTAAAAAGCCCAAAGTAAAATGTCTACAGATAGATGTGAATCTGCAATTGAGTAACACATACTAAACAATCCCAAGTCTGCTAATAGCTGTGTTAATAAACAACTTAAGATAATCGAGCTCATGACATGGCTCATTGACACTTGCTGGAAGCAACATGCACTCACATACAGGAACCTGCTCTCTGCAAACAGAAGGAATGTTTTCAAGCTTGGCTCTTTTGTTGAATTACCCAGGAACTATGGGACCCTATAGTTCACTGTTAATTCCTCGAAGGCAGTGACTCAGCCCATCAGAGTTGACTTGACAATCAATCAAAAGGTTTTTGCTCCCCACCCTCCCCCACCCTGAAGTGATGTTTGAAATTTGACATTTTTGCGTTTATTCTGATGAATGCAAGACAAAATGTTTCTCAACTTCTCTCACTGTCTCCCTTTTTTAAGCAATAGATTAATTTTGTTCGAGATTTATTTGAGGTAATTTAAAAAATTATTTTTGAAAGTCCATATACACAATGTCAAGTGTGTGACCCTGATCCACTCTGCCTGTTAGTTCATCAAAGAACTTGATTTAATTAGTCAAACACAACTGGCCTTTCACAGATCTATTCTGATGTTCAATTATTCTGTTATATTTTTCCAACTGTTTCAACGTTTTCCCATGGATTATTGACCCTATATGTTTCTCACCCATGTTGCACTAACTGGTCTGTAATTCAGGGCTTTATCTTCCTGCCACTTGTCAAATCAACTTTCTCCAGTGACATCTATCTGTTAATATGGAGGGTCACCTACAGAAACAAGATAATTATCACAGCCATGCACAGCCTGTCCTGTTGACAACCTCCCACAGAAGCTGAGTATCCTCATTGAAAATATTAGAAAGATTCCGCAAGTCAGACAGCAGAGAGAAGCTGAGCTAATGTAGAAGGTGAAGCATAAAGTCTGTTTCTCTGTCTATAAATGTTGTCTGACACCACAGCAATGTTTAAGAGACATTTAGACAGATGTGTGAACAGGCAGGGAATAGAATGATATGGACTATTTGCTGGCAGTTGGGATTAGTTTAGAATGGCTTCATGGTTGACACAGACAAATGGCCTGTTCCTGGGATCTAGTGATCTATGTTCTACTATGACCTTTAAAGTGGAGCTAAGGGGTCAGAGTGCTAAAAGGTATGGTGAAGCAGAGATACTGTGAGCATTCAGGGAGGTGCAACGTGAATGTGCACTGAGAGAGCTGGTAAACCGTCCTAAGACAGCTGGGCCCAATCCAAGAGCTGTGTGCCTGTCCTTGTGAACAAAGTATCCTGGCGGCAACAGCATTCCAATGATATTTGCTGGCATGCCCCAAAGTGCAAAATTAAAGTGCAGACACGTAGTGTAAGAGGATGGAAGGTGTTCCATGATGAATGCACATGTTGAATGTCAATGTCCATGGAAGTGGAATGTGTGCAGCTGCTGACTGGGAGCGTGCCCTGAGATACTAGTGGTGAAGATCAAGGTCCGGAGGAGTGAATGGTGAGCTGGAGTCACCAGGTACCCGCTCTGATTTTCATGTCGGGAATTCTCAATATCTGATTTAGTGGGAAAATAGGAACCTTCATATTAATGAGACAGAATTCACATTTTATGAGGGTGGTAGTAGCCAATAATTCCCATCAATAGGCATCTCACTGCTCCTGAGTGAGAATCTCAAATCAGAGTCTGGAACTCAAAATGTGACTTGTTGCTCCTGAGATGGAAAAAGGCCTTGCTGGATTTTTCACGTGATTCCCCCAGATTTCCTATCATAGCCCATGTTGTTCAGACCCCAATCAGATTCCTCCCGTAATGTTTACAAAGATGTGGAAGTGCCAGTGTTGAACAAGGTCAAAAGTCACACGACACCAGTTTATTGTTCAACAGGTTTAATTAAAAACACCAGCTTTCAGAGCGTTGCTCCTTCATTAGGTGTAGCAAGAGAGGCATCGAGGCACAGAATTTGTAAGTAAAAGATCAAAGGGTCATCCTACTAATGCGAATGTATTGAATAAACCTAAAATGGCTGGCTGACTCCCTCCTGTTAAATCTTTAATCAGTTAGAAAGGAGATGCAGGTTTCGACTGATTAAAATGCAAATCCCAGAATTTCTTTCAAGTCACTGCCCTGAGATAACTAAAGTGTTTTATCAATGCATACAAGAGGTGATATCTCAGGTAAGACAATGCATTTTAGGTGCATTTACATTTGCAGATACATTCCATTTTGTTGAAAAAACGCACAATTTGTAGACACAGTCAGTCAATGGGGCATTTGGAAATAAAACCAGTCTGACTCCAGGTTAAAATACAGATTCTAAACAAGGTCTCACACCTAAATGCATTGTCTGACCTGAGATGTCACCTCTTGTATACACTGATAAAACCTTTAGGTATCTCAGGGCAGTGACTTGAAAGAAATTCTGGGATTTGCATTTTAATCAATCGATGGCACGGTGGCTCAGTGGTTAGCACTGCTACCTCACAGCGCCCGGTGTCTGTGTTTGATTTCATCCTTGGGCAAATGTCTGTGTGGTGTTTGCACATTCTCCCCGTGTCTGTGTGGGTTTGCTCCGGTTTCCTCCCACAGTCCAAAGATGTGCAGCTAGGTGGATTGGCCATGCTAAATTGCCCATAGTGTT
>NC_063366.1:23248225-23262810 GCF_021869965.1 Rhincodon typus | reverse complement strand
TGAGGGTCGGTGTGGACTTGTTGGGCCGAAGGGCCTGTTTCCACACTGTAGGGATTCTAAGAGAAACCTGCATCTCCTTTCCACCTGATTAGAGATTTAACAGGGGGAAGTCAGTCAGCCATTTTAGGTTTATTCAATAAATTTGATTCAGTTTTATGATCGTTTGAACTTTTACTTTATAAATTCTATGTCTTGATGTCTCTCTCACACCACCTGATGAAGGAGCAATGCACCAAAGGCTACTGTTTTCAAACAAGCCTGTTGGACTATAACCTGCTGTCATGTGATTTTTGACAATGTTTACAAACTGAGCATGACACTGTTGCAGTTAACATAATAAGGTGTAGAACTGCGTGAACACAGCAGGCCAAGCAGCCTCAGAGGAGCAGGAAAGCTGACATTTCGGAACTAGACCCTTCGTCAGCAATGGGGGAGGGGAAGGGGATTCTGAAATAAATAGGGAGAGAGGGGGAGGCGGAGAGAAGTTGGATAAAGGAGACAGTCAGATCAAGAAGGGTCTAGGTCTGAAACGTCAGCTTTCCTGCTCTGATGATGATGCTTGGCCTGCTGTGTTCATCCAGCTCTACACCTTGTGATCTTAAATTAATCCTGTCCAGATTTGCTGCTCTTTGTCCTTTACTGAATAACGTAAACACATTTTTCCAGGACCAGAAACAAAGTCAGACCAATGAGGGAGGCAAGTGCCTTGATCAAAATGAATGAACCAATCTTGGTTATCTGTAATCTATTTATTTCACTTATTTGTCCTGCCCATTTCTGGGATGTGGTTTATAATGTTGCTGCTGGAATCAGGAAAATGAAACTGAAAGTATTTCACTGAACACTGATCACCATTTTACTGAGAGCACAGAAAACAGTGATCAGACATTCAAGATGGAAGTTGATCTTTCCTGTGCTGTTTGCCATGACCTGCACAAAGATCCTGTCTTACTCGACTGTGATCACAGCTTCTGTCGATCCTGTATAACCCAGTACTGGGGGAAAGCTGTCATTGCCTGCTGTCCTGTCTGTAGAACGGAGACTTCCTCCAAGACTCTGAGACCCCACCGCGCTGTCTCCAACATCGTGGAAACATTTGTAAAATGCGGTGGAGGCGGTGAAATTCAGCAGGAATGCAGCCGACACAAGGAGAAGCTAAAGATTTTCTGTAAAACTGATAATCAGCTCATCTGTCCTGTTTGTCAGATTTCGAAAAATCATCAAAACCACCAGTTGCTGCCAATTGAAGAAGCTGCTGAAGAGTTTAAGGTGAGGAGAAACCGGATTGAACAAAATATAGAAACAGATAATGGAATCTTGAACAGGAAACATTCAGAGAGTCGACTTTGAGCATCTTTCACCAATTATCCTTCAATTACTCAGCAGTTAGATGATTTTTTTTCACTTTAGAACAACAATGAAAACATATTTATTCACTGCTTTTAACGTCATAAAACATACGTCATAAAACTTCTCTGGCTGTCCACTCTATCTATACCTCTGATCATTTTGTACACCTCTATCAAGTCACCTCTCATCCTTCGTAGTTCCAAAGAGAAAAGCCCTAGCTCTCTCAACCTTTCCTCGTAAGACCTTCCCTCCATTCCAGGCAATATCCTGATAAATCTCTTCTGCACCCTTCCCAACGCCTCCACATCTTTCCTGTAATGAGGCGACCAGAACTGGACACAATACTCCAGATGTGGCCGAACCAGGCTTTTGTATAGCTGGAGCATAACTTCACGGCTCTTGGACTCGATTCCTCTATTAATGAAAGCTAACACACCATACGCTTTCTTAACAACTCTATCCACCTGGGTAGCAGCTTTCAGGGAACTGTGAACATGAACCCCAAGATCCCTCTGCTCCTCCACAATGCCAAGAATCTTTCCGTTAACCCTGTATTCTGCTTTCAAGTTTGCCCTTCCAAAATGAATCACCTCACACTTTTCAGGGTTAAACTCCATCTGCCACTTCTCAGCCCAGCTCTGCATCCTATCAATGTCCCTTTTTAACCTAGAACAGCCCTCCGCACTGTCCACAATGCGACCCACATTCGTATCATCCGCGAACTTGCTAATCCACCCTTCCACTCCTTCATCCAAATCATTTACAAAAATCAGAAATAGAAGAGGACCCAGGACAGATACTTGTGGTAGACTACTTGCAACTGAGCACCATGTTGAATATTTCCTGTCCACTACCACCCTTTGTCTTCTAAGGGTCAGCCAATTCTGAATCCAATCTGCCACATTTTCCCCTATCCCATCCTCCTTACCTTCTGCATGAGCCTACCATGGGGAACCTTATCAAACGCCTTACTTAAATCCATGTATACCACATCCACTGCTCTACCTTCATCCATGTGCTTGGTCACCTCTTTAAAGAATTCAGTAAGGTTTGTGAGGCATGATCTACCCCTCCCAAATCCATGCTGACCATCACGAATCAAACTGTGCCTTTCCAAGTGATCATAAATCCTATCTCTTAGAGCCCTTTCCAATAATTTTCCCACCAGTGATGTAAGGCTAATTGGCCTGTAATTTCCAGGGTTTCCAGTTTCCAATTTTCTTGACATTGTTTAAAGAATAAGTTAGAAATAAGACATTGTTAAATGATTGACATTACAGTCAGACAAAAAAGAAATTACAAGTAAATGTTACATTGTAGTAGCTGAGCGCAGGGACTTCCACAAGTGGTCTGACTGCAAGTGCTCCGCTCTGTTCCAAGCCTCCAGTCTGCTCCATCATGACTCTCAGCTGCTCCAAGATACGTTTTCCCCGGGACTGCTTTCCCTCACCGGCCTCTGCCTGGGACTCAATCCCTGCGCCGGCATCCGCCCAAGATTGCTTTCCCAAACCGGCTGCTGCTCCAGGACTGCTTTACCATGCCGGCTGCTGCTTTGGGACTGCTCCCCGCGTGCCGGCCGTTGCTCCTCTGGGACTGCTTCCCCGCTGCAAAATGTGCAGCCACCAGTGGGGGAGTGATTAAAATCAAGGCTGTCAAGAGGCCAGAATTCAATGACAGCAGGTGTCTATTAGGATTTCGAGGCTGAAGGAGATTCCAGAGAAAAAGGGAAGCAAGACCAGGTAGAGGTTTTAAAACAAGGATGTGTAAGGTTTACCATTCAGGAGGCTCAGATTATCCAAAGTTGAGAACTTATCAAGTTAAGTTTATTAAATTTACTAAGAAACAACAGTTTGGATATCATACAGAGTCTAAATGTGCAGATCGGCTATGTGTGATGTACCAGGTGACAACAGTTTCCTGGTTCCCAAATAAAACAGATGGATGGGGGAAGCAGAGGAAGCTGGTCTCATATCTGAAAGTGCAGTCTCCTCAGGACAATTGACCTGAACACCCTAAGCTTTGGTACATTCTCAGGCTGTCCAAATGGTCAGTGAAAGCCTGCCCTGCCCTCTTCTCAACATGGAGCGGCCCATCCTGCATGCCCCATGACTGTTTCTCCTCTTCCTCACTCCGCCTTGTGAAAGGAGTTTATAACCTTGACCATTATAGCGCATTCCATGCGTGTGGCATGTCACTCACTCTGGCTCTCATTGTCCCAGTGACACAACCCTGTAACCTTGGGAAGAGCAACATATATAAGGGATCTGTCCCCATGTCCTTCTGATTCAGAGTCCTGGGGCAGTGAAGGCTCCTGCAGGACTTCATATGCAAGCACTGTCAAGCCCCCACCTCCCTCCTTTCCTCTGTCCACTCAAAGCTGCTGCATGTGAGTTGAGCACTTCAGTTCATATCTGATTGCTGACCAATGTTCAGTTTACTTTCAGGTTTGGATGTTGTAGTTTACATTAATTGAGCTTCCAGAGGTCTGGCCCCTCGCCCTTCCCCTGTGTATTCTCTGTGAGGGACATTATTTTGAACGCACTGAGAAGATGGTGAATCTTCAATTCCCGTTGTAATCCTTCACCACGAATCTTCTCCTTCGAATCTATAATCTCCCCCATAACACTTAATCTGATCCTGTCCTCTGTTCCCCACACTCTGTTGTGCTCCTCTCTCTTCGGTCACTATTTCAGAATTTCCATTGACCTCCTTGAGCAGCCGCAGCCCCTAGCCCAGACTGTTCCAGTTCCCTATTCCAGCTTAACCCTGACACTGCCCCTTGTTCAACTCCCCCACTCCCTGACCAACACCCACATCATCCCATTCAGTTCCTTACTCTGAACATGCAGCTCCCACTCTTCCTTTTTGCCCTTACCCCATCACTGTCACTCTCCACTCTGCTTCTTCTGATCCTCTCCAACCACACCCTTTAAGTTTTCTTGCCTGCCCATGCCTTTCCTCCTTCCCACTATTATCTGGGCCTTTTCAGTTCAGACTCCTTTTGTGTTAATCCCTTTCTGTCTGTCTCAGACCATGTCTGTGACTTTAGCCAGCCTGGCTGCCTCACTTGAGCAGCTTATTACCCCTGGATCTGCTTCTCCCTATACTGCTCCTTAACCTGTTGGAGAAGTCTGATGTGACAGTGGCTACTCCAGAGCTGGAGTCCTCCTGTCCTCCTGGGAGTGTCCTGCTGTTACCAAGTTCCAAGCAAAGCTGTTACTTCATGAGCCTTCATGTGAGTGACTCATGGGAAGTATGTTCAAAAGAAACCCTGTGAATCAGGGACAGAGAACACCACCAGCAACCACAGAAACTCAGAGATTTACAGCACAGAGGGAGACCATTTAGACACTGGTGAATCTTTGGAATTCCTTATCCTGGAGAACTGTGGAAACTCAGTCACTGAGTATGTCCAAGACAGAGAATCTATAGATTTCTAGACAGTGATGACATCATGGAGATATGGGGAGTGTGCAGGAAAATATCACTGACATAGATGATCAACCAAAGTCTAGAATGGCACAGCAGGCTCAGGGCTGAATGGCCTGCTCCTGCTCTGATGTGTCTGCTCAGTCTATCGTATCTGTGCTGGCTGATAGAGGCATCAGTCCTGATCCCACTTTGCAGCTCTTGTTCTGGAGCCTTGGAGTTTGTTTGAAATGTGATGACTCATGTTTCTCCCACACTTTAAGGCAGTGAATTCCAAACCCTCATCATCCCGTGTGTGAAACCATTTCTCAAATCTCCTCTTCTTTTTCCAATTCTACAAAATCTATTAATGACCTCTCTTCCTATCCACTCTCTCAGGGCCCCTTGTAAATTTGTGCATCTCAATTTGATCTCCTCAATCTCCCCCATCCCAAAGGAAACAGCTCTAGCTTATTTAATCTTTCCTGATGTGTTAAGTTCTCCATTGTTACATACTTTTCTGGTGTGAACCCACCTTTCCTGTAATATGGTGAGCAGAACTGGACAGTTCCAGACTGAACAGAACAGTATTCTAGCTGTGGTCTGATTAATGATTTCTACAGTTCAAACATAACCTAATTGCTCTTACATTTTACACAATGACCATGAAAATGAAATATCCCACATGTCTAATAAAAACCGAAAGAACCGCAGATGCTGTAATCAGGAACAAAAACAGAAGTTGCTGGAAAAGTTCAGCAGATCTGGCAGCATCTGTGAAGAAGAATGTTAACCCTGATTTTTTTTCTTCATGGATGCTGCCAGACCTGCTGAGCTTTTCCAGCATCTTCTGTTTTTATCCCATATGCCTCTCTAACAACCTCACAGACCTGTCCTGCAACTTCAGGGATCTGTGGACATGTTCTCCAAGGTCCTTCTGTACCTCTACACTTCTCAGTATCTGACTAATCATTGTGTAATGTCTCAAAATGCATCACCTCACACTTCTCCAGAGCGAATTTCATTTGCCATTCTCTGACTATATTTGCTACATTTAAAACCACGAAGCAATGTTTGAACTTTCATAGCCTCGAATCCATAAAACCACAGACAATCATTGCAGAAAGAGAACATTTAGCCCATAATTTCTGAACCAGTCTAAAATACAAATTTAAATATGAGCCACCCATTCTGATCCCACGTTTCAGCACCTGATCCACAGTCTTGCAGGCTAGAGCACATCTGGTGCCTCCACAATTGAACTAGGCAGCAAAATCAAGACAAATACTACCAACTCAGTGAATGATTTTCTCATGTTCCCCCCAGTCCTTCTACCAGTCATTCCCTCTCTGTGCCCCTTACTAATTGAACTCTCCCTGAAGGGAAATAAGACTTCACCATCGAGTCCATGCAACGTGAAAAACTACTCAGATCTATTGATACACAAATCCAATGCAACTAATTATCAATCTATCAGTCTACTCTTGACCATCATTAAAGTGATGGTAGGTATTTCCAACAGTGCTATCAATTAGCAATAACCTGCTCCCTGGCTCATTTTGAGTTCCATTAGGGCAACTCAACTCCTGACCTTATTACAACTTTGATTCAAATATGGTCAGAAGAGCTGAATTCCAGAGGTGAGGTGAGAAACCAAGGCCACATTTGAATGAGTGTTATGTGAAGGAGCCTGAGCAGAGTCAGAGTCAATGGGAATGAGGGCGGACGCTTTTTGCTGGTGGAAGTCATACCTGCCACACAGAAGAAAATGGTTGTGGTTTGAGGTCAGTCATGTCAGCTCCAGGACATCTCTATAAAAACCGAAAGAACTGCAGATGCTGTAAATCAGAATAAAAAAACTAGTTGCTGGAAAAGCTCAGCAGGTCTGGCAGCATCTGTGAAGGCAAAAACAAGAGTTAATGTTTCAGTTCCGGTGACCCTTCCTCAGAACTCAGGAAGGGACCCAAAACATTAACTCTGTTTTTTCCTTCACAGATGTGCCAGACCTGAGCTTTTCCAGCAACTTTGTTTTTGTTCCAGGACATCTCTGTCAGAGTTCCTCAGTGAAGTGTCCTTGGCCCGACTGTCTTCAGCTGCTTCATTAATAACCATCAGACCTGGGGATGTTCACTGATGATTTTACAAGTTCAGCCCGTTCAGAACTCCAGAGAAGTTCTATGTTGAAATGCAGCAAGACTTGGACAATGTCTAGTTTTAGGCTGTAAGTGATAAGTAATATTTAAAATCACAGAATCCTTACAGTGTGAAAGCAGGCTATTTGGTCCATTGAGTCCGCACCGACCCTCCGAAGAGTAGCCCACCCAAATCCACTTTGCTACCCTATCCCTGTTACCCTGCATTTACCATGGCTAATCCACCCCGAATCTGTACATCCCTCGACACTGTGAGCAATTTAGCATGGCCAATCCAACAAACCTGCACATCATTTGACTGTGGCAGAGGACTGGAGCACCCGAAGGAAACCCACACAGACCTAATGTTGGAATACAACCTGCTGTCAGGCAGCAGTGCTAACCACTGAACTATGATTCCACCCCTTGTGTGACACAAATGCCAGATAATGATCATCTCCAACAAGGGAAGATTGAACCACCACATCGTTACCATCGCTGAATACCCCACTTCAAATTTTGGATGTTGCTATTGACCAGACCATAAATACACTGGCTACAAGAGTAGGTCAGAGACTAGTGGTCATGCAGGCAGTAACTCACCTCCTGATTCCCTAAAGCCAGTTCAACATCTATAAGGCACAAGTCAGGATCATGATGGCACACTCCCCTTTGGCCTGGTTGAATTCAGCTTCAACAACACGCAGGGAGATTGACATCATCCAAGACAAAGCAGCCCACTTAGTTTGCACCAGGTCCTCGAACAATCACTCCTTCCACCAGTGACACTCATCCAGAAGGTCCAATGCAGAAATTCACCCAGACTCTTTCGACATCCCCATTGAATCATAGGGCAATTACCATCCAGATTGACAAGGGCAGAGATAAAACACCAATTTTACACCAGACAGCATTCTGAACATTTACTTCAGAAACTGCTAAATCTGAAGTAGAAGTTTCCCGTAAATAAGCTTTCAGATAATTAAATTTAACCAAATGATGTTTAATTTTTTGGGAATGTATTTCTGAAAGTGTGCTAATTAATTGATGGTTTTGTTCAGGAGGAACTGCAAACCTTCCTGAAGTCAGTTCAGGACAAGAAGCAGGCGTGTGAAGCTGGAAAAAGTGGTTATGAAGAAACATTATCCCACATTCAGGTACTTTTGATCTTACTTTGTTCTATAATTTGTACAGAATTGTAACCATTCAGAATTGTGCTGTACAGAACTCCAGTCTCCATTTAAACATTGATATTGCATGAATTAAACTGGATCTCAGAATTATCACTTTTGGGAATGATTGAACAGGTTGTAAGTCATTTCTCTGGAAAAGAGAAGACCGAGGCTAACCTCATTGAATTCTTTAAAATTATAACAGATTTTGAAAATGTGGGTACAGAGAAGATGTTTCTCTTTGACAAGGAGCTCAAAACTTAGGGTTTTAAATCCTAGATTGTCATCAATAAATCCAAAGGGGAATTCAGGAACTTCATTAGAGTTCCCTTTTCTGAGTGAATTATCATCTGATATTCTACCATTGATTATATCCAATTTATTAACCAGATCTCACTGCATGATGGGATGATTCACTTCACAAAAATGTCATATTATTCTCTACACAGTATCAGGACTGTGAATGAATGAGATTGGGAATGTTCTTATCAATGATTTGCTGATATGAACAGGACTGCTCAGACTGAACAACATTTTAAAACCCCTCATTTGTTTTTATTCAATCTGATTATTCTTTCCCAAAGGACCAAGGTGTAAAGACAGAGAAACAGATTAAAGCTGAATTTGAAAATCTTCACCAGTTTCTCCGTGAAGAAGAGAGGATCATGTTGGAAGATCTGAAACTGGAGAAAAGGAAAAAGAGCCAGGAGATGAAGGAGAGGATTGAGAAGATAACGAAGGAAATCTCATCACTTTCAGTCACTGTTCAAGATATTGAACAGCAACTAAGGGAACAGGACAGCATCACATTTTTAACAGTAACTATTTATTTTTCTTTACTTTGCCTCTTTTCTTTGAGATTGTCTTGATCAATTGCAGATTCTGTCATCAAAATGTATAAACCCCACTGACCAACAGCACACCAATGACCTATGACATGGTGTTTTCTCTGTCTCATACTCAAGCACGAACAGCTGTCTTTAACATGGAAATTACACAGTCTGTAGCGTGTCTACTGCAGGAAATATTACAAGAGAACATTTTAGTGAACAGAAACAATGAGGAAAATTGACTTCGTAAAGAGTGAGAAACCTTCAGGGTGGTCAGGCCATTCTCCTCTGTGTGTACGTTTCCAGCCCTGCCCAAGTGCAGCGTGAGTGGCCCAGAGTGTCCAGGTGTACGTGAAGGATCTTGAAGGGTAGTCCCCTTCTGACCACCGGCCAAATGATATCTTGGTGCGTTTTGGAAAGTTCTGGCAATAAGGCATTCTGACAAATAACTTTGACCGTCTGCTCAGGGAAAAACCTGGCAGGATCCACCCTCTCCTTTTCCTACAGGGTCTCAAGGATGCTACTTGCTGACCTCTTCCTGATGGACTGGTGGTCAAAGGCATTTTTTGGTTTCAAATTTCTCTACAAAGGACAGGTGACACAGAATGGTCCAACTACTTGGAGTGTTCAGTGGCAATGAGGCCAGTCCCATCCTTCACAACAGGTGGGACCTGAGTACCAAGGGTCTGTGCACAGCTTGATGCATCCATACACAAAGGTGGCCATCAGGATGAGGGCAGTGTTGGGTAAGTTCTTCCCCCACTTGTTCAGAATTTTGAATATGGTGTCTCTACAGACCTGCTCTATCTTAGACTTCCAGATGAAGTGGAAGAGGGTTCGGGTAACTGCAATGGTGCAGTTTTAGGAATGGGCCAGACCTGCGCCATGTACAACAACAGAGAGAGTGCCTCACTCTAATGACCAGATTTTTAACCCACAATGGAGAGGTAGTGGTGCTCCCAAAAACTAGTTTCTGCGTTACTTTGGCATTACACTTCTTGCAATATTTTGTGCATCCCCAGTCCCTCGGATCCATATTTCTCGCACGTTCAGGTAATCTGTACTGATGGTGAAGGGGCGAAAGAATTGTTTGGCTCCGTTCCCAAGGAACATGGCCTTGCGCTTGCCCAGATTTATCTTGCATCCCGAGGCCAGTTTGAACTGGTCGCAGATGCTCATTAGTCTGCGCACTGATTGTGGATCCGAGCAGATAATGGCGACATCAACTGTGGTCAGGGAGGCATTGACTTGCAGGCCTCAGTCGCCTGGAATAGTTGCCCTCTCAGGCTTGCATCCTTCCTGATGGACTCAACCAAAGAATCAATACAACACACAAACAAGGCAGGAGGAGAGTGGGCAGCCCTGCTTGACTCTGGACCTGATCGGGAAGCTTTCTGGTTCCCACCCATTGTTTGAGACTGCGCTAACAATGTTGGTGTAGAGCAGTCAGATTCAGGTGCAAATTCCCTCTCCAAAGCCCATTTTGGAGAGCACATCCCATCTGTATGTGTGCAATATCCTGTCAAAGGCCTTTTCCTGGTCCAGGCTGATGAGGCAGTCATCAACCCACTGTCCTGCACATCAGCAATCATATACCTGAGGAGTGCAAGGCTGTCCGAGCTCGTCCTGTCCGTTACAGCACAGGTTTGGTAAGGGTGAATCACCGATCCCAGAGCAGACCTGACCCTGTTGACGATGACCTTAGATAGGATTTTGTAATCTGCATTCAGCAATTTAATCGGACACCAATTTCTAATTTCCTCCCTCTTCCCCTTTCTGCTTGTAGGTGAGGATGATATCTTCTCTCGTGGATTCGCACAAACTACCTGCCAGAAGCATACCATCATTCGCCTCCCGCAGATCCTAGCGATCAAGTCCCACAGAGCTGAATACAACTCAGCCGGTAAACTGGGAATTTTATTCTTTTCTAAGGACTTGAGCTTATCCACAAATAATGGCTGGTCCAGTCTCTCCCACAATGCTGTCACCTAAGATCTCCGTGATAGAAAACAGGATCGACTGGGAGGCCACGCTGCCTGTGGGTTTTGTGTCATACTGGCTGGTATAAAAGGATTTTCTCATCATCAGGATGTCAGACTGAGATGACGTTACTGGCCAACCTCTCCCTTCAGGCTGCTGTACACCGAGCTCTCCTTAAGCACCTTCTGGAAGAGGAAACAAGAACACAGTTCATCCTGCTTCATGGCGTGGACTGTGGACCGGAAGATTATCTTGGAATGCTCTGAGGCAAACAGCGAGGCTTGCTGGCTCTTCACCTCCTTGTGTTTCTCCTTGACATTGAACCCCATGGTCTGCAGCAGGAGTAGGTTCTGAATTCTTTTCTGGAGTTTGGGCAGTTTCCCCCATCTCTCTCTTGACTTCTGAACACTTTTGAGGATGAAGAACCTCTTGATGTTTCCCCTTGACTGTTTCTCACCAGCCCAATGGAGACTCAAAGGGAGGTTTCACGGTTCTCCAACCTGTGTAATCCCTTTTGCCTCCTCAATGTTTTCTGGGATCAACAGTATCACATTCAGCTTCCATGTTCCCCTGCTGGTGCACTGTTCATCCTGTAGGTGAGCAGGAGCCAGTAGTCAGTGAAGAACACAGGCTTGATGTCAGTGGACCTGACCAAGAACACGCGGGATACAAACAGAAAATCTATCCTTGAGCAGATAGCCTATTTGGCTGTGACCAGGTATATCTATGTTGCACTCCATCTGCAGGGGTGCTGAAGGCATCGTGCAGCTTGGTGACTTTGACGCTTCCATCAGCAATCTGGACGTGCTGTCCGGTTTGATGTCAACTATTCCAGATCACCCATTCACATCGATGATGCAGTTGAAGTCTCCGGCCAGAATGACCGGCCTGGATTTTGCCAACAGCTACAAGGAGGTGCTTGCCCACCACCTCCTTAACCTCAGAGATGGTGAAGTTGCATCCTCGCAGCCAGGCCAGAGGAATGGCTATCATTTGCCCTGACCAAATCAAAAGCACATGTGTCTATAAGCTCAACCATTTTCTGTAGCTGCTGAGTTGCGGTATCCCACATTCCTGCAGAAACAGGAGGTCTGCTTTGACTTTGGCCAGGTAAGCCAATGTGGAAACACATCACGTAGTAGATTTAATGCTACGCAAATAATTACCAGCAATTTTGAGACTGTTTTGGAGTTTATAGAATTATCAATAGACCCATTGTCCAATCAGCCATGATCTTGTCACTGGGAGACTCCCTGCATCCCCATGGTGTGGGAAAACTGTTGGACTCTCTCCGCGTTGAGGTAGCCATCTTGTTCCTCCCTGGAGGAAATTGCCCTGATCTGGTGTCTTTGGGGCGGTATCAAAGCCAGGAAGCTCTGGTTCTGAATCCAGCAGAGGACTGTTGTGCTCTGCTCTTGATTCATAGCGATTCTGCTGCTGGTTGCCTGGAGATGTGGTGCAGTGGGTACCCTGTGGTTCCTGATGCCTGAAAGTTGGGCTTCACTGAGTATCCCGGGATGTCTGGTGTTTTCAGGCTTGGGATGCCCTCACCTTCTCCGCTATGGTGCTCTGCCTCTTTTTCTGTTGGTGGACATCCCTCTGCACCTCTTTGTTGTCAGAGGAGCTGCTGGTGTGTCCATCGCACAGCTGCCTCTTTCCATTTCAGTGTGAACTTGTGGGGGCCAAACATGGTTTCCTTTTCTGGTTGTTTCTCATTTGTAACCACTCACCTGCCTCATTCATTTCCTCTTCTTCCATTGACTCCATCTGTTCAGGTGGAATCTTTTCTTTATTTAAAAAGTATACTTTATTCATAAAAAATATCTTTAAATGTGTACATAGTCAGTATGTCCTGTACAGTAGCATATCAAAAAAACATACAGACATTGGAATTTGACTCTATTCAAACAAATCAAAGGCATCTCTTCCTTGAACAAGATTATATTTACATCCATTTGAAGTACTGAGAGGGTCTGAAGACTGAACAAACACTCATTTAACATCAGCAGAAAGACCTCAAACAGTGGTCTTTCCTCACTGCACCTTGGCAGCAGCTGCCCCAACCTTTAGCGTGTCCCTCAGCACGTTGTCCTGGACCTTGGAATGGGCCAGTCTGCAACACTCGGTCGGGGTCAACTCCTTGTTCTGGAAGACCAATATGTTTCGGGCAGGCCAAAGAGTGTCTTTCAATGAGTTGATGGTCCTCCAGGTGTACCTTGCTTTAACATCTCAGCTGAAACCCAGTCACTCTCAGACAATGGAGTTACCATCCAACTGGGTGGTCATTGAGCTCAGAGTGACTCGACAGTGAGTGTCCCTGACTTTATAATTCATTCTGTATGGTTCAGGGTTTCAGGTTACATAGAGTGGGCTGACACTCTATCTGGAATATAACTGCAGACAAAGATTGAGAGACAGTTTGATAAGTCCCGATGTTGACCATAAAACTAACATGGCAGCTTTTCCTCTTTCCAGGAAATCAGTGATTTCCATTGGACAACCCTGGTGTTGATTTCCAGAAACATTTGTCTTCAGGACACATACTCATTCTAACATGGAAGCATTACAGTAACTCTCTGCAAACAATAAACTAATTCTAGCAATTTGACATCATGAAAATTTTCCGATTGGATTGTACCCGTGTCAGTTGTTCTATGCAGTAAAATCAAGTAATTTGTAATATTGTGGAGTAACTCAGTCCAGTGAGGACAAGAAGAGATAGTCCAAACCTCCCTGAATTTAAATTGTTCATTTTTTGGGGAATCCAGTTTGGGACTTTACTTTTTATGATAAAGTTTTCTTTAAAAACAAATAATAAAATTTGTTCTTGTTCCACAGAAATTTCTGGATATACAGAAAAGGTAAAATTTACATCCTTGATTTAATTTTTATTTCTAACATATTCCTCCCCCACTCAAGAATAATCTAACACTGACCTTTATCCCCTGTTTCAGAGTGAAGCAAACTCTCCCAGAGCCACAGAATGTTTACCCTTTAATAAATGTGGGCAAATACATTAGTTCCCTGCGGTACAAAGTGTGGGAAAAGATGCCGACAGTGATTAATACAGGTGGGTGTGAGCTTCCTGACACCAGGTGTTCAACAGTTCGCAAATCATCCACAGTATCCCTACAGTGTGGAAACAGGCCCTTTGGCCAAACTAGTCCATACTAGTCCATACTAATCCTCCAAACAGCATCCCACCCAGACCCATATATCTGCCCACTCCCTGTAACCTTGCATTTCCCATGGCGAACGCACCTAACCTACACATCCCTGAACACTATGGATAATTTAGCATGGCTAATCCACATAACTTGCACAACTTTGGACAATTATGAGTAGAAGGGTGCTGTCTCTTTCTAATATTTAATTGTCTTTGTAACTGATGTGTTTTCATTTCAGTCAATGTTTTGTGAAAATACAGAATTGACTGATCTCTCTGTTGCAGTGACTTGCTCCACCTGCTGGACACTCCTAGTTTTGAACAAAAACTGAAGTTGCTGGAACAGCTCAGCAGGTCTGGCAGCATCTGTGAAGAAAAAAATCAGAGTTAACGTTTCGGGTCTGGTGACCCTTCCCCAGGACTACAGGATCCACAGTTCTCTCGGTTTTTACTCCCAGTATTGATTTGATTTGATTTGATGTATTATTGTCACATGTATCTAGGTAACATGAAAAGTTTTTTTTTGTGTACAGTACAGGCAGACTAT
>NC_063366.1:23232480-23247725 GCF_021869965.1 Rhincodon typus | reverse complement strand
TAAAATCATTAAATTGTTGAGTTGATCTGGAGACGATATCACAATTCTGGGATATACCTGACTTCAGGGTCAAAATTTAAGACAGTTACCAATTAATCCAATCCGAAATTTGTGAAAAATGTCTTTCCCCAGAGAGTGGTGGGAATGTGGGACTCAATGCCACTTGCAGTCATTGAGGGGAGCAGCATTAGCGTATTTCCAGGGAAACTGGAGAGTCCCATAAGGGAGATGTTGATGGGATTTGATGAGCAGAGGGTGAAGGAGGCTTGTGTCAAACAGAAACATCAATGTGGATATGTTGGAGTGAATGGCCAGTTTCTATTCTGTCAGTAACATGGAATAATCCGTCAGAAAAATCCCTCACCTCAGCTATTCTGTGCCCACTGCCATCTCCACACCAGTGTTGTGTCTGAGAGCAGATCCCTCAGTCTAGGCTGGAGCCCTCCCTGCTCTGCATGGCTCAGTATCGCAGCAGCCGGGGCAGTGACCCACTGAGCTATCAGGGCCACACATGAGGGACTCAAAACCAGACTGTGATCAAGGCATGGGAACTGACCCAATCAGCAAAGAGGGAGGGAGAGAGACCCTAATCATCACTTTCCCTTTCTCTCTCAAGAAATAAACAACACTGGAACTTCAATCATATGCTGTGAGACTCAGAGCCCCAATAGATCTGAAAATGAGGAGATAATTGAGTTTCTCCGAATTACTCTGACACTGAACTGTTTACATTTGTGTTAAAATGTCAAGATGTTTCCAATGTTAAAATGCCGTGGGCTCAGATACAGGAGAGTGAAAAAGCAGCTGAAGATGTTCCTGAAGGGATGGGATAAGGTGAATGGAGCAGATTCACAAGTGGAGTCATGTTTGTTGAGGATAACCTCAACTTAAAGCTGTAAGGTATTTTAATATTGCATGTATCCATCATGCAGTAATGAAAGATCTGTCTTTCTTGTTTAATGTGTCTGGTATTTCTCCTTGTATTAAACTCTAACCCAGTGTGATGAGCTCCAAATCAGGAGGTAGGAAAATGGAAATTCAAAGCGAGAAGAAGTCAGACTGCAGATGTCATTACAGGACAAATTAGGGACACACATACAGAAATGTCAGGGCCTGTCACCAAGGCGGGGTCTATACACCAGACTCCTTGACTGCAGCAGTAGATCTAGAGCCTGTCCTCTCCACTATGTCTCTTCCTGCCCTCCCAGGATCCAGCAATCACTCCCATCGCTAGCCTGCCCCTTGAGACTGCCCCCTGCTGGGAGCAGGATCTGATCACATGGAGGTGGTCATGCATCATCAGGGGGACATTGATAACCCATTCAGATGGCCCAGGTTAAGGCATTGCTTTCTCTGCCAGGGGAGCAAGGTCAGAAAGAGGTTTAAACCCTCCTCTCAAATCATTGGCCATGTCACTCCTTCCCTTATTCACTTTTCGCTTTAATCAAATTTCTCTCAATCTTCTCCTCTGCTCCTCCAATCTCTCCATGTCACTAAAGTCCCTCATCCCGGAAACATTCTCAATCTTCTCCGGTCTCTCTCAAAAATTTTCACATCCTTCCGAGAATCTGGTGAAGAGAATTGGGTACAAACCCTTTGCTGTCCCCAAACTAGGTTTTTACAAAATCTCATCACAACGTCATTGCTTTTGTACTTTCCGTCATCTCAGTCTGACATACTGAGGATCAGCAAATCCTTTGATACCAGACTGTATGTCACGTAGCCCACAGACAGTGCATCCTCCCAGTCATTCTTGTTCTCTATCATGGATGTCTGAGATGACAGTACGCGGGAGAGGCTGGGCCAGTCATTATCTTTGGATGAGCTGACCAAGGCCCTTGAGTCCTTAGAAAAAAATAGAACTACTGGAAGTGATGGCTTACTGGCTGAGTTGTATTCAGCTCTGTGGGACTTGATTGGCCAGGACCTGCTGGAGGTGTACAACAGTATGCTTCTGGCAGGTACCATGTGCGAATCCATGAGGAAAGGTATCATCACCCTCACCTGCAAGTGGAAGGGGAGAGGGAGGAATTAAGAAATTGGTGGCCAATTTCACTGCTGAATTCAGATTACAAAATCCTGTCTAAAGTCAGCGCCAACGAGTTCAGATGTGCTCTGGGATCAACGATTCACCACAACCAAACCTGTGCTCTACCAGGCAGGACGACATCTGAGAGCCTCACACCTCTCAGGGATACAATCACCTACGTGCAGGACAGGGGGTGGATGTCTGCACCATCAGCGTGGACCAGGAGAGTGCCTTTGACAGGCTGTGACACACCTACATTTGGGATGTGCACTCCAAAATAGGCTTTGGGGAGGGAATCTGCAATTGGATCTGACTGCTCTACACCAACATCATTAGTGCAGTTTCAATCAATGTATGGGAATCAGAAAGCCTCCTGATCAGATCCGGAGTCAGGCAGGACTGCCCCCTCTCTCTGTACTTGTTTCTGTGTTGTATAGAGCTTTTTGCTGAGTCCATCAGAAAGGATGTGAGCCTGAGAGGAGTGACTATTCCAGGCAGCGAAGACCTGACATCATTGTTTTCTGCTCAGATCCGCTGTCAGAGTTCAGACTCATGAGCATCTGTGACCAGTTTGAACTGGCCTTGGAGGCCAAGGTACATCAGGGCAAGAGCAAGGCCAATTTCTTTGGGAACTGGGCTGACTGATCCTTTATCCCCTTCACTGTCAGGACAGATTACATGAAGTTGCTGGGAAGATGTTGCACAAAACTTTGTTGGAGGACCAGGTGCCAAGGTGAGGCAGAAACTGGGCTTTTAGGGGCACCACTCCCTCTCCATTGCAGGTTAAAAACTTGGTCATCAGGTATGAGGGACACTCAGTGGTGTTGTATTTTTTTCCTCTTTATTCATTTGTGGAATGAGGACATCACTGGCTAGGCACATCTATTGCCAATATCTAATTGCCCAGAGGGCAAGTTAAGAGTCAACCACATTGTTGTGGGTCTGGGGTCACATGTAGGCCAGCCAGGTAAGGATGTCAGTTTCCTTCCCTAAAGGACCTCAGAGAACCAAATGGGTTTTACCAACAATCGACAATGGAATCATGGTCATCATTAGACTCGTAATTCCAGATATTTTTTTAATTCAAATTCCACCATCTGCCATGGCAGGATTCGAACCCAGGTCCCCAGAACATTATCTGGATCTCTGTATTAACAGTCCAGCAATAATACCACTAGGTCATCACCTCCCCGTGTGTATGTGGTGCAGGTATGGTCAATTTCCCGAAACTGCTGTCTTCAAAGCAGCTGCGGGCAGAGCAGGGGTTGAGTCTGTCACACATCTTCTGGAATGTGTTTTTTCAAAAGAAGTCTGGAGAAAGGTGCAGTGGGTTTTGTTGAAGTTCGCCCCGAGCAGCTCCGTGACGCAGGACTCTGTTCCCTGGGACACACATTGAGACAAACATCAACTATGCCTAGAGGATCATCGGCTCAGGGAAAGATGCTTTTTGGTCTACCCAAAATTTGTTGGTCTTCCAGAGCAAGGATTTGACCTCAAGCAAGTATTGCAGATTAGCATATTCTAAGGTCCAGAACTTTGTGCTGAGGGACGCATTAAAGTTTGGGGCAGCAGCCACCAAGGCGCAATGGGGAAGGATCAAGGTCTTTCTGCCAAAATACAACAATGGTCTTTTCAGTTGTCAGAACCTCTCACTGCCTCAAAATGTATGGAAGTAGTGTCCTGCATGAGTAGAAAATGCCTTTGGTTTCTGCAACTGCAGAGAATGTCAAATTGCAGTGTTTGCTTTGCATTTGCAGACTGTACGGAATTGCTTTAGTACCTGTATATAAAGTTCATAAAGATAATTTGTTATGAATAAAATACACCTTTGAAATAAAAAAAATGGCATAAGGTGTTTCCACTAATACGCTTTCATGTTAAAATGTGAAAGCTTGTTATTTTTGTGAGATGATGATAAATCAGAATGATTTGTGGGTTAGGTGATAAAAGAAAGCTGCAGTTTATTGTTGCCATGACAACAACCACCATATAATTTGCCAGCTGTCTCAATGTGTGATTCACTTGTCCAGCTTTACTTTTAAAGAGAGTACATTTAAATTCAAGCAAAATCAGAACTAGTTTTGTCGTTAAAATCTCACTGACGAATTTTGCTTTAACTATTCTAATTGCACTTTCCACTGAGCCTGATCATGCTGATAGTTTGAAAATTGAACTTTCTATTCTATCCCTGAAATAGTTCACATTTTGTTCATCACCTGACCCAGAAATAATGCTGCATTATCACCATCTCTCATCTCAAATTCCTAATCTTGAAAGACTTGTTCCACATGAACAGTCACATAATTGAGCAGCTGGCATTACGTAGAGCTGAAACTGAAAAAAACAGGTCTAGCATGTCTTCACATTGAAGAATGCAGAAAGCAGCAAGGAGTAGGTTACTTGTGGAAAACTTTCAGGACAGGGGAAGTTATCCTCCAAGACAACTGTACTTTGCATCTGCTTTGAAGTCAACAAAGAAATCACTGAAAGAAATCAAACTTTGTAATTTACATGGCTGCTTTGTACGCTTATTTTGAGAATAAAATGTGCAATTTAACATTGAAATATTATAAACTACAGTTAAAGCTGTATCAAATATCTAACTTGAAATGTATAAAGTCAAACTTGTGTAAAGCACAGATTTCATTTGAATTTCCTTCCTCCTCAGGCACCATCTTAAACTGTAATGAATATTTGGTGAACAATTACATTCACATCCTCAGAACTAATTCAAGTGATTTCACCACATACAATCACAGAGACATAGAGTCATAGAGTCCTACGGCATGGAGACAGGCCCTTTGGCCCAAACTGTTCCATGCTGACCAAAATGTACATCCACACTAACTCCATTTCCCTGCACTTGGCCCTTATCCTTCTAAACTTTTCCTATTCATGTATTCATTCAAATGCCTTTTAAATATTGTTAATGTACCCACATCACTCACTTCCACTGGCAGCTCATTCCATATGCATACCAACCTCTGTGTAAAAACACTGCCCCTCAGGTTCCCATGTATTATTTCCTCTCTTACCTTAGGTTGATGCCCTCTAGTCCTCGATTCCCCAACCCAGAGAAAAAGACTGAGTACATTCACCCTATCCATGGGTCTCATGTTCTTATACACTTCTATCAGATCCCCCCTCAGTCTCCTACGTGCTAAAGAAAAAAGTCCGAGCTTGTCCAACCGCTCCCTGTAACTCAGTCCCTTGAGTCCTAGCACCATCCTTGTAAATTTCTTCTGCACTCTTTCCAGTTTAATAACATCCTTCCTATAGCAAGGTGACCAAAACTGAATACAATACTCCAAGTGTGGCCTCACCAAAGTCCTTACAACTACAAAATAACTTCCCAGCTTCTATACTCAATGCCCTGACTGATGAAGGCTAGTGTGTCAAAAGCCTTCTTCAATGCCCTGTCTAACTGTGTTCCACTTTCAGAGAACTGTACACCTGAACTCCAAGATCCTCTGTTCCATTGTACTCCTTAAAGGCCCTATCATTCACCAGGAAACTCGTGCCTTGATTTAACTTTCCAAAATTCAACATCTTGCACATATTTATATTAAACCCCATTTTCCATTTCTCGGCCCACTTCCCCAGTTGATCAACATCCTGTTGCAATTTCTGATAACTTTTCTCACTGTCCACAGTACCACCTATTTTAGTGTCATCCGCAAGAAATAAAACCAAAATTTGCTGGAAATATGATGGTGGTGAGAGGCATATGTTTGGCCATGAAGTCATAGAGTGTGGTTGAATTTCACTCTGCAGCTCCTGCTGAACACAGAACATCAAGGATTCCTAGCTCTGAGTTGTCTGATCTTTTGGATATCTAACCCATTCAACATGGTGGTAATGCTACACAACACAAAAGAGGGAATTGTTAATGTGAAGATGTGATTTTGGCTCCAGAAGAGCTGTGTGCTGGTCACTTCTTCCAATTGTGTTATGGGCAGATGCATTTATGACAGGTAGATCAGTAACGGTCAGGCTAACTATGTTTTTAGCTCTTGTTGGTTCCTTCAACATCTGTCACAGACCCAATTGTGCAGTTAGATCCTTTAAGACTTGGACAGCTCATTTGGTAATGGTGCTACCAAGACATCTCTTTGGTGATGGACATTGAAGTCCCACTCCCAGAATGCCTTTTACATCTTCTATTGCTTGACTACTCCATAGGACAGTCCTCCCAATTTTGGCATGAGTCCCAAGATATTAGGAAGGAAGACTGTGGTAAATAGAAAGAGCTGCGTCTCATTGTCATTCCCAATGCCCAGATCAATGCCAGTAGTCCATTTGATTGAATTATTTTTGGGACCTTTCAGCAGTTTTTCACAACTGAGAAGCTTGCTAGACATTAGCCAGAGCAATGACCTGGGCTCATGGGCTGCTATTTCAGTGACATTACCACTACACCACTGCCTCCCCATAAAGGTATTGATAACTGGTTATTTTTTAAACTGGAGAGAGGGAGACATTGATGTTCCTCAATGTTCAGTGCTCAGAATACTGCATTTTTCATCTGTATAAACAACTTGGATATTGGAATGGGTCAGGATTGTGATGGAATACTTTGCACTTGACTGGATGAGTGCAGCTTCCACAATACTAAAGAAGCTCAATGCCATTCAGGGTAAAGCTGGATTCTCTTCTTTGACATCATATCCACAAACATTCACTCTCTCCAACACCAACACTCAGTAGCAGCAGTATGTACCATTTCCAAGGTACCTTGCAGAAATTCACAAAGAATCCTGAGACAGCACCTTTAAAACCCGTGACCACGTTCATCTAGAAGGACAAGAGCAGCAGGTGCATGGGAAGATCATCACCTGCAAGATCCCCTCTAATACACCCACCACCAAATGAGATATACATCGTTATTCCTTCTGTATTGCTGAGTCCTGAAACTCAGTGTAAGCTGAAGAGTTAGCATCACATTTTTGGTTTAGACACTTTACAGCCTTCCAAATTGAACATCTAATTCAGCAATTTTAAATTGCACTCTCTCTCCATATGTATTGTTTTTCGGATAGAGCATTTTTTTTCATTAATGCTCCTATGATTCTCATTTTCTCCTCTTTTCGAAGCTTGTTTTCAATATTATCTGGTAATAATATAAAAGCTAAGTACTGCAGATGCTGGTGATTGGAAATACAAACAGAAAGTGTTGGAGAAACTGTTGGTCTAGTTGGATCAGTGAACAGAGACAAAAATTTGACATTTAACATTTAAGTCTGCTTGAGAACTCTGGGTTCTGTCTCTCTGTCTCTGCCCACTGACCCTACCAAACATGTTAAGTCTCTCCAACACTTTCTCTTTGTAATTATTCTATTACCATCTTGTTTTCCAGTTTACTAGCATCCTTTTCGCATCTATAATCTCCCTGTCCTTTCACCAGATCACAACTCTTCCCCTTTGTTCCTCTGTTTTCTCACCTTTCTTCACCCCTGTTTTTACTGAAAATCTGTTACATTTTTCATCTTTTCCAGGTTTCGATGAAAGTTTACAGACCTGAAACTCTATCTCTGTCTCTGTTTACAGATGCTGCCTACTCTGCTGAACATTTGAAGCTTTTTCTGATGAAGGGTTTTGTCCCGAAACGTTGACTTCCCTGCCCCTTGGATGTTGTCTGACCAGCTGAGCTTGTCCAGCTTCACTTTTATTGACTGCAGCTTTTTCTGTATTTATTTCAGACGCCTAGCATCTGCAGTATTTTAGTTTTGTAATAGAGTGATTCACGATGATTGTCTCTGGATAATATTTGTTCGCAGTACCATTCTTCTTCAGTCAGTGATGGTCCAGTACCATGGGTATATCGCCATTCAGCGCCGCCTGTTGCCCGCAGTACTGGTCACCACCAGAAGGCGTAATATCACATCAACTGGAATTAAACAGTTGAAGTAGAAACATGACTTGCTGGAACTATCCAGGGGAACTGAATATCTTGCAGAATTAATGGCTAAGGAAGCTGTGCTCATAATTTGGCCAAACAAGATGATGATCAACTTGCAAATCCTTCCAAAATTTCTAGCAGCTTGTGGAATGAGAGCAGGTGATGTTCCTGGACATGAAATTGGAGCTTCTACCATTACCATTCATAGTTGCAGCCTGGCATATGATTGTAAAAGTAACAATCACACTCAGTTGGCTGGACTAAAAACACAAAATACTGGAGAAACTGAACAGCGTGGCAGCAATTGTGCAGAGGGCATCAGAGTTACCTTTTCGGGTCCAGAACGACTCTTCTTCAGAACTGAATGGAGTTGGAAAGTTGTGTGTTTTTTTGTTTGTGTTAATGACAGAGCAGAAGGAGGAGTGAGTGGTACAGAATGTGAGGATGCCCAGAGCAGAAGATACTGGGAGTAATAGTGGTAAAGGAGAAACTGAGATGTTAAATAGGTGCGAATGTTTGGTATGAAAAGGACAAAAGATGTGTCTGCCCTACAAGATCAGAGTTAACAAGACACAAACTGGGGGGAGGTGGGGCTTGTAATTAAAACAGAGGTCAGAGGTCAGACTCAATATTGACTCTTAGAATTTAATGCCTCAGTGGAAAATGAGGAGTAGGCCCTCCAGCTTGTGTTGAATGCTGTATCAGGCTGGTCCACTGTTCTACCATTCCTAACGCTTCCTTACACTATCCATGGCACCTTCCAATGGAAACTCAGAAGGTGTAAAATCACCTTTTTCCCTCCTCACTCTCCAAGGCCCCAAATACACCGTCCAGGTGAAGCAGCATTTTATCTACAGTTTTTTCAGTCTACTTTACTGTATTTGCTGCTCACAATGTGGTCTCCTTTATATTGGCGAGACCAAACACAGACTGGGTGAGTGCTTTGTGGAACACCCCTGCTCTGTCTGTAAGAATGACCCTGAGCTTCCAGTTGCTCGTAACTTCAATAACCCACTTTGGAAAGTCCCACCCAAGTGAGAGAAGAGTTTTTCTGTTGGGGTTCCTGCAGGTGGTGGAGTCAGATTAGGATAGGAAGGGGAATTTAGGCCAGTTTGAAATGATTAGGGATTGAGGGGAAATGGTATGTTGTTGGTAGGTGTCATGGAAAATAGGAGCTGCACTCTCAAAACTCCTCTGCGGAAAGATCTCCCCAGTCAGGAGGTGAAGTGGGATGAGGACCTCTCACTGATACTCATGGGGATCCGAGTGACAGAATCCAAAACAACAAGCTGTTCCCCTCTGGAGCTGGCACCAGAGGAGAAAGCCAGTGCGGATACAATGGAATATTACACTGGGGAGCTCACTGGAAATTGCCAAATAAAGTGTTTCTTCAAAAGCACAAAAACAGAGGGAAAACCCAGAGGGAAAGGGTCTGCTTCATTTGTGACCCATTCATAAAATACTGAGGGATAATAATCGTGTCTGGTTTCTGAGGAGAAGTGAAAGTGAACGGGAGCAGATAGGGATCCCTGGATTCCTTGCATTTCACCTCCTCAGTCAGAATCTCAAATGGAGGTCAGAGTGTGTTAGCCTTAGTGCTGGAGGGCATGACATGAGGGAGAAGGGATGTGTGTGGGTGTTGAGGCCTGGGGCAGGTCCAGGCTTCAGTCAGGATGAGATGGGAATGGCGGCTGTGAAAGGGAGGGTGGTGGGATGGGAGAGGTGTACCCACTGGGCATTGCATGGTACCGTCCTGGAAAGGAGGAAACATTGACCCTCAAATTTGTCACTGGGAAAAGGGGGAAATGTCCCATTGGAACATTGAAGGTCACATGGAAACTGCCTCCTCCCTTTGCTCAAAAGATAAAGAAGAACCAGAGGCTGTAAGATAATCTCCCCATTCACCGGGACCAGAGAACAGGCTACTTGTTATTCACAAACCCAATGGTCCTCTCTTCCCATGGGCACCACGAGTAGCGTTGTGAATGAGGAAATGAACGCTGGGGAAAATGAGCAATTGAAGAAAAATCTGATTCTGACCATGTATTTGCAAGCTGCGCTTGGGGAATTGGACAGGCTGAGCCCAGCGCATGAAGGAAATACTAAGAGAGGATCAAAATGTCTCTGTGAAAGCAGCTGGAAATGAGATTTGCATAGAGTCTGGTTCTTGGTTGGTGGAACAGGACTGGAAACAGCTCCAAAGCATTGTGGGAGGGAGATGAGTCACGTGGGCTCCTCAGAAGTATCTTTCGGCCATGTCCACTTTGTGACTTCCAACTGAGATCTGTCAAATCCGAGCCCAGAGCTGGGATCCCCGGTGAAGCCTGAATGTCATCCAGAGAACAGGAGCCTGGCCTGGCTTGGCTTGGTTCTGGGCTGTCCTATCCTGGAAGAAGAGAGGAGTCTCATCCTCTTTTTGAGCTGAAAGCACAGGTCTTGAAAACCAGGCCCACATGTCCTATTCTGAGCAAGCCCCTGGGGTAGGGTACACAGGGCCTGGGATGACTTGGGGACCCCCAGGTTTGTCCAGCTCAGCTCACACAGGGAGATCCATTTGTTTGTCCGAACCATGTCTCTGGAAATTCAGCCCCAAGCTATGGCTCACTTGGGATCAAAAAGAAGCTGATTGCAGGTTTCGGGTGACCCAGGGAGTGGAGCTCGCTCCTCATGTGGCAACAGGTCGTCATGGCCTTATGATTATTGGTGATCGGGGCGGGGAGCCATGAAGACCAACATTCTTCAAAGCGATACAGAGCCGTGGGTATGGCATTAGAAATAAAGACAGGAAGGCAACAAAATACCACACTCTCATCCTCCATGTAGCACTGAGGAAGAACTTGCCTGGAGACGACACTTATCCAGACAGTTGGAGACTGAGATTTGTTCCCTCATAAAGAAAGAATTCAGAGCTCACAATGAAGTCAGGTTAATGTGTGGTTTGGAGAGGAGCCTGAAGCTGATGGCATTTCTACCCATCCATCTTCTGCTCTTGTCCTTCTGGATGGGCTTGTGGGTTTGGAAGATGCTGCCTAAGGGACCTTGATGAATTTCTTCAGTGCATTTTTTGATGGTACATACTGCTACCAGTGAGCATCAGTGGTGGAGAGAGTGAATGTTTCAAAGAGTGAAAGGAGTGTTCTGGGAATCATGGGGCTTGCTTTGCCCTGGATGGTGTTAAGAGTGTGTCATGACCACACTCTTTCTGGCAAGAGGACAGTATTCCATCACACTTCAGATTAGTGCGTTGTAGACAATGGAGGATTTTTTGGGAGCCAGGAGGTAGTTATTTTGAAGCAAATGAAGAGGAAGTGGGGAATAATATGATATAGTGGTAAGGAATAAATAAAAAAAACCAAATATAGAATAGTGGAATGTCTATATTACAGAATGGAGCCATTGTGTTGCTTAAGCTCTCTCCGCAAGAACTACTCAGCATCTTACATTCCCTGCTCTTTCCTTTCAACTCTGATATATTTCCCCCAGTTTGTTATTCAATTCCAGACCAGAAGCCATGGTTGCTTTTGCCTGGAGGATTTTCCAATGGGGAAATTAGCAGGATTGTCACCAACAACTGCAGTCCCAGAACAATAAAACACACATGGAATCCTGCCAGGAAAAAGACTCTCACTCACCTCATCTCATTTGAAGATCTTCCCTGCACAGTCTCTAACCCCAGAGTATACCCCATACCCTTAAACAGCTGCTTCTACTCCCTTCCCAAGATTCACAGACAAAGCTGTCCTGTTACACTCATCATTTCAGTCTGTTCTCACTCCACTCATCTGAGTTATTCCTCTATCATCTCTCCTTATTCACAATTCTGACCTGCATTCGAAACCCTTCTGATGCCCTTTGTTAGTTTAACAGTTTCCAGTTTCCTGACCTTAACTGTCCCCTTGTCCCAATGAACGTCCAATCCCTCTGCACTTGCATCCCCACCAGGTCATAGTCTAGCATAGTAATGTATTGTTACTTGTATTTATGAAAATGCAGTAAAATGTGTATACGTCGCCATAATCCAACGCCATTTTAATTGCATAAATCATAAAAAGAAATACTTCACAAATAAAGACTGAAAGAACTGAAGATGCTGTAAATCAGAAACAAAAATAGAAGTTGCTAGAAAAGCTCATAGGTCTGGCGGCATCTGTTAAGAGAAATCAGAGTTAACATTTCTGTTCCAGTGACCCTTCCTCAGAATTAGGGACTACAGCTGTTGGTGATGATCCTGCTACTTTCCTTTTTGGAAACTCCTTCAGGCAGAAACAAAAGTGTTTTTGGTCCGGAATTGAATAAGAATTTGGGGCAAAAATATCAGAGCTGAAGGGCAAGAACAGTGAAAGGAAAAGTTGAGTTGAATTCATCGAATTCTATCAAATCCATACAGTGGAGAAACAGGCCATTCTGCCCAACAAGTCACACTGCCCCATTCTGCTATAATTTCCCTGTAACCCTATGTTTCCCATAGCTAACACACCTAACGCATGCATCTCTGAACACTATGGGTAATTTAGCATGGCCAATCTACCTACCTTGCACCTTTTTGAATGTGGGAGGAAACTGGAGCACCTGGCAAAAAAACACACTGACACAGGGAGAACATGTAAACTCCAAACAGACAGTTGCTTGAAAGTGGAATTGAATCCAGGTCCCTGGATCTAAGGAAGGGTCACCAGACCTGAGACATTACTCTTCACATTTCTCTTCACATATGCTGCCAGACCTGCTGAGCTTTTCCAGCAAATTCTGTTTTTGTTATTTCACACAAAGTTAAGACAGATTTCATTTTTTGTTCCATCCATGGCTTCTTGATTTCCTATGTGGCTATGGGACACCATCTCACTCTGAAGCCACATAACTGTCCCTGAGGCCGCAACACCAAGGAGAAAGCATGTTGCAGCAGCCCCAGCCACTGCTGACCAGACACAGAATTCTGTCTCTGCCCAAAGCTGCCACATCGCTGCTGATACTCCAGCCACTGCCATAGCCAGGAGATTATCCCAACTCTCAAGGATCAGGGCCCATCTCAACTTGCAAGAACCAATTGACTGTCCAAATTAACTCCTGAGGACTGAGGGGGTCATTCACTCATGACAGAAGGCTCATGATTGTGAAAGCTCTTGTGAAACAGTTTCTTTTTGTGGCACAGAAGTTGAGTTGATTGTTTTTGACAATGAAGGATGATCTGTGGGCCAGGTGTAGAAAGAAACACTTGAGGAAAAGAATGGACTCCAATTCATCAACACTAGATCCATCCACAGCCATCGTGGCCATGAGGAACAGACCCAGATCCTCCACTCAACAGCTCCCAGCAAACTCTCTCCACCACCGCTGCTACAGAAGGAAGAAAATATTAATTTGATTCAAAAGTTAAAGAAAACAAAATAAAGAAAAAAAGAAGGTTATGGTCAGTCATGCTTGTGAACCCAAACACTTCCTACCCTGCTGCCTCCGCCATCTTGGAAAAAAGTCAAAAAATTCTCTGCTTCCTCATTGAATAGACCTCTAACCAATCCCCATCCACCACTGCCCTCCTCAGACTGGCTGAACACATTCTTAATTTGAACAACTTCTCCTTTAACTCCTCCAAATAGTAGGTGTTGATATTGGAAACTGTATATGGCTCTTCATTAAGCCTGCATGTTATAGAATATGTGGAATCTGGGTTGTTCCATTGCTATTCAATCCTCTCACTTGACTCTTTTGTTCAGCATGTTCATTCTATCCTTGTTCCACGACTATGTTCTTTAACCTTACAACATCATCGATTTGTCATTTATATCTTCTGTCATCCAACCTACACCACCCTTCCCTTTAATTCCTCTCCCTGATTTCCCTGTCTCTAGACTTGCTTTCAGTCTGTTACATGGTTAACTTTATCCAGTTCTGATGAAAGGTTGTTGACTCAAGACGTTAACTCTTTTTATTGAAATGAAATAACATTGTTGCTCAAAATTTAAACAGAAATAGAAAGTTTGAGAAATATTCAGCAAATCAGGCAGTATATTTGCAGTCAGGAACGGATTTAATGTTTCAGATTGGTGACCTTTCATTAGAACTGAATACCTTTATGTAAGATCCTTATTATTAAATTATTTTGGCTAAGATTTGTTATGACTGTGTAATATAAATACTACTCAAAGACACTTCTTTTTTAATAGGGCTGAAAAGCAGTTGTAGAGAATTATAAAGTGAGTTTGAATTGTTTTCCAGGTACTTTTTCCTTCTTGATTTAAAAGCAAATCTGAAACTCATACTGTACTGACTGATTCCTCCCCAGTCTAAGGTCTTTTTTCCACAGGACAAGCAATGAACTCCTCCTGACCGTTGTTACTCACAATACATTGCTCAATTTAAAGGTGAGCTGCATTGGTTTATTTTAAGAAACGACAGAAGCCTCATGATAGCAAAACTTCTTGTGAAACAAGTTTTTTGTGGCACAGAATCTGAGTTGATTGTTCTTGACAAGAAGGATGATTTGTGTGCCAGGTGTAGAAAGAAACCTGTGCTATGTTACAGAGCAGCAAATCCACACCTCAAACTGTTTATATTGTCATGCTTAATGAAAGAACGAAGGGAATGTAAGCTTGGGATCCTAAATTTATCCGTGATTCTGATGGAAATGAAGAAACTGTTCAAATGTACTCAAATAACAACTCTTCAGTTTCAAGGCCAAGACATTCTGAAAGGATATCTCCAGGAACCCTCCAGTACTCCCTAATATTGATATCTGAAAGAACTGATGTCACTGAATTCCTTCCTGTGCATTGGTCATTTCAGTTCATGAAGATAATTAACATCAGATTAATTCTAACATGAATGGAGAGTTATTTTCTTTACAGATGTTCCTTGTTGTCCATTTGGATTTTGTTACGACCATTTGTGACAATGGTAACAGCATAGATGAATCTTCTCTTCCCAATGACAATTCCTGGTCCAAGACAGGGTAATATTTTTCTGGCAGAGCGATGCACCAAAACTTTACAATTCCTTTTTTTTAGCAATGTCATGAATTTTTGTTAGCAGTGGTGATGCTTACTAACTGTAGCAATGTGAATGAAGTAATAAAGAAATGACAGGGATTCTCCAAACTCATAATTGTACATCCCATGTGTTGTGTGTTTTGTGGGTGCTCCAGGATGTTTGCTGTATCCTGGGTAACACGTTGTTCAGGAAGAGTCATCAGTTGCAGCAGCTTGAGCTCCAGGTTTTGAAGTTTGAGCTGGCAGCACTGTGTTGCATCTGTAAGGGTGAGAGTGATGTGGATAGGACACTAATTGATATGGTCACTCTGCAGCTTAACAATATGCAGGGAGA
>NC_063366.1:23215617-23231980 GCF_021869965.1 Rhincodon typus | reverse complement strand
CTGCTCCTATGATGCCGCTTGGCCTGCTGTGTTCATCCAGCTCTGCACCTTGTTGTCTCGGATTCTCCAGCATCTGCAGTTCCTGCTATCTCAAAGATTATTCCCAGATGACCGCGGCCCCTTGAATCTAAATACAAATGACGACCTTGCTTCGCGCACGCCCTTGCGATGTAACCTGTATGCCTCTGTCCCAGCTTTTTTCTCACCCTGGGCTGGGGAAATAAAGCACTCCACAGACCGCGGTGCCCATCTCTCCCGAAAGACATCAAGAGTATTGGTGGACACCGCATGCTCCTTTTCCAGGGGCACCCGGGCAGTGGGGTGGAAGTGGGACAGGCAGTCGATATAACAATCCCCTTCACGGCCTGCTGCCTGGACCTATTAATGGTCAACTTGGCAGGGCCCAGGGGCAGACCCACTCCCCTCCACACCAGGTGCCCAAACATCAGGAGCATGGGGCCGAAGTGCAACCAAAAACACAAAATGAGGTCTTTTGGATAACTAAAAAGGGGATGCAGGCATCCACACCCAATATATACATGGTCCACCGACTCCACAGTGCCACAGAACATACAGTTGAGCCGGGAGTCCGCGAACCACCGCAATCTGCGGTAACATGGGATTGCTGCATGCGACTCCCTCAAACTCAGATCCCCGACTAAAAGAGGGAGGACCCCCACGCAGACATCCCGGATGTCCTCCTACTTCAAGGACTGTAACTTCCGTTTTCCGTTGATTGTAAAAGCACTCATCCACATCTTTGCCATTTCATGCACTTCTGCCCTCAAACCCACTCCCCACAACAAATATAAAAACAGAATTCCCCTGGTCCTCACATACCACTCCACCAACCTCTGCATCCAGTGCATCATCCTCCGCCACTTCTACCACCTATAATCACCACCAAAGAGATATTTTCCTCCCCACTCCTATCTGCCATTCATAGGGACTGCTCACTATGCAACTCCCTCATTTACTTTACACTCCCCAACAACCCCACCATACCCAGCGTCTTTCCCTGCAAACGCAGGAGTTGCTACACATGCTTCTACACCTCCTCTCTCACCTCCATCCAAGGCCCAAGACAAACTTTCCAGATCAGACAGGGGTTCACCTGTACACCTTCCAACTTGGTCTACTGTATCCGTTGCTCCCGATGTGGCCTCCTCTACATCAGTGAGGCCAAGCATAGACTCGTTGACTGATTTGCGGAGCACCTGCACTCTGTACACTATAATCAACAACACCTTCTGGTTGCTAACCATTTTAACTCTCCTCCCACTCCCTTGGTGTCACGTCCATCCTGGGCCTCCTCCAGTGCCACACACAAACTGGAGGAAAAACACCTCATATTCTGCCACAGGAGCCAAAAGCCTGATGGCCTAAACATAGAATTCACCAGTTTCAAAAACACCCCACCCCCAGCCTTATCCCCTGTCCAACCCTCCGTCTCATACCCCCTACTTCACCTGTCACTACCTGTCCAACTTCTTCCTCACCTATCCACCCCACCCTTCCCACTGACAAATCCTCACTCCTCCTACCTGCGTCCACCTATCGTCATCCCACTCACATTCTCCCAGCCCCACCACTCCCCCCCCAATTTATATTCCAGCTCCCTTCCCCCTCCCCAGTCCTGTTGAAGGGTTTAGGCCTGAAATGTCAACTCTTCTGCCCCTCTGATGCTGCCTGACCTGCTGTGTTCCTCCAGCTCCACACTGTATTGACTCTATCTATCTCTGAGCTTCATCTGCGCCTGTCCATTCACTCCTTCCATTCCCTGGTATCAGCGTAACTTCTCACATTTTCCTAGCTGCTGACAGTTTTGAAGAATGGTTACTGGATTTGAAATGTTACCTCTCTCCAGATGCTGTCAGACCCTGCAGACTCTTTTCCCAACAGTTTCCAATTTTAATTTAGATCTCCGACATCTGCAGTTCTTTGTTTTATTATATTGCTGGAACTATTCTGGGGAAGTGGGGATCTTGTGGACAATTGGTAGTGTCCCTGCCCCTGGTTCATGTTGCACTTGTGGAATTGATGCTCCTTGATGAGGAATTAGTCACCCTCTGGTCCCCACCTGAGTTGTCTTTTCCCAGTGATCTGCACATTTCTGTTCAGGTTATTTGTTGTCAGTGGTGAAGTTCTTATCTTGGTCTCTACCGAGAATAAAACTGTTACTTGCAACTGATCTCAATTATATTATCACAGTGATCACATCAATACCACTGTTTCACTCTAACATATACTCGTCACCCCTCATACTCTTGCCTGAACTTTGGTGCTTTGATTCTGGGAGCCTGATATTTCCTGAGATGGACCAAGCCTGATTCTGCGATTCAGTGACTCATCCCAATTCCCTCTCTCTGTCCTGTGTCCTTTAGATCCTGTTCATGACAATATTTGAAAAGCCAAGTAGACAGTGTTAAATAATAGAATCAACACTTAGCAATCCAAGTCCAAGTGCATTTGGAGAACAGCTCAAAGGCCCTCCACTGAATTGCAAACAGTCATGGCTTTTTTTTCAAAATATGGTCACACAACATACCTCCACCTGGGAGGACAATCTACCTGTCACTAACCTTGGTACTTGTCACATGTTCTAACTGCTCACTAAACGTTTAGACCTGGCTGTTCAAAATCACAAAAAGCTTTAAAAATACAACATTGCTGCAGTTAAATGGGATTGACATATTCAAAGCTGAAAATATGCTCCTTGAAAACAGTGAAAAGTTAACATAATGTTCTGACAATATTAAATGATTGTTAAGATGCCTAAGTTTCTAAATAGCAATAAGATAATAATAATTACATGTTGATTCATATAACTGAGATGACAAAAAAATGGTAGAAATAACATTCCTGATATTGTTCAATAACATTGCTCTGTGCAAAGTGTATGTAATACTTTCTTTTCTGATAAGCTAAAGTCAGAGAAAATACATATCTCCTTGATATTCTCACTGAGACATTGACAGGGAGGAAATATATCTGTAAAGACAATATCTGTGTATAACAGACATTTACATAAAGCTAGTCCCTGTGTAAGAAATGGGTCCATGAATAAATAATACTTTATGGATATACAATCCTTTGGTATCACTAGACACAGCTTGAGGCCACCTTGGCAGAGAAACTGTTTTCTTTCCAGCAATTCCTGTTAATACAGGGACCCAGATATTGTTTTGGGAACCCGGGTTCAAAACCTGCCACGGTGAATGGTGGAATTTAAATTCAATAAATGTCTGGAATGATGACCATGAATTGACTGTCGGAAGAACCCACCTGGGATTCACGACTGCCCTTTAGGGAAGGAATCTGCTGTCCTTACCTAGTTTGGCCCACATTTGACTGCAGACCCACAGCAATGTGATTGACTCATAGCTGCCCTCTGGGAAATAAATGGTGGCCTAGCCAGAGACACACCTCATCCAGTGAATGAATAAAGGAAAAATAAATTTCTGTCTCTGAGAAACACACCCTATCTAGAAATGTGGAGGTTCCCTGATTCAGACTTCCATATTGACATTCCTCAGCTGGTAGGACCGTGTCTTGTCCACTCTCATTGATACACGTATCTGGTAGGGACTAACAACTGACCCTCATCTTGAGGCAAGCCCAGAGGTGAGCTCGAGCTGAAATGATGGACAAGGGAAGAGGTGATCGCCCTGACATCTGGTGTACCTGTCCCGTATTCACTGGGGAGAATATTCCACCAAGTGATTCCGATACAGGGTGAACTCCCAGCCCCCGGAAATAAAGCCCATTAAGGGGTGCTCAGACACACGGGGCTGTACTCTCAGGGAAAATGGAGGAGAACCGAGGAAAGAGTTCACTAACAGTTTATCTCGTCATCCGGATCCAGGGGGTGGTCAGGATCCAAGGGTGTATTTTGGGTGTCAGGGTGTGTAGTTGAGACATCAGAAGTTTTCATTTAGAGGGGCACACGAGGGCTCAGTGGTAAGAGGGTTTAATTTGGAGGTTGGGTGTTGCATTGGGTCAGGGGTCAGAGTTTAATTCGAGGTCAGTGGGTACAGTTGTGTCACAGCGTGTAGTCAGGAGTTAGCAATCGGATACCCACATGTAGGGTGGCACTGTAGCTCAGTGGTTAGCACTGCTGTCTCACAACACCAGAGACCCGGGTTCGATTCCTCCCTTGAGTGAGTGTCTGTGTGGAGTTTACACATTGTCGCCGTGTCTACGTGGGTTTGCTCTGGGTGCTCCGGTTTCCTCCCACAGTCCAAAGATGTGCAGGCTAGGTGGATTGGCCATCTTAAATTGTCCGTAGTGTTCCAGGATGTGTAGATTAGGAGGGTTATAGGGGATGGGTCTGGGTGGGCCAATGGGCTTGTTTCCATACTGTAGGGATTCTCTGAAACATATCTCTTGGGGTAAGTTCCAGAAGATCTGGTCTGGTGGGAAATTAGAAGATGGATCTTTCAGTGATATTTCATCCCACAGATTTTCAGAGATGTTTTTATCACGTTCTGAACTGAAAACAGGAAAGATTCTCTCAGTAAAAGTCTGGGTCAATTGTGGAGATGGAACATGTTATGCACATTGTAAAATGACACCAGTCTACCCTCACAGTCCACGAACACCCCAATATTCCAGGAATTCATGCTCCGGGGGAGGGTTCCATGAGGGAGAGGCACCAGAAAAATACTGGAGCAATCTTTCCACAAACACCAGTAGCCAGTCTCGAGGCTCAAGACAGTTTTCTGCTTCCACACCGTAGAGTCTTAGGTCACTCCCAGACCCCAATTTTTCCTGTCTCCCACCTCCGCCTCCCAGTAATGTCTCACTGAGGTGAATCCATCTAAGCTGCGGATGTAGAGCGAGGGATCAGACCTCTGAAATTTGTGCAGGGATGGCAGTGTCACAGTCTTTGAGTCTCACACTGGTCTAATCCTCATTTATGATGAGCTGGGGATGGGATGTGTCCGAATCCAGGGTCAGAGAGGCTGGAAATGGGGGAAATACTGGTAACAGTCATTGAGTTTCTCACTAAGTTTTATTTTCCTTTATAATAACCTTTTCCTTTATAAAGAGCTCTTTCTGCTGATTTCCGGGTATTCCAGTGTATTTAAATGTCTCAGGAGCATTTGTCAGATATAGACAGCAGATATTGAGTGAATCCCAAAAAGAGTATAAATTCAATAGAAATGTACTTAAGAGGGAAATCAGGAGGGCAAAAAGGGGATATGAGATAGCTTTGGCAAATCGTTTCAAAGAAGATCCAAAGGGACTCTACAAACACATTAAGGACAAAAGGGTGACCAGGGAGAGAATAGGGCCCCTTAAAGATCAGAAAAGCTGCTTATGTATGGAACCACAGGAGCTGGGGAGATACTATACGAGTATTTTGCAACAATGTTTACTGTGGAGAAAGATATGGATGTTATAGAACGTGGGGAAATAAATAGCAACATCTTGAAAAATGCCCATATTACAGAGGAGGAAGTGCTGGACATCTTAAAATGCATAAAGGTGGATAAATCTCTAAGACCTGATCAGTTGTACCCTAGAACTCTATGGGAAGCTAGGGGAGTGATTGCTGGGCCCCATGCTGAGTTATTTGTATCATCAATAGCAACCAGTGAGGTGCCAGAAGACTGGAGGTTGGCTAATATGTTGTCACTCTTTAAGAAAGGTGGTAAGGAAAACCCAGAGAACTATAGACCAATGACCCTGTCTTTGGTGGTGGGCAAGTTGTTGGAAGGAATCCTGGGGGATAGGATTTATATGTATTTGGAAAGGCAAGGACTGATTGGTCAGTATGGCTTTGTGCGTGGGAAATTGTGTTTCACTAACTTGATTGAGTGTTTTGAAGAAATAACAAAGAGGATTGATGAGGGCAGAGCAGTGGACGTGATCTATATGGATTTCAGTAAGGTGTTTGACAAGGTTTCTCATGGTAGACTGATAAGCAAGGTTAGATCCCATGGAATAGAGGGAGAACTTGCTATTTGGACACAGAACTGGCTCAAAGGAAGAAGATAGAGGGTGGTGGTGGAGGGTTGCCTGTGACCAGTGGTGTGCCACAAGAATTGGTGCTGGCTCCACTGCTTTTCATCATTTATATAAAAGATCTGGATGTGAATGTAGGAGGTAAATTTGCAGATGAGACCAAAATTGGAGGTTTAATAGACAAAGTAGAAGGTTACCTGAGAGTACAACAGGATCTTGATCAGATAGGCCAATAGACTGAGAAGCGGCAGATGGAGTTTAATTCAGATAAATGTGAGTTGCTGCATTTTGGAAAGGCAAATCAGGGCACTTAATGGTAAAGTCCTGGGGTGTGTTACTGAATGAAAAGACCCAGCAGTACAGGTTCATAGTTCCTTGAAAGTGGAATCCCAGGTCAACAGGATAGTGAAAAAGGCATTTAGTATGCTTGCCTTCATTGGTCAGTGCATTGAATATAGGAGTTGGGAGTCGTGTTGTGGCTGTACAGGACAATTGGAGTACTGCCTGTAGTTCTCGTCTCTCTGCTGTAGGAAGGATGTTATGAAACTTGAAAGGATTCAGAAAAGATTTACAAGGATGTTGCTTGGGTTGGAGGGTTTATGCTATGCAGAGAGGCTGAATAGTCTAGGGTTACTTTCCTTGGAGCATTGGAGGCTGAGCGGTGACCCTTTAGATTTTATAAAATCATGAGGTGCATGGATAGGGTAAATAGTCAAGGTCTTTTACCTGGGTTGGAGGAGTTCAAAGCTAGAGGGCTTAGGTTTAAGTTGAGAGGGGAAATTTTAAAAGGGAGCTAAGGGACAACATTTTCATGCAGAGGGTGGTGCATGTATGAAATGAACTGTCAAAGGAAGTAGTGGAGGCTGGTAAAATTACAAGATTTAAAAGGTATCTGGTTGGCTATATGAAAAGGCCTCCTTCTGCTCCTATCTTCTATGTTTCTATGGGTTATGCGGAGAAAGCAGGATGAGGCTATTGAGCTGGACGATCAGTCATGTTTGTGATGGATGGCAGAACAGGCTCGAAGGGCTGTGTGGCCTCCTCCTGCTCCTATCTTCTAAGGTTTTAGAGGGATATGGGTCAAATGATAGCAAATAGGACTAGAATTATTCAGAATATCTGATCGGCATGGACAAATTGGACCGAAGGGTCTTTTTCCAATGCTGACCCTCTGTGACTCTATGACTCCAGGTTGGGTTATTGGAATCAGAGTTTATCCTCTTGGGATCACTCTGCCTGTCCAACCTGGTGAGAGTTGAGCAGGGAGCAGGAGCACATTGTGTTTTATTCTTACTTTTACTCAGTCCCTGGTCTCCTGCTTCAATCCTGACTCAATACAAGGAATCCTGTGTCCCTCAGAGCCATGGGCTTGTCAGTGATTGTAGAGTGAGTCCTCGACCTTTAGAAATACACCAGGTTCCAGGACCAAGAGGTGTGACATGGCAAAGAGTCACTGCCTCAACCCTGGAGGTGTCAGCTCTGCTATTCCACATCCCCAATTAATGTGATCGATGAGGGAGAGGAGGAGAGGGACAGATTGCACACAGGCAGAGAGGAAGCGGAGTTTTAAAAAGCATGGGAACTGCTGCAGGAAGGGAAAGGGATACATGAGAGAGAGGAAAGAAAGTAAGTATTTAAAAATCTCCGCAGAGGGAATTGGATTATGAACCAATCTGCAGAGGAACAAAACCAGCAGCATTTCAATGTGATGTCCCACTGTCACCCCTCTCCCCTAACACTCTCTCTGGATGGAGAAAAGACATTTGCCCAGAAGAGTGGAATATTTCTTCAGGACAATTGATAATAATCCTTGGGGACACCTTCAGGAATTTGGTTACAATCCAGAGCTTGTTCCCCACGTCTACAGTGAGTGCCAGTTGACTCCATATACCCCACCATTTCCCATCCCTCAGCAGGGACAGACGAAGCTTCATTCCCAAGCCTCCTGTCCGCACCTTATTCTTGGTCATGAGCGGGGTACACAGGTGGAGCTCCATCAGGGGAATGCTGTATTGTGGAAGAAGAAAGGGCCCATTGGCAAGGAAAGATGATAGATTGAAGTTGGGGATGACGAAGGGGATGGAGTGTCTCTTGCTGAATGCTGAAAAATATTACAGGTTTCCTGGGGGTCCCCGTGTGGCTCAGGTCCAGGGAGGTGAAAGTTTCAGCTGCTGAAGTGAAGGTGATGGTTTTTAGAGGGGGTCTAGTGTCTGAACAACACTTTAATTCCCTTCAGGGTCACTTTTAACTGGGATCCTCGACGACCATTCAGCCCAATAAGATTCTCTCTCAGATATAATTTTAATCACTCATCAAATGCATTAATTATAAATCAGGAAATAAAAAATCTGAGATTTAACAGGTTTAATGATATCAATCATTACTCTCCACACTGTGTAGTGGAAAAGGCCAATTAATTTTCTGATAGTCAGGGCACTGTCTGCTAATGACATGATGTTACATTCATCATTGATACTGCAAATATGAAACAATGGGTTATAAATTAACCAAATGTTATCTCTGAGTTATTTTTAATAAACTGTGCACAGAGTTTCAGGAATGAGCATGTCTACCTCGTCTTCCAAGAGGTTTCCTCCTGAAATAAATCAAACGCAGATCTGAGTTGAGAGAGACAGCAGCAGTGACACCTAGCCTGTCACACTGGGAGGCTCTGGGGTGGATGGAGTTTCACCAGCAGCTTACACCAGAGTAGGGAATGGGATGGTGGGAGAGATTGGAGATTAAGTCAAAGGAGTGACAGTGAGATCAGAGGCCTGAGGGATCAGAGGCTGGGATTTGGGTTGATAGGGAAGAGGAGACTGGAAGAATCAGAGGCAATTGGGTTAGAGACTCACTGTTGGGAAATAGTAGGTTCTGAGAAGTAGAGACAAGCGTTTCGGTTAGGATCAATTTGTGTTTGGTGGCCGACCAGAGGAATCAGAGTGAGCAGGGTGTAGGAGGTTGGTGATAGGAGGAAGCTGAAGGCATTGAGGCTGGTGATTAAATTCAGAGACTGGAGGATGTAGACACTGGGTGGGGAGTGTTTTGTGTGGATGTCTAGATGCTGGGTCCAGGGGTTGGGCGTGTACTGTCACCAGAGCCCTCAAAGAGGAGATCTGTGTCCTGGAGAAGGAAATTCTGAGTCTTGAGAGGATGAAACTGGAGAGCTCATGTGGCAGGTCATGGATGAGATTGGAAGTGTCAGGGTTTGATGTTTGATCATCGGGTGTCAGAGAAGCTGAGAAACTGAATTGGATCAGTAATTGGTAAGAAAGGCATGCATTTTATTCACTGCCTTTCATCATAACTGAACATCTCAAAGCACTTTACAGTCATTGAGGTGCTACTTGAAATGCAGTCATTGTTTGAATGTGGGAAATACAGAGCTAATGGTGCGCAGCCAGCTCCCACAAACAGCATTCTCATCAGATAATCTGTTTGCTTTTTGGATGTTTACTGAAGGATAAGTAAAGACCTGAACATGGGGAAAATCCCTTGCCCTTTTTAAAAAGAGTGAGAGATGATCTTTCACATCCACCATAGATGGAAGACAGAGGCCTCAGTTTAATGTCTCACATGAATGACAACGCCTCTGACAGTGCAGCACTCCCTCAATACTGACCCTCCAACGTGCAATATCCCTCCGTACTGACCCTCCAACAGTTAGCACTCCATCAGTACTGACTCTCTGACACTGCAGCACCCCATCAGTATTGATCCTCCCACAGTGCAACATTCCCTCAGTACTGACTCTCCGACAGAATAGCCCCCCATCCGTACTGACCACCTGATACTGCAGCATCCCATCAGCAATCAGCATTGACCTTCTGACAGTGCAGCACTCCCTAAAGACTTATCCTCTGACAGTGCAGCATTCTGGAAGTACTGATCCTCTGACAGTGAGGCAGGCCTTTAGTGCTAAAACTCCGACAGTGCAGCACTCCCTCAGTACCTACCCTCTAACTATGACTTACACTTACCCCCTGGATCTAGTAGTTCTCACATCCTTTACCCACTGGGTTACCCTAGGTCAGGGAAACCCTGCCGGTCAGAGTTACATTGGAAATGGAGAAGAAGAACATGAGACACAGAACCTCATTATCATATCTAAATTAATATCTCACCTATTGGGTGAGGGTTATATTCCCACACCCTGTCCCAATTCTGTCCAAACTGGAAACAGGAGGGTTCATAAATGATTGAGAACGAGATTCAGGATTTTACCCCTTTATTACTACAAAGTATTGATCTATACACAGTGACTTAATGAGACTGACATATGTCACTGAGGCTGAGGGAGCTCCCCATCTCCAGAGATGGAGAGCAGCAAATCCTATTGAGTTATACATTCAGAATCAAAATGAAGTGGAACAATTAGGCTGTCCTAATCTACTGATAATTCAGCAATTTCTAACATCATACATTGAATATAATACTTAAAACAACAGGTTCACTGCCTCAGACTCAATTATTTATAGACAAACTTTCCTGTTATAAATTGAAGCTGGGATTGAGTAATGGGACCCCATTGTCCCGGAGGTACTGTTTGATAGCTAGGTGCAGATATTCAGATTATTCCAGCGATTAATGTACAGAAATTTCTCAGGCCCTGTGTATACTTATCAGTGATTGTTGTTGTTTAAACATTTTCCCAGGCTTCACTCGTTCATCAGTGATTATTAGTGATACTTGCAAGGATTCTCTCCAACCCCTCCATTGCTGCCAGGATCTCTTATTAACTGAGTAAGTTAATGGATACAGTAGCGGGCTGGTGAACTGTAATATTTCAATTAGCTTCATGCTGCCTCTTAGGACTTGCCTGAAGGGTCACAACGGGGACTATTGTGCCTGATATAGAAGCCCGTTTATTTGGATGAAGAGATAAAGTTCTCATCCTCCTGATTTGTTACTACCTGGGGACAGATTTTCAGTGCTTCTGTATTTTTATCCCCATAAGTGATCGATGGGCTGAATGAAGGATGGAGCTTCTCCGTGAATGTCCCAGTGAAATTGGAGATAAGGTTCTTGTTCTTTGAGTTATAAAAGGACACTTTTCCTCCCTCATAATCCAAGCAGACTTGAATCTTTCTTGGCTACACCCTCAGCTCTAAGGGTTTTGGTGGTTTGTCACAAGCTAAATACTCATGTCAGTTTTCAGGTTCACTGGCAAAAGCCCATTACCGAGATTCAGATTGAATTTCTCCATCCTGATTCAGGGCACGTTGACCGTACCCACATTCCAGAGTTTGAAACAAGTTCAGGGACCCATCCCCATGGCAAATAGATGTTCAACAGATTCCACATCTGTTCTCAAAATATCTCCACTGCAACCTCTGAGCCTGGAAAATTATTCAGCAAAAATGTCAAATAGAAGCGGGTCTGACAATTATTTTGTTTATAGCAGACTAACCAAAGTAAAATCCAGTCAGTTACAATATTATTATGACGAGACAGCACCCTTCCACTTCTAACCATGAGAACTGTTGAGTAGCTGGTGTCAGGAAGCTCACAACCACCTGTATTAATCACTGTCAGCATCTTTTTCCACATTCTGTACTGCAGTAAGCCAATGTACTTGACCACATTTATGAAAGGGCATACCTTCTGTAGCTCTGGAAGAGTTCACTTCACTGTGAAACAGGAGATGCAGGTCAGTGTTGGGCCATTCCAGGGAATACGTTAGGAATAAAATAATTAGATCAAAGATGCAAGCTCCACCTTTTCTGTATATCTGGAAATGCCTGCAGGACAAGACCAATTCATTTAATACTTGGAGAATAATTCACCACAGTGTCCCTTGTGTATTTACTTGCATCTAGCTTGCCCTTAGATGCAGCGACGCTACTCACCTCAGTAACCCTCTATGGTCACAGATTCCACATTCTAAACACTATCTGGATAAAGACGATTCTCCTGAGTTTTCTATTGGAAATATTATTGACTATCTTACGTTACAACTTCTTGATGCGGACTCACCTTCTATCCTGTGTCGTGAGCATAGGTCAGAACTCCAAAGTGCCCTGGACTTTTTTAACTTGGAATTCTGAAATCTACTTGACCCCTGCTCAACAGCAAGCAATCTCATAAGAAATAGTCCCAAATTGTAGATACAATTTTTCCCTTTTGAAGAGCGTACAAGGACAGGGGTTAAAACATCAGTTTCAAATCTGCATGAGTATGCTAGTGGGACTGAACATTGCCATGTGAACCAGCCTGGGTTCGAGCATTAGCATGCTTTGAAGGTCACTATCCCTGAGCCAACACTTGTGTTGCAGGCAATGACCGTCTCTCAGTCTGCATGCTAGCTGTCAGAGAGATAAGAACTAGACTGAAGGAGATAGGATAACAAACAGATTCTCTCACCCTGAATTCTAGAATTCAATCATGGTTGAATGAAACCAGACCTACAGAATTTAAACCATTCCGTAAAACAAAGGATCACGAAGCTAACTGTTTAACGACTAATATCAATGCAACTGGTGACATCCACTGCAATGATTGCAACATTCAATCTGCTCTTTGTGAACAATTCATCAACTGATCCTTCTTTTAAAACTTTTTGGAGTCACCTCTTATTTTTAGTCCACATGTAGGCATGTTAGTAATTAATAAACTCACTCTTTGGCTCCTTTTGAAACAGAAGCGATTTGTTTTTAAATTAATCTTGTTACTACCAACCAAGGAGGCAGGTGACTAAAGAAGGAAAGCCAGCTCATCCTTCCTCACCGGAAGCTTAGCAGTATATTTTATCCCATCTGGAATCATAACAAGTTGGGGAACCTCTCTGGGGTTTGGCTGAAACACTGTCAAACCCCTTTCAATAAGGAGATATCCATCTGTCAGTGAGGTCCTCAGTGTTTTTTTTTGTTAAAGAGTCTCAGCCTGTTTAATTTTTTCTGATCTGTGAAATCTGTCAGACCTAGTGAATCATTTTTACTGTTTCTCTGTGCCTCCATATCCTTTTGTATAATATGGAGGCTCTTACTGTTCACGGATATTTGAAACATTCTCTAACAGTGATTAGATACAAGTATGATGTAACCTTGGCGGTTTTCAACATTCTACCTCTGGAAATGAAGTCCAGGGCTTTGTTTGCTTGTTTTCTGGCCTGATTTACCAGACTCATTCCTGATATCAATTTGTACTTGTGCAAATCCAGAACTTTGTGCCCCCTCTCCAATATAGCTACTTAGTTTCTGAGCACAATGTGGCCTCTGTACCCTCCCTGTCAAAATATGCCACCTCACAAATATCTACATTTAAATTCCTTAGCCAATTCCACACCCTTTATGCAAGTTTACCAAAATATTCCAAAATTTTGTTGCAATTTTGAGTGAACTATTTTCCCTATTTGTGACCTGTAAATATTGAAGTTAAACTTCCCGTTCCTGAATCTGTTTTGTTCTTAAAAATAATGATTAAGAGCAATTGCAGCAATATTGATTTTTAAAATTTATTCACAGGTTGTGGGTATCACTGTTCATGCCAGCAATTATTGCCAAACTCTAATTGCCAGTTAAGAGTTAACCACAATGCTGTGGGACTGAAGTCACATGTAGGCCAGACCACAAACTGATGGCAGGTTTCCTAAAGGATTTCCTTGATTAGCCAGATGGTTTTTATCCTAACAATCAACAATATTTCATAGTCATTAGACTGTGAATTGCAGATTTTTATAAAATTTAATTTCTACCATGGCAACATTTGAACCTGGGTCCCCAGAGCATTACCCCAGTTTCTGGATTAATAGTTGTGTGACAATAACACAAGGCCACCACCACCCATGCTCACACAGATTTCTCAATCCAAGGAGCTCCTTTTAACCAGTCTCTCTATTTCTGATAATGTTACTGCTAAAATATCTTTGTTTTTATTCAAGCAAGGCCAGCAATTGTGTGCATCCCTGTATCTCTTTGGAAAATATAGTGGTGTGCTGCTTTCTTGAACTGCTGCAGTCACTGAGGTGTAGGTACACACACAGAGCAGCAAGTTCCAGGATTTTGATGCAGTGACAGTGAAGGTATGGTGATAGGATCCTGAGTCAGAATTGTGTGTGTCTTGAAGGGCAACCTACAGGTGCTTTGGTGCATTCATTGTCCTTATCGTTCTTGGCAAAAATCAGGAATATGATGGAATACTCTCCATTTGCCTGACTGAGCCCAAATCCCCAGCACTCAAGAAACTTGATTCCAAGCAGGACAAAGCTGCCTACTTAATTGGCACTACATCCACAAATATTCAGCCAGTCCTCTACCATTGCTCAGTAACAACAGTGTGAACCATCTACAAGATGCACTACAGAAATTTGCCAAAGATCCTTAGACAGCGTCTTTCAAATCTACAGCCACCACAATCTGGAAGGACAAAGGCAATAGATACATGGGAGCAAGTTACACCCCCAATCACCATCCTGGCTTGGAAATATATTGTCACTCATTCAGTGTTGCTGGATCAAAATCCTGGAACTTCCTCCCTAACCGCAGTGTGGGTCAAACTACAGCACATGGACTACAGCAGTTCAAGAAGGCAGCTCAGCACCAATTATTCAAGGGAAATTATGGATGGGCAATAAATGTACAAACCCAGCCAGTAACAGCCACATCACACAACTGAACAAAAAAATAACTTGGTTGTTGTTTTGGTTTTGAAAGGGGACTTGGTGAATTACTGCTGTACATTTTGTAGATGGTACACAATGCTGCTACTGGACCCTGGAAGTAGAACGAGAGGCTATTGGGTAAAAACCAAACTGCGGATGCTGGAGATCAGAAACAAATACTGAAATTACTGGAAAGGCTCAGCTCCATCTGTGGAGAAAAATCAGAGTTAATATTTTGGGTCCAGTGACCGTTCCTCAAAACTGCAACTGCTGCCAGACTTGCTCAGCTTTTCCAGCAATTTCAGTACTTGTTTCTGACTATTGAATGTGAGGCGTTGGATGACAATCAAGGGAGCTGCTTTGCTCTGAATAGTGTCTAGTTTCTCTTCAGCCGTGCTGGACACTCACTCATATTACAAAAGGAAGGATTTTTACCCAGAGGTTGTTCTGATTCTGGAACTCTTTTCAACATGGAATAGTTGAGCCAAATTGCCTGGTTATCTTTAATGGAAGATAGATCTAATGGGAATTTCTTTATTTATTTTTCTTTCTTTATCCATTCACGGGATGAGGGCATTGTTGGCCAGGCAGCATTTATTGCCCATCCCTAATTGCCCAGAGGGCAGTTCAGAGTCAACCACATTGCTGTGGGTCTGGAGTCACATGTAGGCCAGACCAGGTTAGGATGGCAGTTTCCTTCCCTAAAGAGCATTAGTGAACCAGATGGGTTTTTTCCAACAATCAGCAATGGATCCATAGTCATCATTAGATTCTTAATTGCAGATATTTATTGAAATCAAATTCCACCATCTGCCATGGCAGGATTCGAACCCTGGTCCCCAGAACATTATCTGGTCTCTGAATTAATAGCCCACCGATAATACCACTAGGCCATCACCTCCCCTGAATGGGGCAGGATATGTTGATGGGGTGAGAGGATGAAGTGTGGGAGGACTCATAGAGTCATAGATATATATAACATAGAAACAAGCCTTTCTGTCCAACTCATCCATGCCAACCAGATATGTTAAATAAATCTAGTCCCATTTGCCAGCATTTGGCCCATATCTCTCTGAACCCTTCCTTTTTATCTACACATCCAAATGGTTTTTAAATGTTGTAATTGCACCAGCCTCCACCAATTCCTCTGGAACGTTATTCCATACCCACACCACCCTCTGCATGAAAACATTGACCCTTAGATCCTTTTAAATCTTTCCCCTCCCACATTACACCAACACCGTCTAGCTTTGGCTTCCCTACCCCTAACTGTATGGAGTATCAAAACAGACATGGCACTGTCTCCTAAGTTCTGGGCTATGAGCACTGCGCAAATCAACATAGTCTTCTGGGTTTGGATGGTGCATCCTGCCCAATCTTGATGACCATCTGAAAGAAGGGATGATGGAAGCAAAAACAAGTCAATAAACAGCTACCTTTAAAAACTTGATGTTGTCTTGTGCCCTCAGCTCTTGTTTAATTTCCTGGACAGTGTCTGAAAGTGATGAGATTTCTCCATCATCTTCTTAATTCTCTCCATCATCTTCTGACTCTTTTCCCCTTTCTCTAGTTTCAGATTTTCCAAAGCAATCCGGTCTTTCTGTTGGAGAAAATGGTGAAGTTTTTCAAATTCTGCTTTAGTCTCTTTTTCTGCATTTATACTCTGATGCTGTGGAAAGCAATGCAATTTTGAGCTTTTCTCTTCATGACCATCTGGAGAGAAGTATTCCTTCATGCTTTAAGATTGAGTTCATTCAGATCACATGAAGATTCAATCAGAAAATTGAGCTCTGA
>NC_063366.1:23188671-23215117 GCF_021869965.1 Rhincodon typus | reverse complement strand
CAAGGAACAATGGATAAATAATGATATTGAGGTTCCAGTCAAGAATAAAGGAGAATTTTATTTTAGATCCAGACAACTTGGTTCAATTGAATCTCTTAATCAATGTAAAAAGCATAGACATTCTTAAGAAAGAAATCAAGAAGGCAAAGAGGGGAATCGATACAGTGTGGTGCTGGAGGAACACAGCAGGTCAGGCAGCATCAGAGGAGCAGGAGAGTCAACATTTCAGGCCGAGGTCCTCCATCAGTCCTGATGAAGGGTCTAAGCCCAAAATGTCGACTTTCCTGCCCCACTGATGCTGCCTGACCTGCTGTGTTCCTCCAGTTCCACACTTTATTGACTCTGGCTCCAGCATCTGCAGTTCTTGCTATCTCCAGGCAAAGAGGGGATATGAGATAACCTTATCTGCCAATGTTAAGGATAATCCAAAGAAATTCTACAAATACATTAAGAACAAGAGGGTAACTAGAGAGAGGGTAGGGCCCCTTGGAGATCAAGGTCTTTGCATGGAACTCCAGGGGATGGGAGAGATACTAAATGAATATTTTGCATTAGTTTTTACTGTGGAGAAAGAAACTGAGCTGAGAGAATGCAGAGAAATACATTTTGATGTTTTAAAAAGAGTTCACGTCACATAAGAGGAAGTTCGGGAGGTCTTAGAGAATATAAAGGTGGACAAATCTCCGGGACCTGAACTAATGTATCCCAGAATGTAGTGGGAAGTATGGGAGGAAATTGCGAGACACCTTGCAGAAATATTTACATCATCTATGACGATGAGTGAGGTGCCGATGTCTGGAGCATGGCTAATGTAGTACCTTTATTTAATAAAGGTTGTTAGGGGAAACTATAGGGCTCTGAGATAACAAGGTGTAAAGCTGGATGAACACAGCAGGCCAGGCAGCATCAGAGGAGCAGGAAAGCTGACGTTTCGGGTCTGGACCCTTCTTCAGAAATGGGGAAGGGGAAGGTGAAATAAATAGAGAGAGGGGGAGGTGAGGATGGAAGGTGGATAAAGGAGCAGATAGGTGGAGAGAAGACGGAAAGGTCAAGGAGGCAGGGATGGTGCCAGTAAAGGTGAGTGTAGGTAGGGGGTTGGGATGGGGGTTGGTCAGTTGAGGGAAGACGGACAAGTCAAGGAGGCGGGGATGAGGCTAGTAGGTAGGAAGTGGGGCTGGGGATTGTTCAGCGAGATGGGAGGAGTAGATAGGTGGGAGCAAAGATGGACAGGTTAAGGAGCCGGGGACGAGCTGGGCTGGTCTTGGGGTGGGGTCGGGAGTGGGAAGATTTTAAAGCTTGTGAAGTCCTCATTGAGACCATTGGGCTGCAGGGTTCCCAAGCGAAATATGAGGTGCTGTTCCTGCAGCCTTTTGGTGGCATCTTTGTGGCACTGGAGGAGGCCCAGGATGAACATGTCGTCCAAGGAGTGGGAGGGGGAGTTGAAGTGGTTCGTGACTGGGAGATGCAATCGTTTGTTACAAACGGAGCATAGGTGCTCCACAAAGCGGTTTCCAAGCCTCCGCTTGGTTTCCCCGATGTAGAGGAGGCCACATCGGGAACAGAGGATACAATATACCACGTTAGCAGATGTGCAGGTGAACATCTGTTTGATATGGAAGGTTTTCTTGGAGCCTGGGATGGGGGTGAGGGGGGAGGTGTAGGGGCAGGTGTAGCACTTCCTGCGGTTGCAGGGAAAAGTGCCAGGGGTGGTGGGGCTGGTGGGGATTGTGGAGCGGACAAGGGAGTCACGGAAAGAGCGGTCCCTCCGGAAGGCAGATAAGGGTGGGGAGGGAAAAATGTCCTTGGTAGTGGGGTCAGATTGCAGGTGGCGGAAGTGGCGGAGGATGATGCGTTGAATCCGGAGGTTGATGGGCTGATACGTGAGGACGAGGGGGATTCTGCCTTTGTTGTTATTGCAGGGAGGGGGTGTGAGGGATGAGTTGCGGGAAACGTGAGAGATGCGGTCGATGGCGCTTTCGACCACTGTGGAGGTCCTCTGAGTCTGACTTCGGGGGAGGTCCTTGTCAAGCGGCCCACATTCTTCAGATTGAAGATGGAGCAAGGTAGATGGAGTCAGACTGAGGGAAGAGCTCACTAACACTTCATCTCGTCGTCAGGATTCGGGGGTCGAAGTCGTGAGTATGGGTTGAAGTCAGGGTCAGGGGGTCAGAGTGTTCTGTTGGGGATCAGGCGTCAGGTGGGGTAGATGGGGGGATCAGGGTGATGCTGCGTGGGTCAGAGGGTGAAATTGGACGGTCAGGAAGTCGGGGGTTTAGTTTGGGCCGGTGGGGGGTGGGGGTATGAGAGTTGGTGGAGGATGGGTATATTGTGTGTAGCTTTTGTGTTAAGTCCCATCCCTTACTCTCTGGAGATCAGAAGGTCTGTCCCACTGTGAAATTATGGGATGGACCTGTCAGTGATTTTTAATCCCACAGATTGTCAGTGGTTTTTTTTTATCAAGTCCCGGACGGAATATGGGAAAGATTCTCTCAGTGAATGTCTGGGTGAAAGTGTGGAGATGGGACATATTGTCCGCATTGTAAAATGACACCTGTCCACACTCACAGTCCAGGAACACACCGATCTTCTGAGGCTTCTCACTCGGAGGGAGGGGTGTCGGTGAGGGGGAGGTACCAACCAAATAACGACCAAAGCGATCTCGATATAGACACCAGAATCCAGTCTCAGGGCCTGGGATGGATACCCGCTTTCTCTCCGCTGACTCTCGGATCACTCCCAAAGCCCAGTCCTTCCCGTCTCCGACCTCCACCTCCCAGTAATGTCTCCCTGAGGGGAATCCCTCCGATCCCCGGACATAGATCGAAGGATCAAACCTCTCCAATTTGTACGGGGATCGCAAGTGGAAGCTGTCAATGTCTCTGACTCGCACACTGGTCCGTTCCTCATTCAAGATGAAATTGGGATGGGCTGTGTCCGGATCCAGGGTCAGAGATGCTGGAACTTGGAGAAATACAAATAACAGTCATTGTGTTTCTCACTGAGTTTTATTCAAACCCATTCCTTTATAAAAAAAAACTCACTCGGGTGATTCCCGGGAATACCGGTGTATTTAACTGACTTGAGGCTGTGTGATTGGAATCAGGGTTTACTCTCCTGGGCTCACTTTGCCTGTCCAGCACGGTGAGAGCTGAGCAGGGACCGGGAACATGTTGTGTTTTATTTTTACTTTTCCTCAGCCCCTGGTCTCTTGCTTCAGTCCTGACCCAATACAAGGAAACCTGTGTCCCTTATAGCCCTGGGCTTGTCAGTGATTGTAGAGAGAGCCCCAGACCTTTAGAAATTCACCAGGAACTGGGGCCAGGAGGCTCTGACACAGCAAAAAGACACCGTCTCAACCCCGAAGGTGTCAGCTCTGATATCCCACATCCCCAATCGGTGTGGTCGATGAAGGAGGGCGGGAGAGGGACATACTGCAGACCGGAGCGAGAGAGATGGGAAGAAGTGTTTTAAAAAGCAGGGGAGCTTCTGCAGGAAGGGAAAGAGAAACATGAGAGAGAGGAGAGAAATTAAATGCTTTAAAATCTCAGCAGAGGGAATGGGAACATGAACAAGTCTGCGGAGGAATAACACCAGCAGCATTTCAATGTGATGTCCTACTGTCATCCCTCTCCCCTGACCCTCTTCTTGGATGGAGAAAAGGCATTCATCCGGGGGAGTGGAATATTTCTTCAGGACAGTTGAGAATAATCCTTGGGGACATTTTCAGGAATTGGGTTACAATCCAGAGCTTGCTTCCCATGTCCACAGTGAGCTCCAGCTGACTCCATATCCCCCAACACCTCCCCTTCCCTCAGCAGAGACAGGCAAAGCTTCATTCCCAAACCTCCTGTCCCCACCTTATGGTCATGAGTGGGGCACACAAGGTGGAGCTCCATCAGGGGAATACTGTATTGTGGAAGGGGAAAGGGCCAACTGGGAAGGAAAGGGAATGGGGGAGGTGAAGTGGACTGAGTGTCTCTTGCTGAATGCTGTGAGCTATTGCAGGTTTCCGAAGGTGGAGCTTCATCTGGGGCTCGGTGTGGCTCAGATATCGGGAGCTGACATTTTCAGCTGAGGAGGTGAAGGTGAAGGTTTTTAGAAGGGAATCTGGTGTCTGAACACCATTTTAATTCCATTCAGGGTCACTTTTAATGAGGATCCTCGACAACAATTCTGCTTAACAAGCCACTCTCTCAGATATAATCTAATTCAATCATCAAATCCATTAATTATAATTCAGAGAACAAAAATATCTGAGGTTTACCAGGTTTAATGATATTAATTATTTCTCTCCACACTGTGCACTGGAAAAGGCCGATGAAATTTCCATCAGACAAGGCATTATCTGCTAATGACAGTTTATAAGGTTCATCGCTAATCCTGCAAATATCAAACAACGGATTACAAATTGACTAAATTGGCATCACTAAGTTATTTTAATGAATTGTGCAGAATAAAGAGTGTGTCCTACCTCCTCTTCCTAGATGCTTCCTCCTGTAATAAATCAAACACAGTTCTGAGTTGAGAGAGACTGACTGTCTCTATCCAGACAGAAGTAATGACACACAGGCTGTTACCAAGTGTTGAGAATGCTCCATTCTCCCTGCAGCTGACACACAGGACTAACAACACTGTTATTAAAATGACAGATAGACTGGAGATGGTGCAAAACTCTTGCAAGAATGATCCCAGACTGACTGGGTGCAATCATCCAGAAAAACTGAAACATTTGATTGGTTTGTCAGACACTGGATATTTCCATCAATACCAGTGACAGACACAACGGACTGGAATTTTCCTTGGATTTGTGCGAGGGAGTGGGGCTGGGAATAGGGACAGAAGGTTGGATTATGGTCAGGAAACCCAACAGAACAGGTTTATTTCAGATCCTGCTGAATTTAAGAGAGGGACCTGACTTATTTTCAGTCTCCGTTTCGAGGCAATGCCAGTCACATTGGGAGACTGTGGGGTGGGTACAGTTTCAGCAGCAGCTTATAGCTGAGCAGGGGTTTGGGAAGGTGGGAGAGATCAGAGATTAGATCAAAGGAGTGACAGTCAGATCAGCGGCTGGGGAGATATGTGTTCAGAAATGGGAAGCTCGCATGGAGGGAGAAGTTGATGAACAGAGCTGATGAACCTGAAGTCAGAGGCTGGGAGAGATGACAGTGGGGGATGGTATGCTGGGCTCAGAAGGAATGGATACGTTGATGAGGTCTGTAGCCTTGAGGAGAGGGTGGAGTCCTCCAGAAAGAGGTCTGATGTCTCAAGTGGAAAATCTGTGGCCTTGAAGGAGATCAGAGTCCTCATGGGGATGGGCACAAAATGAAAGGATCTGAGGGCTCAGAGGGGTGTGTCTGAGTGCAGATGGGGAGATCTAAGTCCTCTTTATGGAGGTTAGAACCCTCCTGGAGGTCCCAGACCTCGAGAACGAAATTATTAACTTAGAGATGCTGAAACTGGAGAGCTCACGTGGCAGGTCATGAATCAGATTGGAAGTATCGGGTAATTGATGTCTGATCTTAGGAGATCAGAGAGGCTGAGATACTGGATTGGAAAGGAAGACGTGCATTTTATTCACTGACTTTCACCACCATCAGACATCTCAATGCACTTTACAAACACTGAGGTGCGACTTGAAGCGTAGTCACTGTTAGAATGTGGAAAATGCAGACCCAATTGTGCACAGTAAACTCCCACAAACAGCAGTCCAACCAGATAATCTGCTTTTGTGATGTTGACTGAGGGATAAACATAGGCCAGAGATGTGGGTTTAATCCCCTGCATTCTTCAAAAGAATGACGCAGGATCTTTTATATCCTCTGGCACTGAAAGATCAGGCCTCAATTTAGTGCCTCACTTGAAAGACAACATCTCTGACAGTGCTGCATTCCCTCAGTAACACGCAACTGACTCTGCATTGCTCCATCAGAACTGACCTCCTGATGGTGCTGCACTCCCTCAGTATCACTCTTGTGACAGTGCAGCACACCGTCAGTCCTGCTTACCATTGAATTTCGTGCTAGGTTCTGTGGAGAGTGACTTGAACCCAGAACCTTCTGAATCACAGGTGAGAAAGTGTCATAAGAGCATGAGAACCAGGAGCAGGAATAGGTCCTTCGAGCCTGATTCGCCATTCAATAAGATCATGGCTGATCTTTTCATGGCCTCAGTTCCACTTAACCACCCTCTCACTATAACCCTTAATTCCTTTACTATTCAAAAAAAATTATCCATCTTAGTTTTAAAAACATACAATGAGGAAGTCTCAACTACTTCACTGGGCAGGGAATTCCACAGATTCACAACCTTTTGGGTGAAGAAGTTCCTCCTCAATTCAGTCCTAAATCTGGTCCCCCTAACTTGGAGGCTATGCCCCCTTGTTCTAGTTTCAGCTGCCAGTGAAAACAAACTCCCTGCTTTCATTTTATCTATTCCCTTCATCATTTTATATGTCTCTGTAAGATCCCACCTCATTCTTCTAAATTACAGTGAATATAATCCCAGTCTGTTCGACCTTTCCTAACAAGCCAACCCTCTGATCTCTGGAATCAACTTAGCGAATCTCTTGTGTACCCCCTCCAGTGCCAGTACGTCCTTTCTCAAATAAGCAGACCAAAACTGCACTCAGTACTCCAGGTATGGCCTCACCAGCACCCTATACATCTGCAATATAACCTCCATGCTTTTAATCTCAATCCCTCTTGCAATGAAGGACAAAATTCCATTTGGTTTTTTAATTACCTGTTGTACCTACAAACCAACCTTCTGCAATTTATGCACAAGGACACCCAGGTCCCTCGCAAGAAGCATGATGCAAATTTTTTACAGTTCAAGTAATCATCCCTTTTACTATTATTCTGACCAAAATGGATGACTTCATATTTATCAGCACTGAATTCCATCTGCTAGATCTTCGCCCACTCACTTAAACTATCTATATGCCTCAGCAAACTTTCAGTGTCCTCTGCACAATTTGCTCGACCATGAAACTGAGTGTCATCCGCTAATTTTGACACACTACCTGTGGTCACCAACTCCAAATCATCTATGTAAATTGTAAACAATTGCAGTCCCAACAATGTCCCTGAGGCACACCACTAGTCACTGTTCACCAACAAGAAAAGCACTCATCTATCTCCGCTCTTTGCTCCCTGTTAGTTAACCAATCCTTGATCCATGCTAATACATTGTCTGTAATGCCATGCACCTTTATCTTATGCAGCTGCCTTTTGTGAGGCACCTTGTCAAATGTCTTTTGGAAATCCAGGTACACTACATCTACTGGGTCCCCATTGTCCACCGTGCTCGTAATGTCTTCATAGAATTCTAGCAAATTAGTCAAGCATGACCTGCCTTTCATGGACCCATGTTGCATCCATCCAATGGGACAATTTCTATCTAGATGTCTTGTTATTTCTTCCTTAATGATAAATTCAGCATTTTCCCCACAACAAAAATTAAGCTAACTGGCCTATAATTTCACATCTTTTGTCTACCTCCTTTTTTTGAACAGTGGTGTCACATTGGCTGTTTTCCAATCTACTGGAACTGCCCCAGAGTCCAGCAAAATTTGGAAAATAATCATGAGTGTTGTTACTACTGCCATCTCTTTTAGCACCCTAGGATGCATTCCATCAGGGCCAGGAGACTTGTCTACTTTTAACTCCATTAGTTTGCCCAACACTACCTCTTTCGTGATGATAATCATGTCTTGTGTCACCCACTCAGCTTTGAATGACACCGTGGATCCAGCAGTCTTTGCATCTCTTTCCCAGGTCAGGGAAAACCTGCCAACCAGAGTTACATTGGAAATGGTGAGGAGGAATTAAATTGTTAACCTGCCATCTGGGAGAGATAACAAGGTGTAGAGCTGGATGAACACAGCAGGTCAAACAGCATCAGAGGAGCAGGAAAGCTGATGTTTTGGGCCTAGACCCTTCTTCAGAAAAAGGGGTGAGAGTTAGGTTTCAGCTTCCTGTCCTGACTCTGTTAAAATTGGAAATGGGTGGGTTGGAGAGGGATGGAGGATGAAATTTAAAATTTTAACCCTTTAATTTCCCATTGAACACAAACCCACCCGTTTGCTGGAGTCAGTTGTTCAGTCAGTCAGTTTTCTTATTTCAAAGGAAAATGTAATGTGTTGTGTTTCAGATGTAATTTGACTGTTCAAACTATTCTATCTTAAGAAAAACATCATTTATTCAAGCAATATAGTTAAAATACAACAAAATAAAGGAGAACTTAGAATAACTTAACTCTATTGGAAAACTTAACAAAATAATAGATGCTGTAACTATTGCTGGTTAATAGTTCCAAAATAGTAACATCCCATAAACATATTCCTTGGCAAAAAGGCAAATTCATAAAATATATTTGTCTCACAGGTAACCCAGCAGCAGAGAGAAACCCCAGCTTCTAACTGTAACCAAAAGAGGGAAAAAAACATTAGAAACTCTGGACTCTGAAAGAGCTAGCTACACCCATCTAGGCTGCTTCTATCATTCCAACTTTAAAAAAAACCCAAGGCCTCACATGCTGTTTAGATTATTGGCATTCCAATTAGACAGCTCAGCACATCAGTCTTAAAACCTCTCTTAAAACAGGAGAAAATAACTTCTTAAAGCCACAGCATTGTCACAGTATACACTGCTGTTACTGAGTCCCTCGGTGCTGGAGGGAGAGGTAGTAGCAGTTGCAGAGATGGTACCAGTCAAGACTGCAGATTTAGTCTGAGCAGCGTTAAACTTCTTCAGTGTTCCAGTGGAGAGTATTCCATCGTTCTCCCGACCTGTGCCTTATCGATGATGGGCAAGCTTTGGAGAATCAGGAAGTGAGTTATTTGCTGAAGGATTCCTAGTCTCTGACCTACTCTTGTAGCCACAGTATTTCTATCATTAGCCCAGTTTAGTTTCTGGCTATGGTAAGCCCCAGGGTGTCGATAGCTCAGGATTCAGTGATGGTAATGGCATTAAACGTCAATGGTGATTGCTGGATGCTCTCTCTTGCTGGTGACGGAAATTACTTTGCACTTATGTGATGTGAATGTAGTTTGCCATTTGTAAGCCCAACCTGGACACTGTTCAGCTCCTGCTGCATTTGGATATGTTATATTTTAGTACCTGAGGTGATGCAAATGATGCTGAACATTGCATAATCATCAGCAAACATTCCCTCTTCTGACCTTATGATGAAGGGAAGATCTATGATGAAACAGGTGAAGATGTTTGGGCCTCAGACATTGTCCTGAGGAACTTCTGCAGAGTTCTGGAACAGAGTTGACTGACCTCCAACAACTGCAATTACTTTCCTTTGATTAACATATGATTCCAGCCACAGGAAGTTTTCCCCTGATGACCTTTGATTCCATTTTTGCTGATGCTCCTCAATGCCACAGTCAATTAGATGTGACCTTTGTATTAAGGGTAATAACTGTCACTCACCTCTGAAATTTAGCTCTTTTGTTCCTGTTGGAATCAAAGCTGTCATGAGGCCAGGAGCTCTGTAGCCCTGCGGAATCCAAACTGGGCATCAGTGAACAGGTTATTCCTGATCAGATGCTGCTGTATAGCATTGTTGACATGCTATCCATCACTTTACTAATGATTGAGAATAGACTGATGAGGTGTAATTGGCTGGGTTGGATTTGTCCTTTTTTTGTCCTCAGGACATACCTGGGCAATTTTCAACATTGTCGGGGTAGATACCATTCTCGCAGCTGGAGTGGAATAGTTTGGTTATGAGTGTGGTAAGTTCTGGAGCACAAGTCTTCTGTACTATTACTGCAATGTTGGCAGTGCCCATAGCCTTAGCAGTATCCAGTGCCTCCAACCATTTCTTGATGTCACGTGGCGTGAATCAAATTGGCTGAAAATTGGTATCAGTTGGGGATCTGTGGAGGAGGAGTAGATGGATCATCCATTCATTTCTTTTGTTCCAAATCAGAGAGAATAAGTGGGATCATCACCATTCACAATGTTTAGCTATCTTTAAATAATGTGGACATAGTTGTCTCAGACACAGCGTTTCCGTGAAATCCCCAGTATTTGATGTATGGTATTGATATGTGCATATCATTTGCCCATGGTTCTTTTATTGCCTCTACGCTCCTGATTCACTGACCTGACAGTAGCAATTGGATTTGAAACAGAAGATAATGGATAAAATTCATCAATTAGATTCAAGAATGAGGAACTCAAGAGGACAGGAGCAGCTAACTAACGAAGTATGCCTACCTTTGGCAGGAGAATGGGAGAGGAAGTTGGAATGATAACTTGGTTGTGCAACTGAAGTGAGGCACGTCATTTGGTTCCACTGTTATTAAAGAAAGAGCTGTAAAAACATTCACAAACCTGCTGAATGGTAAGCAATTGCCATCTCATTCCTGATGGATCAATCTGATGTGAGAGAGCAATCGTATCTTAAATTAGACTTTTGCAGCTTTCATCAAGTTGGATGACTTTTCCTGATGCTCTAAGTGACACTCAGCATTCATGAACATAAACTTGCTTCAACTATCTTCTTTCCTGTTAACAGAGTCTGCTTTTATCTAAAATTAATGGTCTCAGGATGAGCATTCCAACCTCTGCTAGTTCAGATGATGGTCCTGACCTTGGCACTTGGATGTTTACACTTTTTTGGGATGTCATCTGTTGTCATTATGGAATGTCCTCTTGACTTTGAAATTTTTATAACTTGAGTGTCATTTATACAACTATTACATTTGGGAAAATCAGTCCAGTCTTTATCCAGCTGCATGGCATTGAATTAATTAATTAATTGTACAAACTACTTGGTTGCTGAAACTGTAAAAGGTGCACAACACTTGTGTCAGGCTAACTAGAATTTAGCAAACTCCAGATTGACTTCAGATTATTGGTTTAGAATTTGGAGACACAATGCCAAGGCTTACTAACACTGATAAATTGAACATTGAATTGTTGAGTTGGAACTATTTCAGAAGGATGTAGGCCAACATTTGACTTTTTTTTTCATATCTTGTTGTAGTACTCATTGGAATTGGGATCATCATCCTTCTCCTTATCCTGAAGGAATTGATTTCTTTCATGATTGTATGAACTTTAGGTAATCTATTCTTTCTCTTTCTGCTGTCCTTTGCTGCTTATGATGTTTTCAGCTCTGCAATCAACTCAGTGGTTAGCACTGCTGCCTCACAGTGCCAGGGACCTGGGTTCAACTCCACCCTCGGGCGCCTGTCTGTGTGGAGTTTGCACAATCTCCCCGTGTCTGCGTGGGTTTCCTCCAGGTGCTCCAGTTTCCTCCCACAGTCCAAAGATGTGCAGGCTAGGTGGATTGGTGATACTAAATTGCCCATATTGTTCAGGGATGTAGAGATTAGGTGGATGGGTCTGGATGGGATGCCCTGATGGTTGGTATGGACTTGTTGGGCCAAAGGCCCTGTTTCCACACTGTAGGGATTCTATGATTTAGTGGATGAAGTACATGTCTACCTGGTTTCATAAGACTTCTCTATCTCCCTGCAAGCTTTGTCCAATTAATGGTCAGTTTTGTTCATTTCCTTCACCATGTCAAGATCCAACCATCTTGTCACACCTTGACACTGCTCATTAATAAACCTGTACAGCTACTGAGTCAATGATGTTAATATCTCTACATTGTGCACTTTGCCATTATAAGCCTCATTTCTGGCAACAATCTCTAGACCATGATGGGCAGTGTGTTTTCTTGACTGTTGTATGATTTAATTTGCACTTTGAAATTTTATTCATATTATTTTAAAATTACATATCATTCACTTAAGACTATTTGTTGTTTGCATTTATTTGTCAAGAGGAGGTTAAAATAATATCTGGTTAGAAATATCGGGTTGAAATTTGCAGCTTTTGCCTGTATCATTTTCTTCATGTTCATGGAGGATTTGTACCCACAAGTCTTAATGGAGTTTCTCCCCATACCATCTTAAACTCATCTCACGAACTGTGTTGTCCATTCAATGATTACCCTCTCATCCAATGCTAGCCGGTTATCCCATTCACTATAGTCAAAACCACTTGCTACTTCCTGGACATCCCAGCATGTATCATCATCCCTGTTGGTGGCTATGCCTTTAAAAGGCACCTGGATAAGCATTGTCAGTCTGGACTTGCCCTGAACGTAGTAGAAAAAGGGAAATTGGCACCCACTTTGCAATTAAAGACATGAGGTCTTGTGGATGGTGTGGTGCTGTGGAGAGCCATCATCTTATCCCAGGCCTAGCAATGGAAGCCATTAACCTGACCCTGCCAGCCTGGGCTAAGTCAGTGCAGTCTCAGCTATCTAGAGGAATGCTCAACAGTACAGGAAGATAGTCAATAACCTTCTTCAATCCAGGAGGGTAAGTGCCACCATCTTCTCTCAAAATTACTCTATCATTGCTAATATACCCACTTCCCACTGAAGCTCCTGCTCTACCTTCTCACTATTACATGCTTCTTCCCTCACTCTGTCTCATCCACCTAATCACACCACTAACCCTGTAATGTCTCTGCATTCATTCGCTTGGGACACTTCCCCAGATTTCCCCCAAGTACACCAGCACAAACAGCAGTATCACCTACTTTAATCTTAATCAATCCCTCACTTTCTTTAAACTGAGTCCTTGGAGAGGTACCAGTGTACACCGAGGTGTAGCATTGAAACGCTGAAGTACAATGTAACTGAATTGGAGATGTTCAATGATGATGCAGCGACTAACATTTGTCAGATGTCAATGTTTAGGGTTTGTATGGATGTACGTGAACCCTGTGCACAGGGACTGGTAAACTGTCTTCACAGATTTATCCTCCATGGATAACTCCTTTCTGTTTGTCTGTGTGTGTATAAAGGGGAGTTTTAGAAAAAGTTAGAGTTTTAAGCATTAGAGTTACATATTGCCAATTCATAATCGTTTACCTGTAGAAAGAATCTATTTGCTTGCAATAAATAGTAATTTTTAAGTGCAGAAAACTGATCCATGACTTCTGTCAACCTTAGTCTAAAAGACAGGTACATTGGGGAGTTTTCTGTACTTTTACAACATTAGTAACATTTCTAACTTTTTGCTGTAACAACTCCAGGAATGACGGGGCCTGTTTTCTGGTGCACTACCCCACAGAGACATAACAGTACCCACTCAGAAAATATTGTCGAGATTTCTCGGTATCTAGTTTCCTTGCTATATGTTGCAGAATAGAAATCTGCATATTCATGAGGCAAGATGTGCAGTTAATGAAGGTAATGACAAGCAACAGCCACCATGAATGGGCCTCTCGCCATCCTCCAAGGAGAATTTTCCTTCAGCATTTGAATCTCTGAAGGAAAAAGTCTGGAAAATCCCAGAGGATTGGAAATTTAACACCTTTATTTAAAATAAAATGGGAGTAGATAAAAAATGCCTCTGTTATGGAGAAAATGATAGAGTCTATCCTATAGGACATAATAGAGGAGCATAATGAAATATATAATATGATCAAGCAGAGTCAGCATGGTTTTGCAAAGGGGAAGCATACTTTGGAAATTTGGTAGAAATCTTTGAGGTGGTAACAAGCAGGACAGATAAAGGGGAAGAAGTGAATGCAATATATTTGAATTTCCAGATGGCATTTGATCAGGTACCACACTTTAGAAAAAAGAACAGTACGACACAGGGACAGACCCTTCGGCCCACCAAGACTACATCAACATATGACGCCTTTCTAAACATAAAACTTAATGCCTCAATGTCATCTGTACCTCTCTATTCCCTGTCTATTCATGTATCTGTCAGTATGGCTCTTAAATGATGCTAATATAGACACCTCCACCACCTCCTCCGGCAGCATATTCAAGGCACTTACTACACTCTGTACAAAAAACTTGCCTCTCACATCTACTTTAAATTTATCCATTTTGGCCTTAAGTCTAGGATTCTACTAAAACATGTCTACCCGAGGAAAAAAGACGCCAACTATCTATTCTATTCATACCTCTCCTAATTTTGTAAATCTTTATCAGGTCACCCCCTCAACCTTTGTTATTCAAGTGAAAACAAACTAAGTTTATACAAACTTTCCTCATAGCTAATACCCTCTAAATCAGGCAACATCATGGTAAACATTTTCAGTCCCGTCTCCAAAGCCTGCACATCCTTCTTGTCGTGTAGTGACTAGACTGTGTGCAATATTCCAAATGTGGCTTCACTGAAGTTCTATACAGCTGCAGCATAAGTTGCCAATTTTTATACTCTATGCTACGACCAATGAAGGCAATCATGCCAAATGCCGTCTTGACCACCTAATCAATTTGTGTTGCCACTTTCAGGGAATTGTGGAGCTGTACAACTAGATCCTTCTGAATGTTGTTGCTATTAAGCATTAGATCTTCACATTTGTCCAGATTAAGCTTCAGAAATCTGCCATTTCTCCACCCAAGTCTTCAGTTTGTCTACATCCTGCTGTAACAACTGGCAATCTTCCCCACTGTCCACACCTCCCTCAATCTTTGTATCATACGCAAACTTGCTAATCAGGCCACCGACATTCTCCTCCAAATCATTTATGTATATATTATAAACAACAGGGGTTCCAGCACTGATTCCTGAGAAACACCACTTGTCACAGATCTCCACTCAGAAAAATGCTCTTTCACTGCTACTCTCCATCTTCGATGACAAAGCCAGTTTTTAAAATTCATTTTTTTTGTGTGATCTGTGCATCACTGGCTGGCCAGCATATATTGCCTGTCACAAGTTGCCCTTGAGTTCCTTACCCACATTATCAGCTCACCATGAATCTCATGTGCCTCCACATTTTGTAACGGCCTTCCATGAAGGACCTTAACAAAGGCCTTGCTAAAGTCTATTTAAAGTCTTTCTAAAGTCTATCTAGACATCTACTGCAATGGTCTCAACAATCAACTTTGCCACTTCCTCAAAAAGCTCAATTAAGTTTGTGAGACATGACTTTCCTGCACAAACCCATTTGCATATCGGTACTAAGTCCATATTTTTCCAAATGTGAGTAAATCCTATCTCTTAGAAACTTCTCCAGTAATTTCTCTACCATAAACGTAAGGCTCTCTGGCCTGTAATTTCCTGGATTATGTCTGTTGCCCTTTCTAAACAAAGGAACAACACCGGCTACTCTCCATTCCTTTGGGACCTCACCTGTGACTGAAGAGGATGTAAAGATTCCATTCAAGATCCAAGTAGTTTCTTCACTTGCCTCCCTCAAGATTCTGAGATGGATCTCATCAAGTCCTGGGGATTTGTCTAACTTAATGCTTTTCAAAACACCCAACAGTTCCTCCTTTTTATATTGAAAAGTCTAGAATATCAAAATACAACTCCTGGGACTCACCTCCCACCATGTTGTTCTCCTTTGTGAATACCAATGCAAAGATTAAGGCTCTCACCCACTTCTTTCTGCACCACGCTTAAATTTCTTCCTTTGTCCTGATGTGGAGGTGCTGGTGTTGAACTGTGTTGGGCAAGGTCAAAAATCACACGACACCAGGTTATAATTCAACAGGTTTATTTGAAAACACTAGCTTTTATAGCATTACTCCTTCCTCAGGTGTGATGAGAGAGGAGGTATCAAGACACAGAATTTATAAGTAAAAGATCAAATGATCATACAACTGATGTGAATGTATTAAATAAACCTAAAATTGCTAGCTGACTTTCTCCTGTTAAATCTTTAATCAATTAGAAAGGAGATGGAGGTTTCGATTGATTAAAATGCAAATCCCAGAATTTCTTTCAAGTTGCTGCCCAGAGATAACTAAAGGTTTTGTCATTGTATACAAGAGATGACATCTCAGGTCAGGCAATGCATTTTAGGCCTTGTTTAGAATCTGTCTGTGTTTTAACCTGGAGTCAGACTGGTTTTATTTCCAAAGCAGGAATTTATAAAATGTCCCATTGACTGACTGCATCTACAAATTGTGCGCTTTTTGAACAAAATAGAATGTATCTGCAATGGGGACCAGATTTGCACCCCATTATGCAAACATTTTCATGCACAAGTTTAAACAAGACTTCTTTGCTGCGCTGGACCCCAGATCAACACTATACACCAGATACATTGATGACATTTTCTTCCTTTAGACTCATGGCGAGGAATCACTGAAACAACTAATAGTGATATCAACAAGTTTCATCCCGCAATCAGACTTACCATGGACTACTCTTCTGAATCAATCTAATCCTCGGACACACGTATCTCCATTAAGGATGGATACCTCAATACGTCACTCTACTGCAAGACGACGGATAATCTCACAATACTGCACTTCTCTAGCTTCCACCCTAAACATATTAAAAAAGCCATCCCCCTTGTACAAGCCCTACGCATACACAGGATCTGCTGAGACAAGGAGGAACATGAAGGACACCTGAAGGCCTTGAAGGACGACCTCATAGCAACAGGATATGATATCAATTCATCATTCGTTAGTTCTGATGAGCAAAAAACCGCAATGACCTCCTCAGAAGACAGACACGGGATCCAACCGATAGGGTACCCTACGTCGTCCAGTACTTCCCTGGAGTGGAGAAACTACATCATGTTCTTCGTAGCTTCAACACATTATTGACGACGATGAGCACCTTGCCAAGAACTTCCCTCCACCTCCCCTTCTCACTTTCAAACAACCATCAAACCTTAAACAGATCAATGTTAAAAGCAAACTACCCAGCCTTCAGGACAACATCGATCACAACACCACATACCCCTCCATAGTAACCTCTACAAGACATGTCAGATCATTGACATGGATACGACCATCATACATGGGAACATTACCCGCCACGTGCATGGCAGATACTCATGTGACTTGGCCATTGTTGTCTATCTCATAAGCCGCAGGCAAGGGTGTCCCGGGGCATGGTATATGCCAACACTATGACAACAGATGAATGGACACTGCGCAACAATCACCAGACAGGGGTGTTCCCTCCCAGTGTGGGAACACTTCAGCGCTCAAGGGCATTTAGCCTCGGATCTTCAGGTAAACATCCTCCAAGGCGGACTTTGGGATACACAACAACGCAGAGTTGCCGAGCAGAGCCTGTCAATGGGGCATTGCATAAATTCCTGCTTTGAAATTAAAACAAGTCTGACTCCAGGTTAAAACACAGACAGATTCTAACCAAGGCCTCACACTAAAAAGCATTGTCTGAGATGTCACTTCTTGTTTACAATGATAAAATCTTCAGTTGTCTCAGGGCAGTGACTTGCAAGAAGTTCTGGGATTTGCATTTTAATCAATCAAAACCTGCATCTTCTTTCTAGCTGATTAAAGATTTTGAGAGACTCAACCCATCTATTTTAGGTTTATTCAGTACATTTGCATCAGTTGTATGATCGTTTGATCTTTTACTTATAAATTCTGTGTCTTGGTACCTCCTCTCTCATCACACCTGAGGAAGGAGCAGCGCTTCGAAAGCTAATATTTTCAAATAAACCTGTTGTACTATAACCTGGTGTCGTGTGAGTTTTGACCTCCTTTCTCCTTGAGTGGACCTATCCTTTCCCTGGCAATCCTCTTATAAAGGTATGAAGCGTCTTGGGATTTTCCTTAATCCTGTTTGCCGAAGACAGTTCATTGCCCCTTTTAGCTCTCCTAATTCCTTGTTTGAGTTATTTCTCACTATCTTTATATTCTTTACAGCCTCTATCTGTCCTCAACTTTTGTTTCCTAAACTTTACATATGCTTCCATTTCTTTTTCACCTTTTTGCTACTTAATAAGAAAAGAGCCCATGATGGGGTAATTTAATTGACAAACCAGTGGGTGAAAGCTTATCAGGGGTTAGTGGGAATGTGGAGCAATCAAATCAGCCATGATCCTATTACATGGCAGAGCAGGCTTGAGGGGCCAAAAGGTCTCCTCCTGTTTTTAATTCATTTATTCATACTAGCAATATAGATGTTGTCAAGCTCTGGGTTGAGGGCTGGTTCAGTGACCTTGTTTGGTAGACAGTGAATAAAGTCCAGAATGTGAATGATGATGTTTGACTAAACAGCGACTGATCGATCTATCAGTAAAAAGGACAAAATGTGTTTTTCTGAGATACAATGTTGTTTGGAAAATGTCGAGGAATGACCGGTCCTTTAATTTGTGTCAAAGATAATTGGATTGAACACGATTTTGGGCATGGAATTGTGATCCATGTAGAAAACTGGAGTCCCCTTTAAAACTGTGTTCTCCTATTATTCCATATTTAGCATTTCCTGTATAGGATAGGAACTCATTTAATCGTTACAGCAGCAAATACCCTTCTACATGTGTAAACAAGAGATTTATCGGGTGCCACATTACCATCTTATGAAACAATGTTTGGGAAGATAAGAAGGAAATGGGAAAGAAGATAATGGGAATTTTGACATCATGAGTAGCTAACAGGTCATTGGCTAACAGGGTTTAGATAGGTGAGTGACACAGCAGAGATAGCCAACCCCCAACATAAGGTCCATCAACAGGGGTCGGTGGGGGGAGGGAGGGAGAGAGAGGATCCAATAGAATGAGTTACCATCTTCCTGGGAGAAGACTAGGAGCTGCCCTCCCTCAATCTGAGGGAAAAACAAAGACTGTTATGACCAAAGATTGCGCCAAGTCATGGACAATGACCCATCCACTTCAGAACCATTCCCCCATTCCTGGATTCTACAGAACAGTTCCAGGATTTGTGAATCATTCTCATCTATCACAGTGATATACTTTATTTTTCTAAATAGCTAATGTGTCATATCTGGGCTGCTGCTTCTTAACAAACTAAAAACAAAAAAGGTGCAATTTGTTGTCTGTCTGTGATCGTGAACCTTAAGGTTAACATGCATGATAAGCTCTTACCCAGTTCTGTTGAGGTACACAACATGTAAAACTCCTGCTGTCTGACCATCTAACTAACTACAGCATGCAGCCTAGTGTGAACCACAGTGACAGCTGGTTGTATATTGAATAAGGCATCAAGTTTCAAGGGTGGCCAGAGTGACACAGAGCTCACCTCAACCTATTAAAACTCCTGCCCCTTTCAAAGGGAGGTGTGCACCTCATACAGGAGAGAGGGCTGTTTCAGTTTGGATCCAGGGAATAGAATTATTCATTCTAATTGTTTGCTCTGCAGTGTTGCTAATGCCTCCAATTCTCCCACCGCGTGTCCTGGTCTCCTATGGTCAGGTTGTGAAGAAGAATCATAAACCCCCGCATTTTTAGATTGGTCCCTCTCTTCATTCTAGAGGCTGTGTGGTCATATTCCGTAATTAATATGTTAACACAACATAGATCAGGAATCAATCCTCAGACTTCCTTATTCTGCATTACGTTTTATGACACCAGAATACATATTTGAGAGTTATGAACGTTTTTTGGGTGATAAGGGTTGGGAAGAAACTCACATTGCTGCTGGTAGAAAATCTGAAGAAGGGTCTAGACCCGAAATGTCAGCTTTCCTGCTCCTCTGATCCTGCTTGGCCCGTTGTGTTCATCTAGCTCTACATCTTGTTATCCAACATTGATATAGGTGTCATTTTGAAATGGAATGCTATGACAGCAGATAACCAGGACGTTGATGAGGGAAACACATTTATGGACGTCATCAAGGCTTTAGATGAGGTCCCACATGGCAGGCTGATCAAGAAGGTAAGGGCCCATGGGATCCAAGGCAAAGTGGCATTCTGCATCCAAAATTAGCTGAGAGGCAGAAAGCAAAGGGTGATGTAGAGCAATGTTTATGTGACTGGATATCTGTTTCCAGTAGAATTCCAGGGGCTCATGACTTGGTCCTTTGCTGTCGTGGTGTACATTAATGATTTGGACTTAAATGTAGGGTTATGATAAAGAACTTTGTGATGACATGAGAACTGGTAGAGTGGTAAACAGTGAGGAGAATACCTGTAAACTGCAGGATGATATTGATGGAATGGTCAACTGTGCAGAGCAGTGGAACATAGAATTCAATGTTTTTAAATCAATAAAGGGTTTTGGAATGTCCAGAGACATTATTGTAAGTTTCTGTTTTTCTTTCTAATAAATGGGATCAAAGGGGCCATTGATTCTTCAGACCAAATCATATTCACAAACACTCCCATCAGTATTAAAATAATGATGAAATAAGATACCAAAGTATTGGTATATTAACATATAAATCCAACAAATTGTCAAATGAATGAATCAAGATTTAATACAATTTCCCATTCTAGTCAATTGCCACAGATCCAGCCACACCTAATTGCACTTATCACCAGAGTCACTGATTTGAACTTTGAATCCAATCATATTGGGTTCAACTATCCCATAATTCTAGTCTCCTCTGTTAGAAAACTAATCTCACCTACCTTTGAATTCTATTCATTTTAACTTAACATTGAGAACTTTAACACAGACAACACCAACTTAAATGTTACACTCAAGGAACAACTTTGTAAGAACATAGAACATCGAACAAAGCTCTTTAATAAGCTATAATAGTTCAATCTCATTGCTTTGTTTCCAAGAAATTGTCTCCAAAAACATGCACCCAATAAAGGAACTTTAACCTTAGATAATAGCTTTAATTACTGTGTTAGCTCCAGGTTGAACTGGGTAAAGTTGCTTCACACTTGACAACAGAAACTCACTGGAGAGTTTCAGTTTGATGTAATCAGTAAGTTCTGTACTTGACCACTATCAGTTACTCAATGAAGAAGAAGGTTGAGCAAAATGTATGAAGCATTTTGGATCAAAGTTTAATTCTATGTTGCAATTGTGACAGGAAGAATGTGCTGAAAATCCACTCCTCCACCACTTATACCATTTGTGTAAATGTGTTGATTCAGTTAACAAAACAGCCAATTGCTTCCCTTTTGTGCTACTATCCAAATTAAAAGAAATATCCACCAAGCTTATTAAATTAACTCAACATAGTCAATTTATTATAAAATTCATGCTTGAATCAAGCTGCAGTCTCTAGTTAACACATAAGCTATGATCCAGAACTCATAATATCAGATACACACACATACACACACACACACACATCACAAAAAGACAACCATCTGTGGAGAAGACAGCTATAAAAGAACATTATTCTAAAAAAACCTTTTGGTCACGGATCTATAAACAAAGAGAGAATGTTCATGTATTTCATGTCCACTTTTTTTCTCATAGCAATGCCAAATTGTTGACAGCCATATTGTCCTTGTCAACTACTTTAGATTTTACCAGTCAGACTGAAGTGCTGCTAGTTGGAAACTCTATTTAATTCCCAGGGACTTTCGCAGAAAAAGTGACTTAGGAGAGAAACTTGCAACTTCCTAATTCTACATGCTGTGCGTGTAGAACTGAACTCTAAGTCCAGAGAGGATTGCTGGAAAACCATAGGGACCTGAGTCCTGTCAAAGTGATGTTTTCTTAGGAATTAACAAATCCTGCCTCTTACCTGCTTGAAGACTTTGTTTAGTTACTTTCTTCAAGAGCAATTAATTTTAAAAGTAAAACCTGATAAACCACAGCTCATATAAAATGTCAGGTTCATTTCCAAGTAATAGATTTGATTGATTGATTTAATTTATTGTCACATGTATTTAAGTACCAAAGTACAGTGAAAAGCTTTGTTTGCAAGTAGTAAAGGCAGATAATAAGGTCAAAAAGAACTTGGACAGAGTAAGACGTACAGGTTGCACTGTACAAAACATGCACTAGGCAAGCCCAACATTAATAAGATCAGCATTATTTGAAGTTATAGAGTCCATTCAGCAGTCTAATAATGGCAGGGAAGAAGCTGTTCTTAAACCTGTAGGTCCTGTGTTCAAGCTTCTGTATCTTCTGCCTGACAGAAGAGGTTGTAGGAGAGCATTACTGGGGTGGAATGGGTCTCTGATGATGTTGGCAGCCTTTCTGCGGCAATGAGACATGTAAATGGAGTCCATAAATGGGAGGTTGGCTTCTGTGATGGTCTGGGCTGTGCACACAATCTTCTGTAGTTTCTTACAGTCCTGGCTAGAGCAGTTGCTGTACCAGACCATAATGCCCCCGGACAGTATGCTTCCTATGGTGCAGCCGTAAAAGTTGGTGAGAGTCCTTATGGACATACCAAATTTCCTGAGCTGTCTGAGGATGAAGAGGTGTTGTTGTGCCTTCTTGGGAAGACCAGGTCAGGTTGCCAGTTATCATCACTCCGAGGAACTTGATGCTCTCAACCCCCTCAATCTCCACTCCATTAATGTTTTCCTCCTTTCTTTTTAAGGTTGATGATTGGTTCTTTAGTTTTGCCGACATTGAGAGAGAGGTTGTTATAATTGTACACGTCACCAAGCCCTCTACCTCCTTTCTGTATTCTGTCTCATTGCTGTTTGATATCCATCCTACCACAATGGTGTTGTCAGCAAATTTGTAGATGGCTTTCATTCATAATTTGGCAACACAGATGTGTTCGTATAATCTGGTATAAACCATTTTTTAATCCAGGGAGTGGTCAACCCATTAATAATCTTTCAGTTGTTTTTCCGAAGAGTTCTTCAGTATAAATATCAATTGCCAATATGCCTCCATTCTTGGGAAATGAACTGTCATTTCCAAATATATTTCATTAAGATGCAGACATGAAAATGTAAACAATTTATAAAAAGGAAATCTTGCGTGACAAAGTTGCTAGAATTTTCAAGGATGTAATAAGGGGAACCAGTGCATTTGACTTACTTGAACTTTCAGAAAGGTTTTGAAAAATCTCACATGAGAGATTAGCATGGAAAATTAAAGCACATGGGGTTGGGGGTAGCATACTGATGTGGGTAGAGTTCTGGTTGACAGTCAGGAAGGCAAAAGTAGAATTAAACAGATCTTTTTGTGAATGACTGGCAATAACGAGCTGGGTACCATAGGAATCAGCTCTTGGAGCCCAGCTATCCATATTATGTACGAATGATTTGATGAGGCAACGAAATGTAATATATCCAAATTTGCAGATGTCACAAAGCATGTTGGGAGGTAAGCAGTGAGGAAGATATGGTGCGATTTGGACAAATTAATGAATGGGCAAATGCATGACAGACACAATAATATTGATAAATGTGAGGTTTCAATAGCAAAAACAGGAAGGTAGTTTATTAGCTGAATGATAATAGACTGGTAAAAGGGGAGGACTAACAAGGCATGTACATCAATCACTGAAAGTAAGCATGTAGACAGTGAAGAAGCACATGGCCTTCACAGTGAAAGTTTGAGTATATTAACAGGAATTTCTTGCTGCAATTGTACGGGCTATGGTGAGACCACACCTGGAGTATTGTGTGCAATTTTAGCCTCTTTATCAGAAGTAGGATGTTCTGCCTTGCAGGCAGTGCAATAAAGTTTTACCGGACTGATGCCTGAGATGGCCTTTAGATTATAATGCATTAATATTCAGAAAATATGTTAAACTTTTATTGTCTTTGGGGAGCATATATTTAAATTGGAATAAGTTTATAAAAGCTTAATAACGCTGTGTTTGTTTGAGTCTGTTTGGACTCTGAACATTCAGGTTTAATCATTTAGTCAATAATTACAAATTAAGGTAAAATCACCATAGACATGATAGAACACAGAGACAGAAGTCTGGTGGCAGTTTAGGTGACGGGAAGGGTTGAGAAGAGAGACCTCATTATATGAGTAAGGATTGGTTAGCTCACTTGGCTGGATGGCTGCATTGTGATGCAGATCTGGTACCAAGAGCATGGTTCAATTCCATGATGTAGACATGCCAATTTTGGCCACGGGTGGCCAAAGTCAGTAGTCACACTACACCAGGTTATCGTCCAAGGACTTCACCTGATGAAGAAGCAGTGCCCTAAAGCTTGTGATTTCAAATAAACCTGTCGGACTATAATCTGGTGTTGTGCGACTTTTGACTTCATCTACCCCTGTCTGAGGTTATTATGAAGGATTCTCCTGTGCAACCTTTCACCTTGGCTGAGGTGTGGTGGCCCTAAGGTTAAATCACCAGCAGTCACCTCTCTCTCTAATGAAACAGCAGCCCCCTATGGTCTTCCAGTAGTTAGAACATGTGCGTAGTAAAGCCAGGTGGACCTTGTAGAATATGAGTTCCCTGATTGGGGCTGTTAACGTGATCCAATCAGGCAACCCTGGCTGATAGATAAAAACAGGGATTCTGCTCAAATTGGGAGCCGGCTCTGAGCTAGCTAGATCAGTGTCAAGTACAATGCATGTGTAAATAAAGTGTGACTTGATCACAGGAGACTGATCTCTGTGGAGTTATTTCAATGTGGAAAAGTACCAAGCTGAATGTGATTGCATAAGGAATATCGTAGGGAGCTGGGTATGCACCCTTTCAGGGCACCGGTGTTGAGGATTATCACAGAGGAGGTGTTGTCACCCATTCTTACAGACTATGGTCTGAGAGTCAGGAAGTCAACGATCCAGTTACAGAGAGGGAAGCCATGACTTAGGTCTTGGAGTTTGGAGATGAGCTTGTTTGGAAGTATGGTGCTGAAAGTAGAACTATAGTCAAAGAGTAGGAGCCTGACATAAGTATCCTTGTTATCCAGATGTTCCATGGAGAGTGTGAAGCCAGGAAGATGGTGAATGCTGTAGATCTGTTGCACTGGTAGGTGAATTGCAAAGGATCAACGCAATCTGGTAGGCTGGAGATGATGTGAGCCATGACTAAACTCTTGAAGCACTTCATAATTATGGAGATCAGAGCCATCGCGCAGTAGCCCTTGAGGCACGCTGCATGATTTTTCTTTGGCAATAGGATGATGGTTGTCTTTTTGAAGCAAGTAGGAACTTCAGCTCAAAGTAAGGAGACGTTAAAGATGTCAGTGAATACTTCAGCCAGCTGGTCCACACAGGATCTGAGTGCACAGCTGGGTACTCCATCCAGGCCAGTTGCTTCCCGTAGTTTCACTCTCAATAAGGCCAAACTAATATCTGCAGCAGTGACCATGGGTACAGGGTGCATCCGAGGCTGTTGGAACAGGTGACATCTGCTTTTCTGACAGTAAATGCTGCCTGATTTGCTGAATGGTTTCAGAGTTTTATATCAAGTTTCCAGTATCTGTGGCAGTTTGGAAGTGCTCTTGGATTACACTGACAAGATTGACAAGAATCAGCGTGGATTTACAAAAGGGATGCCATGCTTAACAAGTCAACTGGAGATTTTCAAGAACATTACTTGTAAAATTGGTTGAGACCCCATGGATATGGCTTATTTAGACTTTTAGAAGGCTTTTGTTAAGATCCTACACAAGAGATTAGCATGTAAAATAAAGCACATAGGATTGGGAGTAGTGTACTGACATGGATAGAGAAATGCATGGCTAACAGAAAATAAAGAACAGGAATTAATGGGTCTTTTTCCAAGTGGCAGGCTGTGACTAGTGGGCTATCGTAGGAATCAGTGCTTGGATCCCAGCTATTCACAAACATATTAATGATTTACATGAGGGAAGTAAATGTAATTTCCCCATGTTTGCAGACAACACAAACCTGGGTGGCAGGGTGAACTGTGAGGAGGATGCTTCAGAGTTATTTGGACAAGTGGAGTACATGGGCTGATGTGTGGCAGGTGAAATATAATGTGGATAAATCTGAGATTATCCACTTTTGCAGCAAAATCAGGAAGGCAGATTATTTTCTGAATGGCAACAGATAGGAAAAGGGAGAGGTGTAACAAGACCTGGGTGTCCTTGTACAGCAGTTGCTGAAAGTAAGCATGCAGGGGCAGCAGGTGGTGAAGAAGGCAAATGGTACATTGGCTTTATTGGAGACAGGATATGAGTATGGGAGCAGGAATGCCTTGCTGCAACTGTTTTATCTGGCCACATAGAACTGAATTTTGCCAAATTTTGGCAAAGTGTTATTTTCAATGAGTTTCATGGAGGGTTTCTCTCTGCAATGACTAGCAAGTTTTCTCAGATTATCATCCCAAGCTCTCTTCATCAATAAAATAACCAACCATCACTGCAGGTTGCAATATAGCAATATAGCACAATTCTCAAACTCTATGGACTCTTTGCTAAAGGTAGTCAGCATCTCTTCCCTGCCTCCTTATTCCTGTCCAGTTTCTGGTTTCTATCTCAGGGTAGGCTCTGAGCTCTGAAGCCCAATGGACTGAATATGCCCGCCCACCAAAGTGCTCCATGGCTGGGAATGTGACTGCACTGATCATGGGACAATTCGATTTCTGCATTTCAATAAAGCTGTCAATTTGTGTGTTACTCAGCTTCATAAATGCCAGATGAGAATTGAAACACAATCATTCACTCAGAGAAGGTTCCCGGAGATCCTCCCAAGTCCCACTCTGAAAGAACTGAAGGAACTCTGGACCAAAATGCAAGACAAGACAACAGGACTGTGGGCTTTAAAATGGGGTTGAGGGGTCAAAGTGCAAAAAGGCAGGGTGAGGCTCGGATGCTGTGAGCATCCAGGAAGGTTCAAAGTGAGTGTGCTCTAAGAGAGCTGGTAAACAGTCCTGAGATAGCAAGCTGGGTGCC
>NC_063366.1:23177256-23188171 GCF_021869965.1 Rhincodon typus | reverse complement strand
GATGCTGCTTGGCCTGCTGTGTTCATCCAACTCTACACCTTGTTAACTCAGATTCTCCAGCATCTGCAGTTCATACCATCTCTGAGAGTTGTTAAATGTTCTTTTACTGCTGTGACAACTTGCTGCTTTGCTGGTATGTTTCAAACGTATCACAAATAAAGTTTAAATTGATTTGATCAATACTGTGTAGTTTTGTCTGGTTTAAGAAACTTGACCTCAGATTATATTCAGAAACACAATCATTTCACTAACAGATGCTATGTGCTCCTCTCACCTGGTTCCATTCTTACCCATCCAGGCAGAGCCAGACATTCACTTGCAATGGATTCTCTTCCCCACTCCCGCACTGTTACCTTGAGTATCCTCCAAAGATCTTTACTTCACCTCTTCTTATTTCACAGCCACATGCTGACTCTTGATCACATTATTAGAAAACATGACAAGCTGGATGACACCCAGCATCACATGCACTACAATGTAGTTGGAAATGATATGAAGCTGTATTCTGTAAGTCCCTGTTTTTGATGCAATTGCCCCTTCAGTGGCCTCTTGTCCAACAGAAATGAAGCCCATCAAATTGACTCTGCCCACTCTGGGTGTTGTCCCAGGGCTTCTTTCTTTGCAGGTCATGTCAAGCCATTGCCCACTGATCACAGGGAACGCAGCTCATAGTGGACACCCTCAGCACTACGCTGAGCCTGGACATCAACTAGCCCCATCCCCAGAGTCTCCACCTCCCCTTTTACCTGGCTCGACCTGGACAGCCCATTTTCACTGATAACCTCACATGGACACCCTCTTCAGTGAACTCCATCTCCAATATTCCTTCCTGCCCGACTCTGACTCTGGGAATAGCTGGGCTTGATGTCCAGTGCACCACCCCAATGGGTTGTAACAGTAAGGAGACTGAAACTGAGCACAATATTTCAGCTGCAGTCTCCCCAAGGCTGGATACAATTACAGCAACACTTAATTCTTGATCTATCAAAATCATCATGTAATAAGGCCAACATCCCATGTTCCTTCCTAATTTTTTGTTGCACCAGTGAGTTAGCTTTCAGTGACTCGTGAACAAGGATATCCAAGTCCCTTTGGATGTAAATAATTCCCAGTCTCTCATTATTTAAAAACAAAACTTTGCATTTCTGTTTTTCCTGCCAAAGTGGAAAATTTCACATTTCTCCACATTGTATTATATCTTCCACGTAGTTACCCATTCACTAAGCCTGTCTAAATTCTCGAAAAGAGTTTTTGCAATCTCCACGCATTCCCTTCTAGTTTTGAAAATGTTACACCTGGTCCTGACATCCAAATCCTTGATATATACTGGAATAGTTCGGGCCTGAGCATTGTTCCTGTGGTAGCCCACTAGAGACAGCACACCAACCTGGGAACTGACCCAGTTATTCCTCCTCCTGCTCCAATCGGAACCAAGCTGACGGCGGAGTAGGACGCTTCAACCGGAGCTCATTCCTTTTCTTTTCCTCTCTCCTTCTTTTCCCTTTTGTGCTTTTTTTTTTGCCCCACTTCTCTTTTCTCTGCCTCCCAGCCTCGGACCTCGCAGTTTCTGCCCTCCTGGCCTTGGACCTCGTGGCCTCTGACCTCCGGTCTCCGAACTCACGACGAGGCGTCCTCTCGGCCCGGCGTGGAGTGGGATTACATCCACTGCCTTTGAATTTGCAAAAACCATTGAAGATGACCTCCAATGTATCCACTATCTCTGCAGCTACCTCTTCCACCGCTCTGGAATGAAGATCATCAGGTCCATGAGGTTTATTAACTTTCAGTCCCACTCATTTCTCCAGTATTCCCGCCTGAAGATCTGTCGTCATGATATGCTATTGTTTCCTTTTTCATTGACCCTCAAACAGTTTGTTGTTGAGAATGTGCTTTAGACTGACTTAGGAACAAAAACCAAGTTGCTGGAAAAGCTCAGCAGGTCTGGCAGCATCTGTGAAGGAGAAAACAGAGTTAACGTTTCGGGTCCGGTGACCCTTCCTGGCATCCGCAGTAGTTAAGTTTTGTGGCGCTCCCACAATGATTCGCTATGATCATCCCTGAATTATATTTGGTTGCAGTACCACTTGCCGGACCCGAAACGTTAACTCTGTTTTCTCCTTCACAGATGCTGCCACTCCTGCTGAGCTTTTCCAGCAACGTTGTTTTCGTCCCTGATTTACAGCATCCGCAGTTCTTTGGGTTTTTATTTAGACTGACTCACCCTGAGGATTCACAACAGACTCGAAATGTTAATACTGTTTCTGTCTCCATAGATGCTGCCTGACCTGCTGAGGATTTGCAACCGTTTTATGATTTTATTTCCGATGTCTGACATCCGCAGTAGTTTAGTTTTGTGGCGCTCCCACAATGATTCGCGATGATCATTCCTGAATTATATTTGGTTGCAGTACCACTTGCCGCCAGACAGTGGCAGGCGCGTACCATGTATCTCTCCGCCGTTCAGAAATCACCGCCCCGCCTGTTTCCCTATTGTACCGGCACCGCTCACCGGCAGAGGGTATAAAATTACTCCGATTGTTCTTCAACTGGGATTAAATTGTTGGAGTGGAAACGGAACTATCCCTGGGAAGTGGAGGCCTTGTGGGCCATTGGAAGTGTCCCTGTCCCTGGTTCAAGTCGCACTTGTAGAATTGATGGCTATTAAAGTTGTGCTCATATCTCGTCCAAAAGGTTTGAGGATCAACTTGCAAATCCTTCTTACATTTACTAGTTGCTGGTGGAATAAGCAGGTGAGATTGCAAGACATGGAATTTGGACCTTCCACCATTACCACCTACAGTTTTAGGGTAGGCTGTGACCTAGTGGTGTTATCGCTAGATAACCCAGAGACCCAGGTAATGTTCTGGGGACCTGAGTTTGAATCCCACCATGTAGAGGATGGAATTTGAATTCAATAGTAATCTGTCATTAAGAGTCTAATGATGACCATGAAACCATTGCCGATTGTCAGGAAAAACCCATCTGGTTCACTGATACCGTTTCGGGAAGGAAGTCTGCCATCCTTACCTGGTCTGGCCTGCATATGACTCTAGGCCCACAGCAATGTGGTTGACTCTTAGCTGCCCTCTGGCAATTAGGGATGGGCAATAAATGCTAGTCCAGCCAGCGATGCCCACATCTCATTAATAATTTTTCTTAAAAAAATAGCTGCAGCCTGAAACAGAATTTTAAAGCTCACTTTCACAGAGTTCTGAAGAAGGGTCACTAGACCAAAACATTAACTCTGATTTCTCTCCACTGGCACTGGCTTAACAAGCATTTGTAACAAAACCATAACCGTCTTGGAGATTCCTTCCTTCTTGAATCAGTGTAGTCCATCTGCAGTTAGAGAAGGATTTCCAGCATTTTGGCCCAGTGATAGAGAAGGATCAGTCATATATTTGTAATTTGTGAAAATGTGATGAAATAATCAGGGAATGTATTCTGTTTCCTTTTACCTTGTAGATTCTAACAGCTTCTTCAATTGGATGAAGTGGTGGTCTATATTCCTATGAAACTACACAAATTACACGTATCTTGTCAGTTTCACAAAACAGCTTCAGTTTTTCCTGATGTTGCTCACAGAAATGTTTACTTTTCTTCTCTTGCAGATTCTGATTTAATTTTTGAGCTTTTTGGGCCAGGTTCACTGTAGCCAAATTCACCTTGATGTTTGTTTCTGGAAACTCGTGCCTATATTTTGGCAGGAGTTCATCTTCTCCTTTTCCCGACTCTGAATGATACAGGAGCAGCAGAAATTGTATTCCCACTACGGTTGAACCAAATCGGTGAAGAAATCCAGACAAATTGGACAATTTAAATCCTTGGTCAAACTCTGTCCCTGCTGTTTGAAATCCATGTTCACAAGCAGCACCTCTGACTTCCTTTCAGAAAGGAAACCTGCCATTCTAATCTCACTATGACATCCAGGTGTCTCCACAGCATAGCAAAAATGGTTGATTCTTAACTGCCTGGTGTACAAATCACATGGAAAAATTACAATCCAAATGGAACACAGCAAATAGCTCTAAAATGATTTCAACTTAATCTTCTCAAGGGCAATTAGGAATGGCAACAAGAGGAGGCCATGTCAGTAATAACCACACCCTGTAATAAATTTTAATAAGGGGCTGTGGCACGTGTCCCCCAGGAATGCTCTGCTCTTTCCTCATTTACCAGCAGAAGTAAAATATATCCTGGAATATTTATGAGAATGTGATCTTGCTATTTCCTCACAGAAAAGGTTCCCTGAATTATCTCACCTTCTGGGCCAACGGCTAACTCAGCTAACATTTGAGTGCAGAAGTCTTCCAGGTGTAATTGCTGCTGCCATGTGTGGGACTCCGCTTCTCCGTTAATTCCCAAACACTCATCTTAATGATGTCATAATAACTGTTTAATCAAGACTAGTGAGGGGATTCCAATGGCTCTGTCTATACCCATCATTCCTCGGGCTATTAAATACACTGTATTTGGCGCAGTAAGACACAATGCGCTTGCGCAGAGCTCCCCATGTGCAATGAGTCAGGACTCGGACCTCTTTTGGTTGCATCTGCAGCAGGTAAGCGGCTCCTGGAGTGGAAGGCTTCAGAAAATCTCTCTCTCTCTCTCTCTGTGGAGGCTACAGAGCCTGCAGAATGGGCAGCTCCTGGGTCTGCGGCCAGGGGTTTTCACCCTCCCTTCAGGGAAGCTGTCCCGAGGCAGAGAAAGGAGGATGGTTCACATCCCGGGGCGGGGAGTGTCATAAACAAGAGCTTTCACTCTGGGAGGATACCCGTGAAGCCTCTGATCTTTGGTGAGGAAGGAAACCCAGGGAGGTGGGCAGGCAAGATTATTCACAAAAGGTCTGGGCCCCACGAATCAGTGATTTGATTCTCAGTCTGGAGCTGGAAAACAAGAAGTCTATGAAATCATGAGGGACATGGATAGGGTGAACAGCCAAAGCCTTTTTCCTAGTATGGTGGAGTCCAGAATTAGAGGGCATAGGTTTAAGGTGAGAGGGGAAAGATTTAAAAAGGACCTAAAGCAACCTCTCTGTCAATGTTGCAAAACAAAAGAACTGATTATTGACTCCAGGAAGAAAGGTGGAGGACATGCCCCTATCTACGTCAACGGAGTTGAGGTGGAGAGGGTCAAGAGCGTCAAGTTCCTCAGAGTGATGATAGCCTGCAACCTGTCCTGGACTTCCCACGTAGATGCGATGTTCAAGAAGGCACAACAACACCTCTTCTTCCTCAGGTGGCTTAGGAAATTTGGCATGTCCATAAGGATCCTCACTAACCTTTACAGATGCACCAATGAAAGCATACTATCCTGGTGCACAACGGCCTGGTATGGCAACTGTTGTGCCCAGGCTGGTAAGAAACTACAGACTGTTGTGTGCACAGCCCAGAACGTCACAGAAGCCAGCCTTCCATCCATGGGACTCAATTTATACTTTTCATTGCCACAGAAAAGGCTGCCAACATAATCAAAGACCCTTCCCAACCTGGTAATGCTGTCCTTCAGGCAGAAGACACAGAAGCTTGAGCACACATCAACAGGTTCAAGAACAGCATCCTCCCTGTCATTATTAGACTGGTGAATGGACTCACTAACGTCAAATAATGTTAATGCTAATGTTCATTTTGCTTTGTGCACCTCCTGTACAGTTGTAGCACATATATCTCGTTCTGTCTAAGCACTCTGTGATCTATATATCCTTGTTTGCTAAGATCTGTCTGTACTGCTCGCAAAACAAGCTTTTCATGTACTTAAGTACATGTGACTACAATAGATCAAATCGAATGGGTGACATACAGAGGATAATGCATGAATGGAACGAGCTGCCAGAGGAAGTGGTGGAGGTGAGTAAAATTACAGCATTTAAAAGGCATCTAGATGGGTGTACAAATAGGAAACGTTCAGAAGGCTTTGGACTAAGTGCTGGTAAATTGGACTAGGTCAGACTGGAATGTCTGGTCAACGCAGACAAGCTGGGTTGAAAGGTGTGTTCCATGCTGTATAAGCTCCTGATTTAAACCACTCTCAGTTTCGATGTTCCTGAACTTCTGAACACATTCAGCTCTATCACTCCCTCAGGGCATTCACTGCAATGCGTAAGGAATTCTTGTGTCTATCCTGCTCACTCTGAGAGGCGGAGACAATCCCCAGAGGAGAAAGTGAAATAAACAGTGTTAGAGCAGTGACAGGGAATCATTGAAGCCTGGCAATGAGAGGGAAAGTTGTTTTGGTCAGGGGATTCTGGAGAGAGGATGGAAGGAGGTAGGAATTTTGTCATGGAAGTGACTTGCAGTCTATTGCTTTCCTTCACATCCTTCAGTCCCAAAGCAGCCCCAGGCACGGATGGTCAATTTGTGTTTAACTTTGTGGGAGTTTGTCCAGCACCTCCTCACCTCTCCTTACAATCCATCGGGATCCTCTCAATCCTCACTTTGGGAGTCACTGCACATCACTGAAGACCCTCATCCCCGGTCCCATTCTGAGAAATCTCCCCTTACCCCATCTCTTTGGCCTTGGCGTCCTTCCAAAAATGTGGGCCCAGAATTGGCTGCAGCTTGGGCGGGAGGCCAGTGGAAATCCTGTCGGGATCACTTCTCTGGGATCGCTGCAGGTTCCCAATAAATACAGCAGATATTCCAGAGAATCTACCCAGGGACATTCAACACCAAGGTATTTTTTTAATCAACCCGGACACACAACCGCAATTCTCCCTCAGATTGTATAACCCCTCCTGGAGAGGACAGGAGGAGGGCCTGAGGGGATATGACTTCTCCATGAGACCCAGTCTCCTTCACTTCAGTGGACACTGCATTTTCCCAGAAAGTGGTGGGAATATGGGACTTGCTGTCATATGGAGTTGTTGTGGGGTACAGCATTGAAGAATTTCCAGGGAAACTGGAGAATCCCGTGAGCAAGTTGTTGATGGGATTTGCTGAGCAGAGGTGGAAGGAGGCTCATGTGGAGCAGAAACATCGACGTAGATGTGTTGGGCTGAATGGCCAGTTTCTGTGCTGCCGTAGAATAATGTATCCGAGACATCCCTCACCTCGGCTGCTGTGTCAGCTGTGGTGTCCCCACCACTGCTGTGTCTGAGAGCAGATCCCTCAGTCCAGGCTGGGGCCCTCCCTGCACTGCATGAGTCAGTACCCCAGCAGTCGGTGTATTGACCCACTGAGCTATCAGGGCCACATACGAGGGGCTCAAACCAAACTGTGATCAAGGTATAGGAGTATAGGAACAGCACAGACAGAGGGAGAGAGATCCTGATCATCTCTCTGTCGAGAAATGAACAGCACCGGAAGCTCAATCATCTGCCACAAGACTGGGAGTCCAACAGATCTGTGGTAAAATGGAGCCAGTTGTGAAGTGACTCAAAGTCCTGAGCTCCAAAACGTGTAGGAGAAGAAGTGGTTCTAAAGGGAGTAGTATTCCAAATAAAGGGTCCATCGCGGGTGCCTCCGACGCTCGTGAGCCAGGGCTTTTCCTGATGGGGGCTCCTACATGTGATGGAGTCAGATCAGGGCAAGCCCTTCACAGGGACTGAGGGGGAAATGATATCCCTGGCTTCCAAACTGATCCTGATTTGGAAGATTTTAGGTCCTTCTAAGATGGGCCCTGGATGTTGTCTAGGTTTTTGATTGTGAAAATAACTTCTTCCATTTCTGAATGAGATGATCTGATGACTTTTTGGGCGTGAACGGAGCAGGTATGATGTGTTGGTTTGCAGACGACACTCACCTTTACTGGCTCCATCCCCGCCTCCCTGACCTGTCCATCTTCTCTCCACCTATCTGCTCCTTTATCCACCTTCCATCATCGCCTCCCCCTCTCTCTATTTATTTCAGAGTTCCCTTCCCCTCTCCCATTTCTGAAGAAGGGTCCAGACCCGAAACGTCAGCTTTCCTGCTCCTCTGATGCTGCTTGGTCTCCTCTGGTCATCCAGCTCTACAACTTGTTATCTCAGACTCTAGAATCGGCAGTTCCCACTATCTCTCACAAACATTTGTGCGCTGTTGATAGTGAGGAGGATGGTGGCAGAATATATTTTGATATTGATCAGCTGGTAAATTGGGCAGAGCACTGGCAGATGGAATTTAATTATTTTAAGTGTGAGATGATGCATTCTGGGAGGTCTAATAAGGAACGGATATACGCAATGAATGGTGGGTTCCTAATGAGCACTGAGGAACAAAGGAACATTGGTGTACAAGTCCATAGATCCCTGGAGGTGTCAGCACAGGTAGGAAAGGTGGTGAAGAAGACATAGTGATGCATGTCTTCATTAGCTGAGGCGTAGAATAGAAGAGCAAGGAAGTCTTGTTACAACTTTATAAAACATTAGTTAGTCCAATGGATTACAGTGTGTATTTCTGGTCACCACACTGTTGAAAGGAGGTGATTGCACTGAAGAAGGTGCAGAAGAGATTCACTGGGATGTTGCCTAGGAGGAAAAGTCTGAGTTATGAGGGGAGACTAGGTAGGCTGGGTTTGTCTTTCTTGGAATAAGAGGAGGCTGAGAGGGGTCTGATTTGAGGTGTACAAAATTAGAAGGCAGAGGCAGAGTAGATCAGAGACTCTTTTCCCCATAGGAGACGTGTCTAAGACCACAGGGCACAAGTTTACGGTATGGAGTAAATGGTTTAGAGGAGATCTGAGGAAATATCTTTTCACCCAGAGGCTGGTAGAAATATGGAACGCACTACCCCACAGTGAGGTGGAGGCAGATCCCCTCACAACGTTTAAGAAGCATCTGGATGGACACTTAAAAGCGCCAGGGCACAATAGGCTCTGGACCAAGTTCAGGTAAATGGGATTAGTATTGTTTGGTGTTTGTTGGTGGGCTGAAAGGTCTGTTTCCATGTTGTAAGACTCTAAGATTCTATGGTGCTGATCTTATGCCATTGTTGTAATGTTCTCAACTATCATGATCTCAGTCCCTGCTGAAGGCAGCATTACAGTCGCAGAATATTATATCAACTGCTTGAAACCCTCTGTTGCTGAAGAAGTCTCCTGAGTTCCCAGAATGGACTGTCTTGCCGCCACTGGAAAGTAAAGACAGTTTGATGTCTGAATGAAAAGAGTCTGTGTCTGTTGTTGAGTTAAAATACTTACAACAACGGGTCACTTTGATAGTGGTTCTGTTTGAATCATTTCTGTCAATGTAATGAGATTTTTATTCCTAACACCCACAAACTCCCCATTTACATCCAGCCATTTTCTTTCTGGTTCATTTCTGGGGAGGATCCTGTTCGTGTTGTTAAACACAGTCTGAACAAGCAGCGTATGGACAGCCAAACTGTCCTGGGGGTTAATGCATGGATTTGTCAAACAGCATCTCAATAACTGGGTAAGACTGGAACCTCTTGAAAGAGGATGGTGACCTAATGATTGTGTTGTTATGGAGCTGACATGAACTCTTCTGCCTTTTACATACAGTGTGTGTGTGTGTGTGAGAGAGAGAGATACAAGTTTAGTCTAATGTCTGCCTCCTCACAAAACACTCGGTCCCTCAAGCAGCATCCCTCCAACACTGAGGGGAGCGCTTACCAGGTTCATGGTCTGTATGTGGGGTGACCATAGAAACGTTTTACACAACGGAACAAGGGGCGGCTTATCGCTGCGTCTACTGTCTGCAGCAGGCCCTCACCTGGTCCCACAGGACCCACATTCCTTCCCTACTCTGCCCCGCTTCCAGCGGGTTTGTTTTCACCTCAACTGTTAATCAAATTCACTTTGGAAAGCCCCGATTGAATCTGTCTCTAGTTCACTCTCAGGAAGTGCATTAAAGATGTGAAACATTCAAATGTTCAATTTGTGCATTTTACATTTAAGGGGGAAAAAAAGCACCTCGTCAGTAGTTCCTTTGCCATTCGCATTAAATCAATGTTCCGTGGTTCTTGATGCTTCTGCCAATGGATACAGTTTCTTTCTCTCCACTCTGCCCTGGCCCCTCCTGATATTGAACAGCTAGATCTAATTTCCTCTCTCCCTTCTCTCCTCTCGGGAGAACAGTCCTACGTTCTCCAATCTCTCCACGGAACTGAAGGCCATCACCTCTGGAACCATTCCTGTAAATCTTTTCTGTCCTTTTCTGAAACTTCCACAACCTTCCTACAGTGTGGGGTCCAGAACTGACACTGGAGTTGAGGTAGAGCTAATGTTTTGTAAAGATTGATCATCACTTCCCTGTGTTATACCCTCTGTCTCTATTTATTAAACTCAGGCTCCTGGAAGCCTTCGTAACCCGTTTCTTAACCTGTCTGGCACTCTCAACAAATTCTGTACATACATCCCAGCTCCACCTGCACCCCCTTTACAGTTGTATCTTTTATTTCATATCACCTCTCCTGATCTTTCCAACAACGTATCTCTTCACATTTCTCTGCATTCAATTTCAATCGCCACTTTTCCGTCCCCTCCATCAGGGCCCGCTGCCCTCTGGAAGTCTCCCTCCGTTCCTCTCACAATTCAGAATGTTTCCAAGTTTGTGCCACCTGCAAATGTTGTCATTGTACAACAATATATTACACACCGATCAGAAAACTGCAGTGTCCCTAATATCGCCATCTGGGGAATATCACTGTTCACTTCCTCCAGTCCAAAGCCCAATCGGTAACGGTTCTCTGTTCAGTGACAGGAACTAAAGTCCTCAGAAGGTGGAGTTAAAATTGAATCAGAGATAGTAGGAACTGCAGATGCTGGAGAATCCGAGACAACAAGGTGCAGGGCTGGATGAACACAGCAGGCCAAGCAGCATCATAGGAGCAGAGAGGCTGACGTTTCGGGCCTAGACCCTTCATCAGAAAAGGGGGAGGGGAAGGGGGTTTTGAAATAAATAGGGAGAGAGTGGGAGGCGGATAGAAGAGGGATAGAGGAGAGGATAGGTGGAGAGGAAACAAACAGGTCGAAGAGG
>NC_063366.1:23161493-23176756 GCF_021869965.1 Rhincodon typus | reverse complement strand
TTGGCAGCAGCTTCCCCAAACCTTAGTACATCCCCAGTACGTAGTCCTGGATCTTGGAATGTGCCTGTCTACAACACTCAGTCGGGGTCACCTCCCAGCTCTGGAAAACCAACAAGTTTCATGCAGTCTAACTACTATTTTTATGAATAAAGTATATTTTTGAAATAAAAAAGTGAGATTCCTCTGTCTGTTGGAATGGTTAAGATCAGAAATCACACAACACCAGGTCATAGTCCAACAAGTTTATTGTCAGGAATTGTCAGGAGAGACAAACTCCACAACATTTGCTTGTTCTCAATCTGCTAAGAACCAAACTGCTTTAGTGATGATGTATGTATTTAACAGCTTTTCATAAAAGAAGTATATTTTTGAAATTAAAACAAAGGTGAAGTGAAAAATCCCAAGACATTATTCCAAGAGGTGTACAGGAATTCTCCCAGTGTCCTGGTCAACTCAGCCAACACTTTTAACACAGCATTTCAATATACAAGAGAGAATTAACAACATTAACTTCTCAGGGGCTCACTAAACTTAGGTGGAATTAAAATCAAATTGACTCTGAAATAAATAGTTGGCATGTGGGGACACACCCCTCCCATTGTCTGAACATTTAATCATTTAAGTGCTGGGAGAAAGCTCTACCTAACTGTGTGTCAAAGCCTGTGGAGAACTCTCTTGCACAGAATCATTACAGTTTCAGTGAGGGAGGAGTCTAGCATTGTAAACTTGGTACAGCCTGGTCGTACTCTGGACTCCAGTTCCAATTGCTGAACATTTAAATATGTAACTGCTGGGAGAAAGCTCTATCTGTCTGTGTAGCTGGCCAGGTGGAGAGTTTTCTCTCCTGGACAGAATCATTACAGTTTTAGCCAGGGACATTGTAAACATGGTACAGCCGGGCTGGATGCTGCACTGTAGCTCCCAGTTCTGACCAGCAGCCGAACTGGAAATGTACACTCAGGGGAGAATGGTCTGACTATCCTGAGAGTTTCTCACTCTTTATGAAGCTGATTTTCTCATTATTTCAGCTCATTAAAATCTTCCCTTGTAATATCTCCTTGCAGTAAACACACTCCAGATTGTGTCATTTCCATGATCCAGACAGCAGTTAGTGGTCTTGGGTGTAAGACAGACAAGACCCAATCAATCAATCATAGAGTCTCTACTGTGTGGAAACAGGTCATTCAGCCCATCGAGTCGACATCAACCCTTCAAAGAGCATTCCACCCAGACCCATCCCCCTACCCTTTCCCTGTAAACTTGCACTTTTCAAGGCTAACACACCTAACCTGCACATCTTTGGACACTACGGGCAATTTAACATGGCCAATCCATCTAGACTGCACACCTTTGGACTGTGGGAAGAAACTGGAGCACCCAGCAGAAACACATGCATACAAGCTCCACACAGTCACCCAATGGTGGAATTGAACCTGCATCCCTGGCGCTGTAAGACAGCAGTGTTAATTGCTGAGCCACCGTGCCACCCAGGGCTGTCTTTAACATGGAAATACACATGGAGTGTGTTTCGTGCAGTGAAGTATTCCAATACTGAAACAATTAGGAAAATCAGTTCATAAAGAGTGAGAAAGCCTCAGGATGGTCAGACTATTCTCCCTTGAATGTACATTCCCAGTCCAGCTGCTGATCAGACACTGAGAACTACAGTGCAGGGTCTAGCTCTGTTTACAATGTCCCTGGCTGGAACTGTAATGATTCTGTCCAGGTCATTGGTGTGCTGTTACTCAGTGAGTTTTATACTCTCTATTTGGATGACAGAATCTGCAAATTCAACAGGACAATCTCAAAGAAAAGAGGCAAAGGAGAGAAAAATAAATAGTTACTGTTAAAAATGTGATGTTGTCCTGTTCCTTCAGCTCTTGTTCAATATCCTGAACATTGACTGAAAGTGATGAGATTTCCTCCATTATTTTCTCAATCATCTCCTTCATCTCCTGACTCTTTTTCTCTTTCTCCAGTTTCAGATCTTCCAACACAATCCCCTCTTCCTCATGGAGAAACTGGTGAAGATTTTCAAATTCAGCTTTAATCTGTTTCTCTGTCTTTACACCTTGGTCCTTTGGGGCATAATTATCAGATTGACCAAAAACAAAAACAAAAACAAAAACAACAGAATGGTGCTGGCGCCATCCAACACTGGAACTTTATACAGTTGGAATTTATCACCTGCAGGCTCACTGTAACTCCAACTAACTTTCTGATTTTGACCCATCAGAAACTGCAAGCCCCTTCACAACTGAACAAAATCCCAGTCCCATGTACTTGTCAAAGTTTTACTTTCTCTGTTCCCACTTGGTGCTGAGGTACAACAGGATGTGTTCCACAGTTCTCACTGAGCAAATATTACAAACTTCTTAAAGAACAAGTCACATTTCCCTTTAAAACAACTAGGATAATATTTCTTAGCTGTACTGGTAGAATATCAACACATTCCCAAGGCAGAAAGGGTGGTATCAGGAGAACACAAATGGAAGGTGGCTAGCCAAGAAAAAGAAACGACATGAGGCATGATGACATTTATTATTTGATGCAGTGAGTAGTTGTGATTGGAATGTAGTTCCTGATAGGGTGGTGGAAGCAAACTGAATAGTAATGTATAAATAGTTGAGGGAAATAGTTGAGGTGGAAAAATTCACAAGGCCATGGAGAAAGGGCAGGGAAGTGGGGTGAATGGGAAAGCTCAGCTCAAATACAATGGGCCAAATGTCCTTCTTCTTTGCTGGATCATTTACAAAATCCACAAGTTAATTTCTTTCTGGTGCAGACCACGGCATCTATTTTAAAATCTGTCATCGTTAAGGAGATGCAAACCAGCTAATCCCTGTTCTGCCTATTCCCATAAAAGCACATATTAACACACAAAGCAACTTCATTCCATGGTTTACATCAAAATAAACTGACAACAAAATGAACCACCATCTCATCAGAAGCTGTGCCCAAAATTCTAGTCACTTCCATAAAACATAGGGGTCATCATCACCGTTTAATGAAATCCTGGCTGATCTAATAGACCTCAACTCTACTGTTCTGCCTTTTCCAAATAATCCAAAAAAAAATTTTTTAAAAATCCTATTGTGTTGCCATGCATCTCAGTTCAGAGAATTGCCTATCTAAAGGGTATTTCTATGGAAAAACAGCTTGAGACAATTAGAAACAAATAAAGAATTCACCTTAATGTTCTAGGGATTTGCACACTGTGATAGATTAAAAGCTTCCAGCAATGACATGTGTCATTCTGTGATCTTTACCTTAATTTGTTCATGGGATATGGGTTAAATTGTCCTAATGTCTCTTTTCAAATGTGCATCTATGATGTTGTCACATCAGGTTTGGTCATGGTAATTAAATCCTATCCACAGACACAGTAGGCTGTGCCTCATCTTGTTAATATTGTTGCTACCTTGGTCAAGACAGAGAACTTGGCAGCAGTCACCAATTCCCCAACTCACTCCAACTAATGGATGGATGAAATGGTCAAGCTGCCAGAAGGAATGACAAATGATTGAGAAGCACATTCAGGGCTAGATTTTACTAGCTCTCTAGGGATAGCAAGAGATTCAGTGGGTGGAGTTCCATTGCATTGAAGGAAAGGTATGGGGTGAAGTGCCCTTATCTACTTTGTGCCATGGCATTTTGCTGGTGATGTAGGGAGATTGTAGTGGAATACCTTCCTCCTGTCCAGTGGCTCATTGTCCAAATGACTGAAGTGGCAATCTCTTGCTGCTCCCAGCACCATTTTACCAGCAGTGAGTGGCCTCTCCTCAATAAGGAACAGCCACCTGGGGAACAGTGTGCAGTAAGGGAAAAAGTGTGCTTCTTGTCACGCATCGTGGCAACATGGCAAGCACTCCACGTCCTCATCACTCACCACCCCCACTTTGTATTACTAAGCGCTGCCTGACTGGCCCAGCACTGGTAAACCTAACTCACCATGTTTGTAGGACAACATGTCACCATGGTATCCTTTTCATCTCGGCACAGTCCCAGCAGTGGGCATTGCTTCTGGTGGTACTACTGAGCTGCTGGCCTCTGACTTGGGGAGGGGGGGTGGTGGTTTGGAACTCCATCCTTTAAAGCATTGGCAGCGGTGACAGAAATAAACTGTTTATTTGACTCTAGAAAAATATGGTTGGGTGTTCCCACAAATGGTTGAAGAGGTGTTGCCCCATCAGTTTCAAGCTCATTTTTGGGTCCCCTACTGCAAAGCTGAAAATCTAAGAATTTTGATTTCCTCATGAAGTGCTCACTGTGATCAGGAGATAACAAGAAGGCTGTGGTGAGGGTCTGATGTTCTTCCAAATTTATTTTCATTAATTTATTCACTCATGAGATGTGGGCATCACTGGCCTGGCCAGTATTTATCGCCCATCCCCAGTTTCTCTGGAGAAGGTGGTGGGCTATCTTCTTGAACCACTGCAGTCCATGACATGTAGATACACAGGAAGTGCTGTCAGGGAGGGAATTCCAGGATTGTGGCCCAGAAACAATGAAGGAATGGTGTTATATTTCCAATTTTGGACAGTGAGTGGCTTGGAGGGGAACTTGCAATTGGTGATATTCCCATCAATCTTCTACCTTTGTCATTCTAGATGGTAGAGGTTGAAAGTTTGGAAAATATTGTTATATCATAAACACCTCAGTCCTCATAGTGGGAATGAGGTTTGGGGCAGAGTCATAGGATAATCACTGCCACAGAGTAATTTCAGTTACAGCCCACACAATAAATTAAATATTGGATATTTTTAATTAAAGACACATTTCCTTCATGCTTTTTATCTTGCACACATCAGGACAATTTGCAAGAATGTAATTCCAAGGGGAAAATCAATATCTATACTGTATGCAATGAGAACCCTGATTGGTTGACAACTCTGAAAGGTAGAAGAGTTGCCATGACATTGGTGCAGTGGTGGATATATTATTTTCCACGGTGCAAAAAGGTAGAAAAGGCAGTTTTCTGGTCTTTTGACACTTTGGTTCCTGCTCTATATTCCAGTATTTACTCTAATTTATACTCCAACAACACTGTTCCAAACTCAGAAATTCTAGATAGAATCCAGACTGATCAGGATCTGAAAAGGATATTAGTCCCCGTGTCTCACTGTAATACTCTCAACCATAATGACCCACCTTCTCACTCATTCTCTCATTTCCTCTGCTTTCTGTAGACACAACTAGTTGTCCCTTAGACCTAACAGTGCTGGTTGATACCAGTCCCATAATTCCATTTTTTTTTGCTATAAGCCTGACCTTTCTTTTTACAGCTAACCTCCTCACTTTAATTTTACTGTTTGATTGCTTCATCACAGTGAACAGTTTGCTGGAACAAAAGTCTCTTTAAAATCTGCGAACACTAAAACTGATAAATTCGAGAACACTTTTTCTTCTGTAAAACAAACTCTGGTTCCGAAACCCTTTCATACAAGCTTCATTCCCAATCCTCAGGTTAAAATGTGTGCAACTAATAACTCATCGTTGAGCCTTGTTCTACGATAACCAGAAAATCCAGTTGTCTGTATAATGGCTATTAACCTATTGAAGGGGGTTGATAAATAGTGATATAAATGTTGGGCTTGGGCTGGGTTTAACATACCCCTTTCCCCTCCAGGCAGTATCTACAATAGGCTGAGTGCCCAACCCACCACCCTCCTCCACTGTGGGCTCACCCCTCTGATACTGTGTGGTGTAGGTGCAAGGATTGGGTGTGTGTGTGTGATTGGGGGGGAGTTGTGGTGTGAGAAGGGGCAAAGTGGGAGTTGGTGGAAGGATGGAGCCACCCACCATTTTTAAATTAGCTATTGGGTCAACTGACCTTGTTAAAAGATAAAATATTGCCCCTTTTTATAAAGATTTGGTCATAGGATATTGGCATCACCAGCCAGCATTTAACAGTTGCCCTGGGGTAATCATTAGGATAACCTATCTTTAAATTCAAGACTTCCAACCACAATCTTAATGGTGGGATCTGAATCATATAACTAGAGCATTAGCCTAGGCTTCTGATTTACTAGCCCAGTGATAACACCATTAGCCCCCCACTTCCACTGGAAGTGCCTTCTATCCTTCCTTTATGTTGAATGGGTAATGCACAGGAGATTATTTGGCTCATTGTTCCTAGTGCCAACTCACTGAAAGAACAACACACGTACTCCCATGGTCTTCGTGTAGGCTGAAGTATTGAATCACAGATATGACACTATGGCCTTAAGAGATAACACAGTGTGGAGCTGGAGGAGCACAGCAGGCCAGGCAGCATCAGAGGAGCAGAAAAGTTGATGTTTTGGGTCATGACCTTTCTTCAGAAATGAAGAAGCTTGCTGTGCTCCTCCAACTGCACACTGTGTTATCTCTGACTCCAGCATCGACAGTTCTTACTATCTCTGAGTGAGTTATGGCCTTAAGACAGTATTTTATCACTTTCTTTATGGAGAAAAGGTGAGGCAGTGGCGCAGAGCAGTCTGCTGCAAAGCCAATAAAGTAAACAGCTTGTGAGGTTTTGTAATTTTTTTAATGTTGGCAGAACAGAAGCTACCTGAATGAGTGGGTCGAACTCCCACAGAATTTGGACATTTAGTTTTAGCTTTCTGAAGTTGCTGATGTCTTGAAGCTGGATGTGGAAGCTTTTATTCCTCTCTCTGTCACAGCTAAAAGATGGAGTTCTCTTCCTGCTGCTAGAATTGCATATGAGACAATCTATTTTACTGATTTTGCCTTTGCCAAGGGTGTGTTTTATGGGATGTTACAATATTGGAGCAGTTATTCAGTTGGTAGTTAACATATCTATTATTTGGTGAAGCATTTTGACAGAGTTACAATTAAGCCAATTATCTTTTTTTCGTTTTATTATGTTTGTATTTTAATCGTATTTTAAAAATAAAGGGTGTTTTGCTTAATGTTGAGTAGTTTCATCAAACAAATTGCATCTGGAACACAACGCTTTCTACTTACCTTTAAAATAAGAAAAAGTTAGTGTCTGGACTATTTTCTGAATATATTTTGAGGGGGTTTAGTCTGATCCATAACAAACTGGGGACTTGTTTTGGGATCAAAATATTTAATTCCAGATTGGGTTTAGGATTATTGGACTAAAAGGAAGTCAGTGGTAAGTGCTGGTGTTCCCTTTCAGGTGCTGCATTGGTTTAAACAGGGTGTGCCTTGTGTAGTAATGAATCTTTTGGTCACTAAGAGTTTCCTTGGGGTGGAAGAAGTCACTTCAGGAGTTTTACAGAAAGTGAGCAAGGCAAAGCTTTGACAAGCTGGATCTATGCCTGTGAGAAAAGATGAGAAATGGGCAGAAGTTCATCAAACTGTATTACTGCTGTGTTGCGGAAAGGGGGTGTTGAAGATAGCACATGAATTAATACTAGGAGGTCATTTGGGAGTAAGGAAAACTCAAACCAAAGTACAAAATCATTCTTTTGACCTGGACTAAATAGGGATATGGTTGCATTTTTTACATACATGCCATACATGACAGGTAATTGGGAAACGTCAGGCAGTGATAAAACCAACAACCTAAATACCATTCCTGAATTTGAGGAACCTTTTACAAGAATCTTAATTGATTGCACAGGACCCCTACCTAAAGCAAAATGTGGGAATTAGTATTTGATGAACATAACGGATGTGTCTACTAGATTTCCAGTCGTCATTCCATTATACAGTATCATGGTTAAAAGGATTGTAGAAGAGTTACTCAACTTTTTTTTTTACCTGTTACAGATTACCCACAGACGTGCAATCGGATCAACGTTCAAATTTTACATCAAAATTATTCAAGGGAGTTATGGCTAGCTTATGAATAAACCAATTCAATTTTACTGCTTGCCATCCAGAATCACAGGGAGCATTAGAATGACAGCATCAAACTTTAGAAATCACGTTGAGGGCTTATTAACAAGGCTATCCAGAGGACTGGGATAAAAGAATTCCATTTATACTTTTTTGCAATTGGGGATGCAGTCCATATGAATTAGTTTTTTGGCATGAGATGAGAGGACTACAGAAATTAATTCGGGAGAAATTTGGGAATCAGATGTCAGAGACCACATATTTGGAATGTGTGTCAAATTTTAGGGAAAGACTAAATAGAATGGGTGCATTGACTAGACAACATTTAAAAGTAGCACAGCCTGTGATGAAACAGGAAGCAGACAAGAAATCAAAAAGTCACAATTTTGCTAGTGCAGATAAATTATTAGCATTACTCCCAGTGGCAGGGAAACCTTTAAAAGCAACGTTTAATGGGCCTTATCAAACTGAAAGGATATTGAGTGAGGTGAATTATTTTATAAGAATGCCAGATAGAAAGAAATCTCGCATAGTGTGCCATGTGAATATACTCAAACAGTATTTTGACAGGAAGGAAAGCAAAAGGAGAATGTGTTACTGATTACATTACAGAGCAAAGAACCAAGTTCAGATAATTCTGAATTGGACATTCCTTAAGTTAATTTGGACAATGAGGAAGTTCTCAAAAATTGGGATAAATTATTGAGTTACCTTCCAGAAGAAGATCAAAATGACCTGAAAGAGCTATTACAATCTCATGGGGAGATATGTGGGAATAAGCTGGGAAGTACTAATCTGATTGTGCACGATGTAGATATAGGAAATTGTGTTCCAATTAAGCAACATCCTTACAGACTTAACCCTCTAAAATTGGCAGAGTTTCAAAAAGAGATTGAATGCATGCTCAAAGACAATATAATCAAAGTGAGTTGCAGTGAATAGAGCTCATCCATAGTACTGGTGAAAAAACCAGATGGTACCAATGATTATGTGTGAACTATCATGAAGTCAGTATAGTTGCAAAATCTGATTCATATCCTATTCCATTTTTTGGAATATATTGAGACTATATTGAGAAGGTGGGACAAGCATCTTTCTAAGCTGGATTTACTCAGAGGATATTGGCGGGTACCTTTATCCAAAAGAACAAAATAAATTTCAGCTTTCATGACACTGAATGGACTGTAGCAGTTTAAAATCATGCCATTTGGTATGAGAAATGCATCAGCCACATTTCAAAGACTAGCCAATAAGGTCATTTTGGGATTACCCAACAGTGTGGTGTAGACAGATGATCAGGCGATCTTTAGTCACACATGGAAGGAACATTTGGAGCATTTATCAGAACTGCTCAATCAACTTCAGGAGCTGGGCTTGGTGATCAACCTGGCTAAGGGCCCCACAAAAGCCCAAGACATGGGCTATGTTCCTGGGCTATGTTATTAGACATGGACAAGTGGCCCAAAGGAATGTGAAAACAAAGGTTATTGTGGAGTTTCCCATACCATTAATGAAGAGGGAAGTACTACAATTCCTGGCATTGAATGGTTTTTAATTAAAAATTTCTTACCAAATTTTAGCAGTGTGGTCACTCCACTGACTGACGTACTGAAGATGTGCAGAAAACTTCAGTGGACAGAGAAATGTCAAAAGGCATTTGACAACCTGACAGCTGTGTTAACCACATCTAGTTTTGCAAAGCCATTCAAGGTGAATATCAATGCCAAGGATGTGGGTGTTTTTGCTATACTCTCACAAGGTGATGACAAGAAGATAGAAAGACCTATTTTTCAAAAAAGCTAAATATTTATCAACAGAAATGTTCCACAATTGAGAAGGAGATCTTGAGTTTAGTGTTGGCGTTATAACATTTCAACATTTATGTTCGCAGTAATGTGTCAGAGACACATTGTATATGCTGATCATAAACCCCAAAGTTTTTGGAAATATTTAAGGATAAAAAATCCAGACTGTTTAAATGGATTTTATTATTACAGCTAGTCAATTTGAAAATTATACATGTGACAGGACGAGAGAGTATAATTGCCAACACATTGTCATGACTGTGATGAAGGAAGATAGAGGCGGTCAGTGGTGGAGAAAAAATGGATTGAAATGGATTGTAGGAGTCAATGCTTGCATGCTTAGACTCAGTGTAATATATATGTATTGAAGTGTACTAATAGAGTAAGACTAAACATTTTTAAAGATGAAGCCATCTTTGTATATTGATGGATTGTTTTATTAAGTGGGGAGGTGTGATGATTCTATGGCTTTAAAAGGTTATTTTGTCCTGGCTTTTTTTATGAAGAGAGGTTGAGGCAGAAGTACAGAGCAATCTGTTCCAAGCCAATGAAAGTAAACAACTTATGAGGCTTTGGGATTTATTTTTAAAGTTGGAACAATAGAAGCAGCATGAAGGGGTGGGGTCAAGCTCCCATAGAATTAGGATTTTAGTTTAACATTCAGTAACTGTTGTGGTTTGGAAGCTGCTATACATCTCTCCCTGCTACAGCAAAATGCTTGAGTTCTCTCTCTGTCAGAGTTTTCTCTTGATGTTCTTTCCTCCTAGACTGGAGATTTGCATGTGAGACAATCTGTTTTTCTAAATTTACCTTTGCCAAGCGTGTGTTTATGGGAAGTTACTATATTGATATTGATAGATTTGCTCATTAGCAGTTAAATAATCTATTATTCTGTTACATTTGTGAATAGAGTTAAGTTATTCCAATTCTTCTTTCTTTTGTTTGTATTTTAACCAAAGAGTAAGAATAAAGTGTGTTTTGCTTCAGGCCTGGGAGCTTGACAAATTGGAACAAAATGCCTTACACTTAACTTTTAAAATAGGAAAAAGCTAGGGTGTAGGCTATCATCTTAATATATTTTGAGGGGTTTCATCTGATCCAAAACAGATCTTTCATAACAGCATTTGCCACAACTTGATTAAAAAAGAACTCCAGCACGTTTACCCTGAGGAATGCAATGTTGCAAATAGCAGCAAGGAGTTCATTCCTGCTGGGAAGTGCAACAACTCTTCATCTGGGTTAGGAGTCAATAAAACATCAGCTGATTCAGACTTGCTGTCATCAATAGAGAAACAAGTATGTGGGAACTAAAGTTAAGTTACCTTTGAAAATCCTCAAATTTGCTTTACTGTTTATATAAAATTACAGTGTATTTTAGTGGTCTTTATTCATTTATGATATTGTTATGATTCCAGCCGATGGTATAATTGGGCATGTCAGAGCCCAGATGAAGATGACAGATTAAAACCCCATTTCAATGATGGTATAGTGGCATTGCCACTGAGTTAGTAATTTAAATATGTCCCAACTGGTATTCTGGATGCCCTAGTTCAAATCCCACCATGGTCAAATACGTACATATAAAGGTTAACAATAATTGTGAATCAATTGTTGTTTTAAAACCTACCTGGTTTGCTAATGGTGTTTAAGAAAGGAAAACTGCTGTCCTTCTGTGGTCTAGCTTACATGTGACTCCAGACCCACAGAAATGTGGTTGACTCTGAAATGGTCAAGCAAGTTACATCATACTGCTAAATGGTTCCAAAAAAGGAGTGAAGCTGGAAGGCCCAGGAATCATCAATGCTCGATTCGAGGATGAACTGCATGGTCTCAGTGGAAGTAAGGCCATTTTTATCCTGACCCCTGTAAGAATGTCAGTGGAGCAGACCATCCTTGGGTGCAACCATGCAAGAATATGGGTTCATCACTGGTGGAATTTGGAGTCAACCTCTTGGTCAGAGAATCTGTGGAAAATGTTCTAATTTTGACTCTCTTCAAATGTTGGGAATGTCACTGATGGGTCATAGATTCATTAGGTCTGCAGTACAGAAAGCAAAAGCAAATAACCTTTAGCCTTTTATGCCTTGGCATTGCAAGTGCACATCTAAATATATCTTCAACGTGTTGAGGGTTTCTGCCTCTACCACCCTTAAAGGCAGTGCGTTCCAAATTCCCACCACCTTCTGTGTGAAAACGTTTTCACCTCTCTAGACCTCCTGCTCCTTACCTTAAAACTATGTGCCATGGTCACTGATACACTCAAAAGGGGAAATGCTCTTTCCTGTCTACCCTGTCTATGCCCCTCATAATTTGATACAACTCAATCATGTTTCCCCCCAGTCTCCTCTGATCCAAGGAAAACAACCCCAATCTGTCTTCATAACGAAAACTCTACAGTCCAGGTGACATCTTGGTAAATCCCTCCTGCACCAGCACAAAACGCTGTTCCATCAAATTGTACCTCACTTAATGATCCCCCTTTCACTCATTCTGGGAGAAATGACCCATGAGAGGTTAGACAGAACCAGGACAGGAGGTGGGCTGTCCAATACTCGGTTCCTCGCCCCGTCTGAAGGGGGAATCTTGACCTTGGCCGACAAGGTCTTGGAACCCTCCTGTAGAGACACAGAAAGATCATCCAGAAATCCAGACTGTCCTGGGGTTTAATGTTTGGGTTTGTCAAGCAGCATCTCAGTATGTAAGGTTGTAACCCCATTAGGCAGGATGAGATCTAGCGATTGTCTTGTTATGGATCTGACATGAATTAATTTACCTTTAAATACAGTTTGTGTGTGATACAAGCTTGATCTCATGTCTCCCTCCTTACAAAACACTCAATCCCACAAGCAACCTTCATCCACACCGAGGAGAACACTCTCCATGTTCTTGGTTGATCTATGGGGTGACCATAGAAAGGTTCCACACTGATTGGAACAGGGGCATCTTGTCTCAGGGTCTGCTCTTTGCAAGAGGCCCTTACCTGGTCCCACAGGATCCCCAGCCCCTCCCGCTTCTGCCCCCGCTTCTAGGCGTTTTGTTTCCATCTCAGCTGCTGATCTCATTCACTTTGGAAAGCCCTGATTGAATCTGTCTCCAGCTCACTCTCAGAAAGTGCATTAAACATGTGAGACATTCAAATTTTCAATTAGTGCATTCTACAGTTTGAAAGTTTTTGTCCCCCACCTTAGCAATAGTTCTTTTGCCATTCACATTATATCAATGGTCAGTGGTTCTCATTGCTTCAGCTGATGCCCTTCCCTAAGGTGCATTGATAAACCAGATGGGTTTACCACTGGATTTTCATTGAATTCACATTCCACCATTTGCCTTGGCAAGATTCAGACTGGGTCCCCAGAATATTACCTTGATTCCCAATCCAGTGATAATGCCACTAGCCTTTGCCTCCCCTTATACAGTGCTTCACACTTCTCTGCACTCAATTTTAATCACATGCTTTTGTCCCCTCCACCAGGGGCTGCTGTCCCCTTGAAGTCTCTCACTGCTCCTCTCGCAGTTCACAATATATGAAGCTGGTACTAGCCACAAATGTTGTCATTATATAATATACTACACACCGATCTGAAAAATACATGATTCCTAATATCACCATCTGGGGAATATCACTGTTTACATTCTCCAGTCTAAAGCCAACCGGTAACCATGCTCTGTTCAGGGAGAGGAACTAAAGTCCCTCAGAGGGTGAATCTCATGAATTGATCATCAGCGACAAGGTACTTGTTCAAGGAAGAAGGGAGACAGAAAGCAGGAAACTATAGGCCAGTGAGCCTAAAGTTTGACCAACACTGTGTAAAAGCATGCCCTGGCCATGGAACAGGAAACTTCAAATCACAAGCTGCCCTCGATTATTTCTTTATCTTCTATTTATTTTTCTATCTATCCGTCTATCACATGTACTAAGTATAGGGATACATAAGTACAGCATAAAGTACACAAAGTCACCATTCACTGGTGCCAACTTGGTTACAAAAACCAAAATTAAATGATTTAACAGAGCCAAAAGGTAAGAAAGAAAAAGAAGCCCAGATCTCAGAGTTGCAAGTCCCATCTCCACAATGATGCAGGCACCGCTAGGACACTCAGGAGGCCACCCCCATGCGAAAGGCCTACACTTGCCGCCATCACCTCACCAACCTGCTCTCGCCGCTGAACCGGCCCATTCTTGATCCGCTGCCGTCACTCTAGCTTTACTTGGGGGTAGGTGATGGCCTAGTGGTATTATCACTGGACTGTTAATTCAGAGAGCCAGATAACTTTCTCGGGACCTGGGATTAAATCCTGCCACAGCAGATGGAGGAATTTGATTTGATAAATGACTGAAATTAAGAATGTAATGATGACTGTGAATCAATTGTCAGGAAAAATCCATCTGGTTTGCTAATGCCCTTTCGGGAAGGAAACTGCCATCCTTACCTGGTCCGGACTACATGAGAGTCCAGATCCATAGCATGGTGGTTGACACTTAACAGCCCTCTGGACAATAAATTCTGCCCTAGCCAGTGACACCCTCATCCCATGAATGAATAAAGAACTTGGGAACTCTGACGCTATTTAGTCAGAATAGGAAGAGGCCATTCAGGCCCCCACCTTGTTTCCTGTTCCATTGTGTCATTTAAATTCACTTGTTACGGAAAAAACTGATCTCAGGATCTTATTCATTATTTCACTGTTGGTCGGTCTCTGGAGTAAATGTGTGTCAGTTTGTAAATATTTGTCCGTGGACCTTTGCCGCCACCTAGTGGTTAGGATTGGGACTCCACATGTTATTCTTTCCCCTGCATTATCGCTTTCTGTCACTTGGTGGTGCTATTGCTTTCTTTTTATTTCCCTAAATCGTTTGTGGGAGACATTCATTTCAGCTTTGAAATGTTAAATCTGTTTCTGTCTCCACAGATGTTGCCTGGCATGCTGAGGATTTGCAGCTTTTTCTGATTTGATTTTGGATGTTCTGCATCTGCACTATTTTAATTTTTTTGGCATATGAGCGATGATCGTCACAGAATGATATTTGTCGCAGTACCATTTACCGCCAGCTGGTGGCGGTACTGTATCACGTATATTTCTGAAGCAGGGTCGAGGCCCGAAACGTCAGCCTTCCTACTCCTCTGATGCTGCTTGGCCTGATGCGTTCATCCAGCTCTACAGCTTGTTATCTCACGTATAACAGCGCTGTTCAGAAATCCCAGCGTCGTCTGCTGCCCGCTGGAAGGTGGTAATATTGCACCGATTATTCTTCAACTGGGATTAAACTGTTCAAGTGGACATGGGACTCGTCGGGACTATCCCGGGGAACTGGACAATCTTATGGACCATTGGTAGTGCTCCTGCCCCTGGCTTAAGTCGCTCTTGCGGAATTAATGGCAAAGGAAGTTGTTCTCATCACTCGGCCACACAAATTGAGGATCAACTTGCAAATCCTTTTAACATTTACCCAGAAGCTAATGGTGAGGTTCCTGGACATGGAATTGGAGCTTCCACAATTACCACCCATAGCTGCAGGAATTGTAAAAGAAACAATCACGCTCAGTTGGCTGGGCTAAAACACAAAATTCTGTAGAAATTCAGCAGGTCTGTCAGTACGTGGGGAGAGAGAAACAGAGTTAACGTTTCCAGTGCAGACGGGCAGTA